>NW_012267219.1:231740-241216 GCF_000151885.1 Dipodomys ordii
AAGAAGAAGAAGAAGAAGAAGAAGAAGAAGAAGAAATGTCTCCAAGCAGCACAATGAAAAGAATATCTTGTTTCCATTTCCTGGAGTTCATTTCGATAACCATCATTTTATATGGTTATATGCATAAGGTTTCAATCCAACCTGTCAGTTTGTGAGTACAATGCATGATACTCAATTGCACCCTTCCGTCTTTCCTCCTCATCTCTCCCAAATTTTCTCATCCCCTTAAGTTTCCTGGTTTCACTCTCACTTATGTACATTGTGAGCCCATTGGCTCCTTCCCACTATGCCTCTGCCTTCCCTCCCCTTGGCCTCATGCTCAACACAACATGGCTTTTATATCTCTCTCCTCCATTAGATTGTGGGCTTTTGAAGTACAGCCACAGACACAGAGCAATTGCTCAACAATAATGTGTACAAATCAATTTGGCCCATGAATTATAAACCGGAGGAAAGTGTGCAAGAACCCGTCATTGAAAATGCTTCCCTGGTGTTCAGAACATCTCCCACTTGCAGGAATTTCAGTATTAATGAAATTCAAGAATATAAAGGAATAAAAGAGAATTTCTTGCTTTAAATAGGGATACAGATTGACTCATTGTAACAACGAGATGTAAAAGACACTATGTTGAAAAATGAACTTTAGTATATGTCTGAGACAAGAAGAAAAGGTCAGCTAAAATGATGTTAAGCGAAATGAACCCCAACATAAGGACACAAGTGTTTTTTTTCTTTTCTTGCTATTGTTTCTAATGTATTTATAAGGTACTATGTGATTTTTTGTTGCTTTATATGTCCCTCCCCCATGGTATAACCCGTTTTCACTGTATCTGGTGCTGGTATAATTTGGAGAGGGGAAGGGAAAAGACAAATTGTTTAAATAGAGATACAGGTTGACCTTTAGCAACAATGAGATGTACAAGTCTCTATGTTGAAAAACTAACTTTACAATTTAGGTGGGGGGGGGTCTAGTGGAGGGGGGTGTAGCTGAGGAGGTGGGAGGGAAGGGATGGCAGGGAAAAAGCAAAGGAGGAGGCAACAATGCTTGATAAGAAATGTACTCATTACTTTGCTCATGTAACTCTAACCCCTCTGTACAATATATTCACAATTAAAAATATGCATTTTAAAAAAAGGAAAATGAACTTTACAATTTAGCGGGGGGGAAGGAGGGGATGTAGTTGTGGAGTTAGGAGGGAAGGGATGGTAGGGGAAAAACAAAGGAAAAGGTAATAATGCTTGATAGGAAACATACTCATTACCTTGCTCATGTAACTGTTACCCCTCTGTACAGTATTTTAACAATAAAAAACATACAAAAATTTTGGAATTCATTTTTATAAAGATTTTTTAAAAAGAATTTCTTGTCTAATGGTGTCTGTTTTAGATTTTCTGCATAGAATGTCAGTCCTGTTATTCTCTAGAGAGCTCTTTTACCATTTTAATGTCACCAAGATTGGCACATTTACAAATTAGAAATTGGTCTCTGATTACTTTTCTTCCTTTTTCCCATCCTGACCTAAAATGTTACCTATGAGAGGGACACTGAATTCCTAGCCAATGCCTTCCCTGGTGGAAGGAATGCCCACCTCTTTGCTTTCCATCCCCAGGAGAGAATTTCTCTCAGGACTCATTCCAGGTCTATTTCTTCACTGATTCCATG
The DNA here is from genome assembly GCF_000151885.1 of Dipodomys ordii. Taxonomy (NCBI): domain Eukaryota; kingdom Metazoa; phylum Chordata; class Mammalia; order Rodentia; family Heteromyidae; genus Dipodomys; species Dipodomys ordii. The sequence goes on from NW_012267219.1 coordinate 233,404, forward strand.
AACTCCAACAGGAAATAAGTGTAAGAGTGTAAGTGTAAGACATGATCTATCATTTGGGTTGCTATCAAGTTTCAGTCTCAGTCTCGTCCAGGAGGAGATGTAATCTGCTGCAGAACACATCGCATTAAACAAAGGTTTGTTCCTTTCTGTTCTCTTTAGGGGATTTTTTTCTTTAGGGGAAAGTGCTTAAATTCACAGATGATATGGCTTTCCCAGGGTTAGGCATTAAAATCATGGAGAGGGCTGGGAAGGTGGCTCAGTGGTAGAGCGCTTGCCTTGCATGCCTGAGGCCCTGGGTTCGATTCCTCAGCACCACATAAGCAAAAAGAAAAAAGCCAGAAGTGGCGCTGTGGCTCAAGTGGTAGAGTGCTAGCCTTGAGCTGAAGAGCTAAGGGACAGCGCCCAGGCCCAGATGTCAGTCCCCACAACTGGACCCAAAAAAACAAAATCATGGAGAATGCCCCTACTTGAATTTTTAGATGTTTTTTGTCTTCATCTCTTGATAGGCGCTCAAGAGTCTTGCACTTACTAGCAGGCACTTCACCACTTGAACACCAACATTTTGGGCTGTAGTTGTTTTTGAATAATCCCTTGCATTTCTCTCAGGATGATCTCACACTGAGAGCCACTTATCTAGCTAGGTCTTCAGAAAACCCAGTCCACCATTCATCCTACAGGTGGAAATGGAGTTTTATAACTTTTATGCCCATGTGGACCTCATCTCATGATCCTTTAGCTCTTTCTTAACTACTTTGGATTATAGACATGTGGCACCAGGCTGGGCCACTGCACACCCCCATTCTTTTACAGAGCTTGCTACATTGCTAAACTGCATTTCAGTATCTCTAAACTGTGTTCAACATTTCAATTAAAACCAGAAACTTATTTGTGTTACACATAAATTTAAAGAAAGCATGCAGGTACATAGTAAAGAAGCCCTGCTACAGGTAAGTGTGTCCATCTTTTTGCTTTCTAATGTTAACCAGCCATTATATCTGGAACCATTTTCTTAAGATTTAATAATGTATCTAAACCAATTTGATTATAGCATACTTCCAAAGGTACAAATTGCCTTAAAATGTCAAAAATCACACAATAATTACAATGATGATAGCAACAGAATTTATAAAACTGCCACAGCTGGTGGTTCACTCCAGTAATCCTAGCTACTCAGGAGGCTGAGATCTGAGGACTGTAGTTCAAAACGAGCCCCAGCAGAAATGTCCATAAGACTCTTATTTCTAATTAACCACCAGAAAACTGGAAGTGGCACTGTGGCTCCATTGGTAGAGCACTAGCCTTGAGCTGAAGAGCTCAGAGACAGCACCCAAGCCCAGAGTTCAAGTCCCATGACCAACAACAACAAAAAAAAAGATGTTATAAAACTGCTATTCTAATACACAGTTTACATTTTTTAAATTATACACTTTGTTTACATATATAATTTTGCTATAATTACACCATTTGAATAAACCTGTTGTCAGAAATTGGTAGTTTTCTACAAAGGTAAAAATTGATTGGCTATTGTTGATGTTTTCTTGCTATTTTATTGTAAATTGATTAATGTAACCTAGTGAAATTGCTTAAGGCTTTTTATTACTTTGTTTCTATTTCCTTTCCTACATTGTAAATTTAGAATAAAAATATCTCCATTAGATATTACTTAAAAATACATGCTAGTCACAATTATAAGGCTAAATAAATATAATTGAAATTTGTGTAAGTACTGATTACTTCCTTTAATTTTTTTACCTTGATACTGTTTTTGAGCTGTACCATGTACCTTCTTTTGGCCACATGCATGTTACCTTGTATTTGTAATTACTTTTCTTCCGAAGGAAGCAAAATCTCTGCCAAGATTTTAGAAACCTCCTTGAGCATCTCCATGTCCAAATAAAGGGAAAATGGGGAGAAATGTCAGCAGTAAGAATTAAGAGTCAATTTATATTTATGAATTTTAATGTAATTTATTCACCATATGAAAGGTGGACAAATAGGAAGAAAAGAAGGAAAAGTGCCAGGAATTTTAAAAATGAAAGCATAAAGGAAGAAATCTGAAACTACATATATATAACAAAGGCCAGGTAGAATAATTATAACAAAAAGAATTTTTAGTAGATTAATTATACCAGAAAAAATTAATATAATCATGAGGATAACAATAATGAAAAAAGAACAATGAAAGAAAAATGTACAAAATAGTGGATATTGGCTGAGGACCTGAAGGCTCTACTTAAATAAAAATATGTTATAATGCCATATACCATTTTTCTGCATTAAATGGAAAAATTGTCTACACTTTACAAATAAAATACATTGATTTTCTTCTATCATTGTGAAGTACATAATGTTATACAGGTAATATTAATCATACTATAATATACTGTGTCAATTATATTTACTGTACTATATTTATAAATTATGTATTCTGAGGTACATTACTGTATCTATTTAAAATATCTTCATCTAAGCAAGGAAACTTCATGGCATGGATAAATGTTGGAAAAATAATTTATTACTATTGATTCTATATACACTTCTAAAATCTTGATTTCTCTTAAAGTACCTTTTCAAGGCGTCATCTTGCAGGTAAGAATAACTGAAAAGGAGCAACCATCACACTAAGCTCACTAGGAAGAAATTTTAAAATAGTAACACACTCTTGTTATTCAGTGGTGTTTTATAAAATACTGACACTAATATAATAATTCAGAATATTTTCATCGACATTGATTCAGTTCATGGTTTTCCTTAATACTAAACCAACTAGTCTGGTCACTCCAATACATCATTTTTTCCATTCCACCAGCTTTGCCTACACATCACTATGGACAATTTATCCAGTAGGAATTACTCAGAGGTCACTGAGTTCATTCTGCTGGGATTTAGAACTGTTCCCAAGCTCCAGATCCTCTTATTCTTCCTGTTCTTGGTCATCTACATGGCCATTGTGGTGGGCAATGTCAGCATGGTGCTTGTCATTTCCATGGACTCCAACCTACAAACACCCATGTACTTCTTCCTGAAAAACTTGTCCTGTCTAGATCTCTGCTATTCCACAGTCATTGCTCCCAAAATGTTAGTCAACTTCTTGAGTAGTGAAAAGAAAATTGCATACAATGAGTGTTTGGCTCAGTTTTTCTTCTTTGCTTTATTTGCCACCACTGAAGCCTTTCTTCTGTCTGTAATGGCATTTGATCGATTCTCAGCCATATGCTCTCCTCTCCTTTATCATGTCAACATGTCCCACAAAGTCTGTGTTCAGCTGGTAACTGGATCCTATATCTGTGGATGCATCAATTCTGCAATACATACAAGTTTTGCTCTCACCTTGCATTTCTGTGGGGAACACAGACTGGACCACTTCTTCTGTGATGTCTCTGCCCTGATCGAGATCTCATGTGCTGACACCTTTGTGAATGAGTTGGTGTTGTTCATTCTCTCTGCTCTCATCATCATCTCCACCACCATGGTCATCGTGGTGTCTTATGGCTACATCCTCTCCACTGTCCTGAAGATTCCCTCCACTCATGGCAGAAGAAAGACCTTTTCCACCTGTGGCTCCCATATAGCTGTGGTGAGCATCTTCTATGGAACTGTCTTCTTCATATATGCCCAGCCTGGGGCCCTGTCCTCTCCAGAGCAAAGCAAGTTTGTAGCTGTGTTCTACACACTTATAACATCAATGCTGAACCCTCTGATCTACAGTCTGAGAAACAGAGATGTGAAAGGTGCAGTGAAAAGAATTGTATGTGGAAAAGAGTTCTCTCAGTGACCTTTCCAAAGCCATTTTTGGGGGGGGGTCCGGTCATGGGGCCTGAACTCTGGGCCTGGTCACTGTATCTCAGCTCTTCAGCTCAAGGCTAGTGCTCTACCACTTGAGCCACAGCGCCACTTCTGGCTTTTTTCTTTTTGCTTATGTGGTGCTGGGGAATCAAACCCAGGGCCTCAGGCATGCAAGGCAAGCGCTCTACCACTGAGCCACCTTCCCAGCCCCCCCAAAGCCATTATTTTGTTTACAACTTTTATTTTGTAATAGTTGTATTCTTGTTCTTATGAAATTATAGGCTATCAAAGATTTTATTGTAGTAAATATAATTTTCTTTGTATGAAATAATTCTAATTATATGGATTCACACATTCTTATATTGGCTTCCAGCATAAATATATATTTGATATAATAACTATAATTACTTGTATTGTTAGTTTCACTAGGAATCAATGAAAGCATTCTTTTATAGGGGGTGTGCAGGAGGGACCCAGTCCTGGGGCTTGGCCTGGGCACTTTCCCTGAACTTTTCTGCTAAAGGCCAAGCCTTCAGCTCTTCTAGAGCCACAGCTCTATTTCTGGCTTTTTAGTGGTTAATTGGAGATAAGAGTCTCATGGGCTATCTGCTCTGCATGGCTTCGAATTGAGCTGTGATCCTCAGATCTCAGCCACTTCATTACCTAAGATTTTAGGCAGGATCCACTGTTGACCATCTGATAAGGTATTGCTTAACAGATATTACTTGTTATTATATTAAAGGCATCTCTCCATGTGTAATCTTTATCCTTCTTACCACTTGAAATGCACTGTGTGTGTGGAAAAATGGAAGGACAATGGTGATTTAGTACACTTCTGAATTAAAGGCACAGGATTCCAACGTTTCCAGAGCCTCTTGTCCTTGGAGGAAGCTCGTGTGTTCATGGCAGACCCAAAGTATATGGTATAAGAGGCGAATTCATTTTAAAAATTTTTGACAGTAACATTCTACAGGATCTGCATGATCCTCAAATGTTACATTGTATGGTAAAAAATGAGGCATACATAATGACCACAAAATATTTACCGTAGCAGTTTTTATTGCTATTTTTAAGTGAGGAAATTGGATGCCAACAGCTGAATTAACTTGGTAGAAACTAACTCCAGCATTCTTCCAAATTTTTGGTATTATTTTCAATATTCAGTTATTTCTATTATCCATATTCTAGTACCTGAATGACATTGTCCCATTTGTTAGGAAATGGAAAGTCTTGGAAAAAATTCTGTTTAATGAAGTAAGCCAGGCCCAAAGAAACATGGTCCCATGGTTTCCCTTATTTGCAATAACTAGTATATATCTGAGACAAGCAGAAACGATCAGATAAGTTGATGTTAGGCGAAATGAACCCCAAGATAAGGACTCAAATGGTTTTTCTTTCTTGCTATTGCTTCTAACACTTTTATAAGATGATTTCTTTGTTGCTTTGTATGTCCCTCCCCCATGTTATAACCCCTGTTTTCACTGTATTTGATGTTGTTATAATTTGTGGAGGGGAAGGGAAAAAACAAATTGTTTAAGCAGGGATACAATGAGATGTACAAGACGTTTTGTCGAAAAAGGAACTTTACTACTTTGTGGGGGTGGGGGCTGGGAGATGGGAGGGAATGTATGGGAGGGGAAACAAAGGAGGAGGCAACAATGCTTGATAAGAAATGTATGTATTATCTTGCTTATGTAATTGTAACCCCTCTGTATGGTATTTTCACAATAAAAAACCTTACTAATAATAAAAAAAAGAAAACATAACTGCACAACCTTGAAATGTTTGTTTTTTGAATTGATGTGATAACATAGAGTAAGCTCTGAAACATGACAAATTTGAAAGTAAGTATGTTATTGTTTTTGTGACTTCACTTAAATTTTATTAACATCAAAGGTTTATTTTTCTTTATGGTTAAAGCTCAAATTAAAGTTTATTTTCAGTCCACCAATTTCTTCAAACATTAAGATAGGGTACAGGACATTTACCTTATTTTCCTTGTGTTTGTATAAAAACACATATATGTTTTTATAAGTGAATATTACAATAAACATTTTTGTTTACTGTAGCACTATTTACAAAAGCCAAGTTATGTAATTAGTATAGGTACCAATCAACAGATCAGTGGTCAGTGGAAATAATAAATGATACATACCTACACAATGAAGTATTATTTTCAGGTTTAAAGAACAATGATACTATATTATTCATGGGGCAATGGATGGAACTAGAGAAACTCCTGTAATGCAAAATAATACAGACTCAGACATAGAAATGCCACATGATTATTTTTTAAAGATGTGATTCCTTAATGTAAGAGACGCAGGTATGGTTGAACAAGAATGGGGGTTAGTCAGGTGCTGGTGGCTCCCGCCTGTAATCCTAGCTACTCAGGAGGCTGAGATCTGAGGATTTCGGTTCAAAGCCAGCCCAGGCAGAAAAGTCAGAGAGACTCTTATCTCCAATAAACCACTTGAAAAGCGGAAGTGGTGCTGTGGCTCAAGCACTTGCCTTGAGGTGAAGGACCGAGGAATAGTGCCCAGGCCCAGAGTTCAAGCCCCAAGACCAACCAAAAAAAAAAAAAAAAAAGAATGTGGGTTAGTGGGGTCATAACAGTGGGAGGTAGAAGAGAAGGGAAGCAGACCAAGTAAACTATATAAGAAAATGAGAAAGGAAACAGATATTAATAATGTTAGAGTAGATAATTATAATGAAATTTTACTATTTGCATTTACAAAAATATCACAATGAAAGCTCACAATCTGCAGGATTAATACATGCTAGTATAAATTTTAAAAATATATAGAAGACAGGTATCTTTTTGTCATATGCATTTCATTTCTTTTGGTTTTATCTGGAACAAATAGTGCATTTTAACTGTTTAAAGAAACATGATATAATTTTCCTTGATTACTATATTAATTTGCATTCTCCCCAATCAATATGTTTTGCTAGTATGTTTACTACAGTTTAGAGGGAAAAAGTCATGTGCTTAACTTCACAATATCAGTGAAGAGGGAAGTATTGAATTTTCTAACTTCAATGATCATGGAAAATCATGAAAAACATTTCTTTTCCAACAAGGATACTATTCTGAAGTATAAATAATAAGTAAATAAATAAATAAATGTGATGACCTATTTCCCATCGCCCCTTTTCTTGGATGTGAACTCAAGGTCTCTCACACTTGCTTGGCTAAAACTCTACCACTTGAGTTTTGTCTCCAGCCCAGCTTGTTGCCTGGTCTGGCTTTAAACAGCAACCCTGTCATCTTAGCCTCCAAAGCAGCTATAATTACTGATAGGGGCCTCCTATTCTCTGCTCATTGTCCAGTCTTCATATTCTAGTTCACAGTTCCTGTGTGCTATTTCATGTTCTGCTTGGCATGATATTATTCTGAAATATATTATCTTACTGCCTGCATCCTTGAAGATAATAGCCTAAACAAGATCAAAGTTTTAATACAAAATCATATCCTCTCCTCATGAAAACTTGTGATTTATAGAGCCATTTTTATAATAATTTGCCTACATACATCTATAACCACAGAAGGCAGGATTAAAATATTTACCTCAACCATCAAACACTATTCAGAAAAATCAAAGGAAGAGGGACATCTGTTATATTTAAATATGAAGTAGTGTTTCACCCATCATATGCCACATTAAATGTTGATTTTTCTTTTTTATGAAATGTTATACCTGTAACTTTTTAAAATCAGGTTTCCCCTTCCCAACACAAATACCATGCCTTTAAAATAGAGAATTGATATCATCATTATTATCTATTGTTTACATCAACTTTTCTTTGTAAAGTATGTCATTTGTATTCATTTGCCAGTGTTCTCTCAACCTTTAAGATTAACACATACCAGGGGCTGGGAAGGTGGCTCAGTGGTAGAGGGCTTGCCTTGCATGCTCGAGACCCTGGGTTCGATTCCTCAGCACCACATAAGTGGCGCTGTGGCTCAAGTAGTAGAATGCTAGCCTTGAGCTGAAGAGCTGAGGGACAGCGCCCAGGCCTAGAG
>NW_012267219.1:241542-243814 GCF_000151885.1 Dipodomys ordii
GTAGAGAGCTAGCCTTGAGCTGAAGAGCTGAGGGACAGCGCCCAGGCCTAGAGTTCAGGCCCCATGACCGGACCCAAAAAAAAAAAAAAAAAAGGTTAACACATACCTGTAGCTTGTTGTTTATAAGGAGAAGTGTAACTTTGCCTTACAAAACTACCTATCATTTAGTTTTTATGGTTAGAGAATGATGCATATTTTCCAGAAACATTATCATATCATTTAACAAAAGACAAATATGACTTCAACAATATCTTATAGACAATAACATATATTTTATAGGCTCATATATGCAGCAATAATCATTTTATTCATTAAGAGTTAAATTACCCTTTATAGAATTATGTTCCTTAATCTTAAAATTCACCTGTTTGGAGGGTTATATTTATTTCTGTCTTCACAATATCAAGTCCCTCCCAACTTAGTAAAGACTTTATCTTTCTACACCGAGTATTTCTACAGGATTCCCTGCTCCTTCCCTCATCATACATGCTGTGTGATGTCCATGGATTTCCTGTTTAATATTTTCTCTCCCTGCCTTGTCTATTACAATGAGGTATTAGGTTTCACCTAAATCACAATGCAGTTACAGTAGTTCTTTTCCTTTCATAGAAAATTGTATATTTCGTTGTGCTAAATGCTATTTTTACAAATGTTGTCAGGAAAGTCTCCTTGATAGAGAACCAGTCACTTTCAGAATCTCACTCCATTTTTCATTATCTGATTATACCTATCTACATCTTGATTGAAATATTCATTATGCCATTTTTAAATCTGTATTAGATCCTTTTAAAAATCTTTCTGTAAGTAGTTGTGTAGAGGGGTTTCAATTCAGTATAACAGTTTGTCAGTACAAGGCATGTTACTCCGTGGCACCCTTCCATCTTTCTCCCCAATCCCTCCCAATTTTTCTCATCCCCTTAAGTTTTCTGGTTTCACTCTTACAAATGTACATTGACTATGACGACTGTATCAGCCTACTTGTTCCTTCTCTCAATTCCTCTACCTTCCCTCCCATTGTCCTTGCCCTCAATACAACATGACTTTCACATCTGTGTTGTACCATTTTTCTCCTCCATTGGATTGTGGGCTTTTGCAATTCAGCCATAGACATGCTGCAACTGCTCAACATAATGCGTACAAATCAATTCCGTGAATAAATTATTATCTGGAGGACAGTATGAGAGAGCCCATCATTGAAAATGCTTCCCCAGTGTTCAGAATATCTCCCACTTCCAGGAATTTCAGGATTAATGAAACCTCAAGAATATAAATGGGGAAGGCTGGCAAGGTGGCTCAGCGGTAAAACGCTTGCCTTGCATGCATGAGGCCCTGAGTTCGATTCCTCAGCACCACTTAAGCAAAAAGAAAAAAGCCGGAAGTGGTGCTGTGGCTCAAGTGGTGGAGAGCTACCCTTGAGCTGAAGAGCTGAAGGAGAGCACCTAGGCCCAGAGTTCAGGCCCCATGACCGGACCCCCCCCAAAAAAAAAAGAATATAAAGGGGAAGGAAAAAAAACAGTTTCTCACTAAACAATGTCTGTTTTCTGCATAGAACTTTAATCCTGTTATCCTCCTGAGAGCTCTTTTACCTTTTTAATGCTACCTACCAATGTGGCACATTCAGAAATTACAAGTTGATCTATGATTATTTTTCTTTTTTCCCCCCACTATTACATAAAATACATTACCAAGGAAAGGGACATTGAATTCCCAGCCAATGCCTTCCCTGGTGGAAGCAATGCCCACCTCTATGGTTTCCATCCCCAGGAGAGAATTTCCCTAAGGACTCATCCCAAGTCTATTTCTTCATTGGTTTCATGAACTCCAACAGGAAATGAGAAGTATAGTATGAGTAAGACATGATCTTTCATTTTGGGTTGCTGCTAACTTTCATTCTAGTCGGGAAGGAGATGTAATCTGCTGCAGGAAAACATCCCATTAAAAAAGAAAAAGGTTTGTTCCTTTTGCCTCCATCATTCTTTAATTTTGGGGAATGTGCTTGAATTCACAGATGGTATCGCATTTACTAGGTAAGCAATAAAAATGATGGAGAATGCTTCCTATTGGCATGTTTAGATTTTAGATTTTTGTCTTCATCCCTTGAAAGGCACTCAAGAGTCTTGCACTTGCTAGCAGGCATTTTCACCACTTGAACAACAACCCTTTTGGCTGTACTTGTTTTTGGAGAGCACCTTGCATTTTTCTCAGGATGACCTCACATTGAGAGCCATTTATCTACATCTTCAGCAAACACAGTCCACCATTCATCCTACAG
>NW_012267219.1:244794-253451 GCF_000151885.1 Dipodomys ordii
TCAGCACCACATAAACAAAAAGAAAAAAAGCCGGAAGTGGCACTGTGGCTCAAGTGGTAGAGAGCTAGCCTTGAGCTGAAGAGCTGAGGGACAGCACCCAGAGTTCAGGCCCCATGACCGGACCCCGCCCCCCCCAAAAAAAGATTAAGGGAACAAAAGTCATTTTGGGAGAAATGAAGAAGGATAATTTAGGGAAACTTAGGCCTGGTGTAGGCAACTCAGAAATATGGTATCTAAAAATTTAGAAATGCTATCTTTACTTCAAAAAGAGGCAACTGAATGCATTCTTTTCTAAGGGATGCATTTCTCACCCAAGAATTCACAATTGCCAGACAGGATGCCCTAAAATGTGTATAGCAGGGCAGGGTGTTTCCTTGTTTCCAGGATGAGGATCTGTTTTATGGCAGGATGCATTCTTACCTGGAAACTCAGAGAATAACACCAGGTGTAGTTAAAGCCAAGACAAAGCACCTAGCTCTGCATAACTTAAAGCCAGACCCCCTGCCTTTACCCTATAAATACCCAACAGCTCAAGGAGCTGTGTGTCTCTCTGGGTGTCTCCTTGTGTGTGTCTGTATCTTTATATCCCTATGAGAGCACCCACACTGTGCTAGCGTGTGCCTTTGCCCTTCTGTTTGTCTGATTTTTTGGTCTGTTTCCTTGCTTGTTTACTTAATAAAGCTCTGCCAAGTTTTCTTACCATTGTGAATTGTCCAGAAATTCTTATTCTACAATTGAAGTCAAGGACCCTAAGTGGAAAGTGCCTATATTTAAAGGGGAGCTTCACTAAACCTCACCTTTGTCTGGTGACAAATTCGTATTTCTTCCTTTTATTATTAACAAGAAACTGTCTTCATACTGTACCGAGTACCTTCTCTGCCACGTGTGTGTCTTCTTATATTTGTAATTACTTTTCTAAATAGGTAGTAAAATTTCTGCCAAGATTTTAGAAAGCTCTATGTGCATATGTATGTTCAAAAAAAAGGGAAAATAGGGAGCAATGTCAGTAATGAAAATTATGAAATTCCATGTATTCTTTTGAATTTATACTTAAATTAATTGCCCAAATTAAAGGTGGGCAAATAGGGGGAAAAAAAAGTAGGAAAAATGTCAGAACAAAAAAATGAAAGGAGAAAGGAAGAAAACTTCATTTCCTTGCATTTAGGAAATAGAAGCAAAAGGCCATGTAGAAATTTTAGTGAGGGGCTGGGAAGGTGGCTCAGTGGTAGAGCGCTTGACTTGCATGCCTGAGGCCCTGGGTTCGATTCCTCAGCACCACACATAAGCAAAAAGAAAAAAGCCGAAAGTGGCGCTGTGGCTCAAGTGGTAGAGCGCTAGCCTTGAGCTGAAGAGCTGAGGGACAGCGCCCAGGCCCAGAGTTCAGGCCCCACAACCAGACCAAAAAAAAAAAGAAATTTTAGTGAATCAATTGTACCAGAAAGAATTAATATCATCATAGGAATGAAAATAATGGAAAAAAGAACAATGAAAGATAAATGTATAAAAAAACAATCTTTGATCAAAGTCATAGGGTTCTACTTCCGTAAAAAATACGTTGTGGTTGGGAAGGTGGCTCAGTGGTAGAGTGCTTGCCTTGCATGCATGAGGCCCTCGGTTTGATTCCTCAGCACCACATAAACAGAAAAAGCCAGAAGTGGGGCTGAGGCTCAGTGGTAGAGCGTTAGTCTACAGCTGAAGAGCTGGGGGACAGCGCCCAGGCCTAGAGTTCAGGTCCCACAACTGAAAAAAAAAATGTTGGAATGCCATATTTTTTACACTAAATGGAAAAACTAGGTTACCATTGAGCTTATGAATTCATTTAACATTGTGAAGTATATTAAATTATACAAATGATAAAATATTAATCATATTTTGGTGCTAAATTATATGTTCTGAGGCAGATTACTGTATCAATTGAAATATCTTTAACTAAGTGAGAGAAGTTAATCGCAATTGATGATAAATGCTGAAGAAATCATTTATTCCTACTGAGTCCATACGCATTCCTAAAATCTTGATTACTCCCCAAACATCCTTTCTGAGGACTGATCTCCATCACTTGCATGTAAGAGTAACTGAAAAGGAGGAACAATCACATCTACCTGATTAGGAAGATATTTTAAAATTAGTAACACTTTTTAAAAACAGTAACACACTCTTTATATTCAGTGGTGCTTTATAAAATACTGACACTAATATAAGAATGCAGAATATTGTCATCAACATTGTTTCATTACGTGTTTTTCCTTTGTACTAAACCCAGCCATCTGGTCACTCATTTATGTCACTTTCCCATTCCACCAGCTTTGCCTACACATCACTATGGACAAGTTGTCCAGTAGGAATTACTCAGAGGTCACTGAGTTCATTCTGCTTGGATTTAGAACTGCTCCCAAGCTCCAGATCCTCTTATTCTTCGTGTTCTTGGTCATCTACATGGCCATTGTGGTGGGCAATGTCAGCATGGTGCTTTTCATTTCCATGGACTCCAAGCTACAAACACCCATGTATTTCTTCCTGAGAAACTTGTCCTGTCTAGATCTCTGCTATTCCACAGTCATTGCTCCCAAAATGTTAGTCAACTTCTTGAGTAGTGAAAAGAAAATTGCATATAATGAGTGTTTGGCTCAGTTTTTCTTCTTTGCTTTATTTGCCACCACTGAAGCCTTTCTTCTGTCTGTAATGGCATTTGATCGATTCTCAGCCATATGCTCTCCTCTCCTTTATCATGTCACCATGTCCCACAAAGTCTGTGTTCAGCTGGTAACTGGATCTTATGTCTGTGGATGCATCAATTCTGCAATACATACAAGTTTTGCTCTCACCTTGCGTTTCTGTGGGGAACACAGACTGGACCACTTCTTCTGTGATGTCTCTGCCCTGATCGAGATCTCATGTGCTGACACCTTTGTGAACGAGATGGTGCTGTTCATTCTCTCTGCTCTCATCATCATCTCCACCACCACGGTGATCGTGGTGTCTTATGGGTACATCCTCTCCACTGTCTTGAAGATTCCCTCCACCCAAGGAAGGAGAAAGACCTTCTCCACCTGTGGCTCCCACATAGCTGTGGTGAGCATCTTCTATGGAACTGTCTTCTTCATGTATGCCCAGCCTGGGGCCCTGTCCTCTCCAGAGCAAAGCAAGATTGTAGCTGTGTTCTATACACTTATAATACCAATGCTGAACCCTCTGATCTACAGTCTGAGAAACAGAGATGTGAAAGAAGCACTGAAAAGAATCGTATGTGGAAAAGGGTTCTCTTAGTGATCTTTCCAAAGCCATTACGTTGTTTACAAATTTTATTTTGTAATAGTTGTACTCTTGTTCTTATGAAATTATAGGCTATCACAAATTTTATCTATTGTAATAAATAGAATTCTTTTTATAGAATAATAATTCTAATAATATAGATCCAACATCATTATTTTGCCTTCCTAGCATAAGTACCCTCATTTTTTGATATAATAACTACAATTACTTGCATTGTTAGTTTCAGTAGGAATCAATGGAATAATACTTTTATAGGGGGTGTTAGGAAGGGACCCAGTCCTGGGGCTTGACTTCAGTGTCTGAACACTGTCCCTGAGCTTTTTCTGCTGAAGGCAGAGCCTTCAGCTCTGCTAGAGCCACAGCTCTATTTCTGGCTTTTTAGTGGTTAATTGGTGATAAGAGTTTCATGGACTATCTGCCCTGCATGGCTTCGAATTGAGCTGTGATCCTTGACCTCAGCCACCTGAGTAACTAGGATTATAGGCATGATCCACTGTTGACCATCTGATAAGGTATTGATTAACAGATATTACTTGTTATTATATTAGAGACATCTCTCCATGTGTAATATTTATCCTTCTTACAAGTTGAAATGCACTGTATGTGTTGTAAAGTGCAAGGGCAATGGTGATTTAGCACACTTCTGAATTAACAGCACAGGATTCCAAAGTTTCCAGTCTTTCATCCTTGGAGAAAGCTCATATGTTCACAGCAGACCCACAGACCCATGATACAAGAGGCAAATTCACATTATATATTTTGACAATAGCATTCTATAGCACCTGCATGAGCCTCAAATATTACATTATATGGTTAAAAACTAAAACCCTGATACACAGTAACCACAAAATATATACCATAGGAGTTTTTATTGCTATTTTTAAGTGAGGAAATTGGATGTCAACAACTGAATTAACTTGGAAGAAACTAACTCCAGCATGCTTCCAAATTTTGGTTTTTTCTTTTTTTTTTTTGAGTGGTGGGTCTTAAGGTTTGGGCACTGTCCCTCAACTCTTCAGTTCAAGGTGAAGCCTTTAACACTTGAGCAACCACTTCTGGTCTTCTGGTGATTAATTGGAGATAAGAGTCTAAAGGACTTTCCTGTCTGGTTTTAAACCATGATCCTAAGATTTCAGCCTCCTGTGTAGCTAGGATTATAGGCATGAACCACCAGTGCCTGGTTCCAAATTTTTAGTTTTCAATATTCAATTATTTTTATGCATTCATATTCTAGTAACTGTGGAATAGTCAGATGACTGTGCAACCTTTAAATGTTTACTTTTGAATCGATGTAATGACATAGAGTGAGCTCTGAAACATAACAAATTTGAAAGTACTGTCATCATTATTGTGTCTTCACTTAAATTTAATGTTAAAGGTTTGTTTTGCTTTATGATTGAACTCCCCCAAACATAGCGATAGGGTATAGGACATTTATCTTATTTTTCTTGTGTTTGTAAATACACACCTCCACTAATATGTTTGTTTATATATAAGAATATTTCAATAAACGTATTCTTGTTTGCTGCAGCATTATTTACAAAAGACAAGTTAGATAATTAGTGTAGGTGCACATCACAGATCACTGGTCAGTAGAAATGATAAATACAGTATGAAGAATTATTATCAGGTTTAAAGAACAATGATATTATGTTATACTATATTATTCATGGATGGAAAATAATTGAGACTTAGAGGGACAAATGCCACATGGTCTTTTTAAAAGATGTGAATTCTTAATGTAAAGAGGCAAGAAGAGTTCAACAAGAATGTAAGTTAGTGGGATCAAAATAGTGGGAGGAAAAAGGGGGAAAAGAGAAGAAGATAAGAGAAGAAGATCATTAAAGTCCTTTGTATTTCTGTATAAGACCTGAGTAACACATATAAGAAAATAAGAAAGGAAACAGCTATTAATAATTTTAGAATGGGTAATTATAATCAAAATTAATTAATTGCATTTACAAAAATATCACTAGAGCTCACACTTTGCACAACTAATATAACCAGCATAAATTAGTAAATAAATAATTATATACATAATATAAATTAGTATCAATATTTATAATATGTAGAAGGCAAGTATCTTTTTGTCATGTGCATTTCATTTTTTTTGTTTTATTCCTAGTAGTAAGATAACTAGAATTAATAGTGCATTCTTAACTGTTTAAAGAAACACGATATTATTTTTCTTGATTACTATGTTAATTTGCATTCTCCCCAATTGAAATGTTTTGCTAGAGGGAAAAAGTCATGTGCTTAACTTCACAATGCCAGTAAAGAGGGAAGTATTGAATTTTCTAACTTCAATGATCATGGAAAAACATGAAAAACATTTCTTTTCCAACAAGGATACTTTATTCTAAAGGGAATAAATGTGATGACCTATTTCTCATAACCCCTTTTCTTGGATTTGAACTCAAGGTCTCTCACACTTGCTTGGCTAAAACTCTACCACTTGAGCTTCGCCTCCAGCCCAGCTTGTTGCCTGGTCTGGCTTTAAACAGCAACCCTGTCATCTTAGCCTCCAAAGCAACTAAAATTACTGATAGGGCCTCCTGTTCTCTACTCATTGTCCAGTCTTCATATTCTAGTTCACAGTTCCTGTGTGCTATTTCATGTTCTGCTTGGCATGATATTATTCTGAAATATATTATCTTTCTGCCTGTATCTTTGAAGATAACAGCCTAAATAAGATCAAAGTTTTAGTACAAAATCATATCCTCTCCTCATGAAAACTTGTGATTTATAGAGCCATTTTCTTAATAATTTGCCTACATTCATCTATAACCACAGAAGGCAGGATTAAAATATTTACCTCAACCTCAAACACTATTCAGAAAAATCAAAGGAAGAGGGACATCTATTATATTTAAATATGAAGTAGTGTTTCACCCATCATATGCCATATGAAATGTTGATTTTTCTTTTTTATAAAATGTTATACCTGTAACTTTTTAAAATCAGGTTTCTCCTTCCCAACACAAATGCCACTCCTTGGAGGGGGGGGGGCGGAGGGGAGGTTGGGAAGGGATGGGAAGGGAAAACAAAGGGGGAGGCTACAATGCTTGATAAGAAATGTACTCACTATCTTGCCCATGTAGTTGTAACCCCTCTGTACAGTATTTTCACAATAAAAAATAAATAAAAATTAAAAAAACAAATGCCACTCCTTTAAAATAGAGAATTAACGTCATCATTATTATCTGTTGTTTACATCAACTTTTCTTTGTAAAATATGTGTCATTTGTATTCATTTGCTAGTGTTCTCTCAACCTTTAACACATATTTGTAGCTTATTGTTTATAAGGAGAAGGGTAACTTTGCCTTACAAAACTACCTATCATTTAGTTTTTATGTAGAGAATGCTGCATATTTTCCAGAAACATTATCACATCATATAACAAAAGACAAATATGACTTCAACAATATCTTATAGACAATAACATATACTTTATAGGCTTATATATACAGCAATTGTTATTTTATTCCTTAAGATTTAAATCACCCTTTATAGAATTATGTTCCATAATCTTAAAATTCACCTGTTTGGAGGGTTATATTTCCTGCTGTCTTCACAATATCAAGTCCCTCCCAACTTAGTAAAGACTTTATCTTTCTACACTGAGTCTTTCTACAGGATTCCCCGCTCCTTCCCTCATCATACATGCTGTGTGGTGTCCATGGATTTTCTGTTTAATGTTTTCTCTCCCTGCCTTGTCTATTACAATGAGGTATTAGGTTTCATCTAAATCACAATGCAGTTACAGTAGTTCTTTTCCTTTCAAAGAAAACTGTGTATTTCATTGTGTTAAATGCTATCTATTTTTACAAATGTTGTCAGGAAAGTTTCCTTGATCTTAGATGGCCATTCACTTTCAGAGTCTCACTTTTTTTTATTATTGATGATGTCTATCTATATCTTGATTGAAATGTTCATTATATGCCATTTTTAAATCTGTATCAGTTCCTTTTAAAAATCTTTTTTTCCTGGGCTGGGAAGGTGGCTCAGTGGTATAGCGCTTGCCTTGCATGCCTGAGGCTCTGGGTTAGATTCCTCAGCACCACATAAGCAAAAAGAAAAAAGCCGGAAGTGGTGCTGTGGCTCAAGTGGTAGAGTGCTAGCCTTGAGCTGAAGAGCTGAGGGACAGTGCCCAGGCCCAGAGTTCAGGCCCCAGGACCGGACCCCCCCCCCAAAAAATATCTTTTTTTCCAACCTGGGGCTTCAACTCAGGGTCTCGGCAATGTCCCCGAACTTCTTTTGCTCAAGGCTAGCACTCTACCACTTGAGTAACAGTGCCATTTCTAGCCTTTTCTGTTTAAGTGGTACTGAGGAATCAAATCCAGGGCTTCATTTATGCAGGGCAAGCACTCTACCAGCCACATTCCCAGCCCTAAAAATCTTTCTTTAAGTAGCTGTGCAGAGAGGTTTCAATTCAACCTGTCAGTTTGAGTGAAATGCATGTTGCTCAAGGCCCCCTTCCATCTTTTTCCTCCATCTCTCCCAAATTTTTCATCCCCTTAAGCTTCTGGCTTCACTCTGACAGATGTACATTGACTATGATGACTGCACCAGGCCACAGGCTTCTTCTCTCTATAGCTCTGCCTTCCCCAACATCCCCTCTCTCTGCCCCCCCCACACACACATTGGCTTCACCCCTAACACTGTGTTCCACCACTTCTCTCCTCTGTTGGATTGTGGACTTCTGACCACAGACACAGAACAATTGCTCAACAACAATGCATACAATTCCATTCCGTGCATAAATTATAATCTGGAGAACAGTGTGAGAGAGCCCATGAATGAAAATGCTTCCCTGGGGTTCAGAATATCTCCTATTTCCAGGAATTTCAGGATTCATGAAACCTCAGGAATATAGAGAAATTCTCAACGAACAGTGTCTGTGTTGTGTGTAGAACTTTAATCCGGTTATCCTCCTGAGAGCACTTTTACCTTTTTAATGCTACCTACCAATCTGGCACATTCAGAAATTACAAGTTGATCTATGATTATTTTTCTTTCTCCCCCCCCCGTTATTACATAAAATACATTACCAAGGAAAGGGACATTGAATTCCCAGCCAATGCCTTCCCTGGTGGAAGCAATGCCCACCTCTATTGTTTCCATCCCCAGGAGAGAATTTCTTCTCTAAGGACTCATCCCAGGTCTATTTCTTTATTGGTTCCATGAACTCCAACAGGAAATGAGAAGCATAGTATGAGTAAGACATGACCTATCATTTGGGTTGCTACTAAATTTCATTCTAGTGGGGAAGGAGATGTAATCTGCTGCAGGAAAACATCCCATTAAAAAAGAAAAAGGTTTGTTCCTTTTGCCTCCATCATTCTTTAATTTTGGGGAATGTGCTTGAATTCACAGATGGTAT
>NW_012267219.1:253946-262137 GCF_000151885.1 Dipodomys ordii
TTAAAGAAAACATGCTTTTTATAGTCAAGAGGCCCTGCTACAGATAATTGTGTCCTGCTCTTTGCCATCTAATGTTGAAGAGCAGTTATTTTGGCCAACCATTTTTCTTGAGAATTAACAATTGTACCTAAACCAATTTGATTATGGCATACTTCCAAATGCACAAACTACCTAACAATGTCCAATTAGTTCAACTATTACAATAATAACAATAAAAGTTATAAAACTGCTATTCTAATTTATGTTTTTAAATTTTATATATTTTAGAATTTGTTTTTAAAAATATATAATTTAAATGTTATAAATATATAATTTTGGTATAATTACACCAGTTGAATAAACCTGTTATTATAAATTCATACAATTGTCTATACTGATAATATAATATTCAAATATTATGTAATTGATTGACTATTGTGCATGTTTCCTTGCCATTTTATTGTAAATTACTGAATGTAACCCAGGTAAGTTGCTTAGGACATGTTACTATTTAATTTCCATTTACTTTCCTACATTGTAAAATTAGAATTAAAATGTCTTCATTGGTTTCAATTTAAAAATACATTTTAGGCATAATAATAACACAAAGTTAGATAAATATAATTGAAATTTGTTTAAGTACATATTTCTTCCTTTCATTTTTAATGTGAATCTGTCTTTGAACTGTACAGAATACCTTCTCTTTGCCATAAGTGTGTCTTCTTATATTTGTAATTACTTTTCTAAATAGGAAGTAAAATTTCTGCCAAGATTTTAGGAAACTCCATGTGCATATGTGAGCTCAAAAAAAAGGGAAAATAAGGAGCAATGTCAGTAAAGAAAATTATGAAATTCCATGTATTCTTTTGAATTCATACTTAAATTTATTCACCAAACTAAAGGTAGGCAAATAGCAAAGAAGAAGGAAAAATGTCAGGAAGGAAAAAATGAAAGAAGAAAGGAACAAATACAAAAGTTCATTTCCTTGCATTTAGGAAATGTAAGCAGAAGGCCATGTAGAAATTTTAGTGGATCAATTATACCAGAAAGAATTAATATTCCCAGATGTCCCTCAGTAGATAAATGGATCAAGAAAATGTGATATACACATATATAAACATATATAAAATGGAATTCTATGCCTTTATCAGAAAGAATGACACCACCCTATTTGTTAGAAAATTGAAAGACTTGGAAAAAGTTACATTAAGTGAAGCAAGCCAGATCCAAAGAAACATAGGTCTCACGGTTTCTCTTATTTACAATAACTAGTATATGTCTAGGATAATCTTACCAGACAAGCAGACGCAATCAAAAGCTACATCCATATGACTATATAAAATGATGCTAAGGGAAATGAACTCCAAGATAGGAACACAAATAGTTTTTTCTTTCTTGCTTGTTTTAAAGTATTTAAAATGTACTATGTGATTTATTTTTGTTTCTTTTGTATGTTCTTCCCCCTATGGTATAACCCCTGTTGTCATAGTATTTGATTCCAGTGCCCTGCATTTTGTATATACATTGGGGAGGAGAAGGGAAATGCTTAAACAAAGTTACAGGATGGCCCATTGAAACAATGAGACTTACAAGACACGAAGTTGAAAAAAACTTGACAATTTGGTGGGAGAGGGAAGAGTTGGGGATGTAGGGAGGGAAGGGATGATAGGGAAAAAAACAAAGGAGGAAGTAACAATATTGGATAGGAAAATATATTCATTTCCTTACTCATGTAAATGTAACCCCTCTGTACAGTATCTTTATAATAAAAAATATAAAAAGAATTAATATCATCATAGGAATGAAAATAGTGGAAAAAAAGAACAATGAAAGATAAAATTACAAAATAATGGATCTTTGCTCAAAGCCTCCAGGTTCTATTTACATAAAAAATGTTATAATGCCATTTTTATACTAAATGGAAAAACTAGGTTACCATTAAAAATCAGCTTACAAATTGATTTAACATTGTGAAGTATATTACATTATACAAATGATATTAAAGATAATAGAGAATATTAGTCATATTTTGTACTGTATTATGTAATACTTTCAACAAATTGTATATTCTGAGGTAGATTACTGTATCATTTGAAATATCTTCAACTAAGTGAGGAGAGTTAATGGCAATTGATGATAAATACTGAAAAATTTAATTCTATTGATTCCATATACATTCCTAAAATCTTGATTTCTCCCCAAACATACTTTCAGAGGACTAATCTCCAATCCCTTTCATGTAAGAGTAACTGAAAAAGAAGAACCATCAGATTGACCTCACTAGGAAGAATTTTTAAAAATTAGTAACCCTTTTTAAACTTAGTAATACACTCTTTTTTGGGGGGGTGGTCCGGTCGTGGGGCCTGAACTCTGGGCCTGGGCGCTGTCCCTCAGCTCTTCAGCTCAAGGCTAGCACTCTACCACTTGAGCCACAGTGCCACTTCTGGCTTTTTTCTTTTTGCTTATGTGGTGCTGAGGAATCGAACCCAGGGCCTCGAGCATGCAAGGCAAGCACTCTACCACTGAGCCACCTTCCCAGCCCCAGTAACACACTCTTTATATTAAGTGGTATTTTATAAAATACTGACACTAACATAATAATTCAGAATATTTTCATCGACATTGATTCAGTACATGGTTTTCCTTAATATTAAACCAACTAGTCTGGTCACTCATTTATGTCATTTTTCCATTCCACCAGCTTTGCCTACACATCACTATGGACAAGTTGTCCAGTAGGAATTACTCAGAGGTCACTGAGTTCATTCTGCTGGGATTTAGAACTGCTCCCAAGCTCCAGATCCTCTTATTCTTCTTGTTCTTGGTCATCTACATGGCCATTGTGGTGGGCAATGTCAGCATGGTGCTTGTCATTTCCATGGACTCCAAGCTACAAACACCCATGTATTTCTTCTTGAGAAACTTGTCCTATCTGGATCTCTGCTATTCCACAGACATTGCTCCCAAAATGTTAGTCAACTTCTTGAGTAGTGAAAAGAAAATTTCATATAATGAATGTTTGGCTCAGTTTTCTTTCTTTGCTTTATTTGTCACCACCGAAGCCTTTCTTCTGTCTGTAATGGCATTTGATCGATTCTCAGCCATATGCTCTCCTCTCCTTTATCATGTCAACATGTCCCACAAAGTCTGTGTTCAGCTGGTAACTGGATCTTATGTCTGTGGATGCATCAATTCTGCAATACATACAAGTTTTGCTCTCACCTTGCGTTTCTGTGGGGAACACAGACTGGACCACTTCTTCTGTGATGTCTCTGCCCTGATCGAGATCTCATGTGCTGACACCTTTGTGAATGAGATGGTGTTGTTCATTCTCTCTGCTCTCATCATCATCTCCACCACCACGGTGATCGTGGTGTCTTATGGGTACATCCTCTCCACTGTCTTGAAGATTCCCTCCACCCAAGGAAGGAGAAAAACCTTCTCCACCTGTGGCTCCCACATAGCTGTGGTGAGCATCTTCTATGGAACTGTCTTCTTCATGTATGCCCAGCCTGGGGCCCTGTCCTCTCCAGAGCAAAGCAAGATTGTAGCTGTGTTCTATACACTTATAATACCAATGCTGAACCCTCTGATCTACAGTCTGAGAAACAGAGATGTGAAAGATGCAGTGAAAAGAATTGTATGTGGGAAATTGTCCTCTCAGTGACATTTAGGAAAATCTCTATATTGGACAAAGTTTGTTTTGTTGGGATTCTGTGTAAAATTCTTCCTATAAGAATGTGAAGTACATGTTCATATAGAATATCATTTCCAAGTTATATAAAATAGTCATTCTAAAATTATAGACATACATACATTATTATTTCCTAGAAAGTACATGAAAACATAAATATACTCTATAATTTTAACACTATTTCAATTTTAGTTTTCAGAGTATAAGTCAGTGTTTGCTACAAGATTATTGAAAACTATTATCATTTGTATGCCTATTTCTCTATAAAATTTTAACAAAGTGAAATGAATTGCTCTGGTCAAATGAGATGGTAATGATTATTTAGAATACTTTTATGTGCAAGGTTTTATGTTTCTCTGGGGTTCGGGTCTGCATTTTGGTACTAGATTAATGAACCTTGGTGTTTCCACACTTATAAAAAGGGGTCCACAGAATTAGGCATAGGCTAAATTGTGGCATTTATTGTAAATAACATCTCCTTGTTTTACTTTCAATACACTATAAAATAAAAAGACAGGGGCTGGGAAGGTGGCTCAGTGGTAGAGTGCTTGTCTTGCACGTATGAGGCCCTGGGTTTGATTCCTCAGCACCACATAAACAGAAAAAGCTCAAAGTGGTGCTGTGGCTCAAGTGGTAGAGCACTAGCCTTGAGCTGAAGAGCTGAGGGACAGCGCCTAGGCCCAGAGATCAGGCCCCATGAGCAACAACAATAATAATAAATAAAAAGACAAATACAAAGAGACTACAATATAGTATCAATTATTTTTATCAACACAATTCATGCAGGAAATTTAAGTCCCAGAAGCTGAACAAACTTGATTGGGCCAAACACCAGCGTGACTTCAATATTGTAATTATCCAAATCCTTTCCAATGTAGATTTTACGGCATGTCACAATGAAAGTGTAATTGCACAGCCTAGAAGCAACCATTGCTTTACAGAGGTATAGACATGAGGTAAGTTCTAGAATGTAGTGTATTTGACCATCCCTCTGTCATTAGTGCTAGAAATGCTACTCTGAATATTCTCTTTTAACATTTTATCAACTTTTAGTGGGAAGTAGTATGACATTGCATTTAGATTTGTTTGTTGGGCTATCAAAGTTTATTATGTATACATATACCCATTTTAATATTAATGATTTTATATTATATATATTTATATTCATGTATTTATTTTTTCCTCTGTGGTCTTGATTGAGGCCTGAATTGAAATTGTTCCCCATTATTCACTGATTTTTATGAAATACTTTGAAGAGATTAGAGTTTTTTCAAGTCACTTTGCATTACTTTTTTTTGGGGGGGCTGAACTCTGGGCCTGTGCTCTGTCCCTGAGCTCTTCAGCTCAAGGCTAGCACTCTACCACTTGAGCCACAGCACCACTTCTGGCTTTTTTCTTTTTGCTTATGTGGTGCTGAGGAATTGAACTCAGGGTCTCATGCATGCAAGGCAAGCATTCTACCACTGAGCCAACTTCCCACTCTCTTATTTTTGTATTTATTATTTTTTGTTTGAATTCAAGGCAGCATGTTTTCTAGGCAGGTGCTCTATCACTTGAGCCAGTCTGTCAGCTCTTTTTGTTTCTCATAATAAATTGGAATGATCCAATTTTTATTGTGAAAATACTGTAGAAAGGGGTTACAAGTACATGGGCAAGATAATGAGTACATTTCTTATCAAACATTGTAGACTCCCCCTTTGTTACCCCTTCCCATCCCTTCCCATCCTCCCCCCACTCACTCTGCCTCCCTCCCCAAAGTTGTAAAGTTCGTTTTTGACATAACGACTTCTACATCTGTATCCCTATTTAAACGATTTGTTTTTCCCTTACCCTCCACAAATTATACCGACATCAAATACAGTGAAAGCAGGGGTTATACTGTGGGAGAGGGACATACAAAGCAACAAAGAAATCATCTTATAAATGTGTTAGAAACAATCACATGAAAGAAAAAATCATCTGAATACATATCCACTTTGTCCTAATGTACTCTACTTTTTATGTGCCAACGAGTGTGATTTCCTCACTTAAAAAGAGCACTGGTCTAACATGACAAAGAAAAAAAGATGAGAATATTCATTATCTATTTTTTTTGGTCGGTCATGGGACTTGAACTCTGGGCCTGGGCACTCTCCCCACACTCTTCAGCTCAAGGCTAGCGCTCTACCACTTGAGCCACAGAGCCACTTCCAGTTTTCTTGTGGTTTCTTGGAGATAGGAGTCTCATGGACTTTCCTTCCTGGGCTGGCTTTGAACCGTGATCCTCAGATCTCAGCCTCCTGAGTAGCTAGGATTACAGGCATGAGCCACTGGTGCCCAGCTGAATATTCATTATTTTAAAATGTTCTTATGAGATGAATTAGAGGTTGCAGGGTGCATACATTTCTGGAAGGCTATGTTTCAGAAACACACCCTAGACTTACCGTCAGTGTGCTGGCAAGATGTGGCTGTTACCCACAGTAATTAAGTCTGAGATGACTTGGGCCTGCTGTGACAGAGTGGATATTTTCAGGACAGTGTTAAGAATGTAAACTATTTCATAGCTACTTGTTTTCCTTTCCCATTGTACTTCCCTGGGTATGTGTTTGATTGAAAAATAACAGTGATTGTGTGAATATCCCTCTGCCTCTTTGTTTCCCAAAGGAAAGTTGCCTAACATTGTCAGCATTGTTTTTCCTTAAAAATTTTTCCCTGTTCCAGACAAAAGATAGACAGAAAATGAAACAATTACATTGTGTCTTTCTGAAGTGTACTTTCTTGAATTCTGTTAAAAGTTATGCACGTGTCAGTTTCAAGTCTGGGCATACTTCTTGCTCTCCATTCTACCCAAGACACATTTTGAATTACAGCAAGGATACTTCATGAAAAGCTAGAGGGTTTTAAAAAAAAATTTTAATTAAGAAGAGGTGATTGCATACCACTAGGATTATTTCTTCTTTGAAGGTTTGCTAGAACTGACAGAAGATGGCAACGTGGGAAGAGTTTTATCTACTGTGGGATAGAATTTTATCTATTTACTTTCTCTGTTATCAAGATACATAAGAAATGTAGAAAATGCTGTTCCTGTACAGAACATTTAATTTTTGGACTGGATCAGTAGCTCAAAGCTGTAATCCCAGCTACTCAGAGGGAGACATTGGGAGGATTTGTCAGCTCAGCTCTGTTGAAGGTTGTTGGTAGAAAGTTTATGATCTGAGTCCAGTTCTGTGCAAAAACCTGATATTTTACCTCAACAATAATGAAATTGAAAAGATCTGGGGGCACAGCTCAACTAATAGAATACTTGCTTAGCAAGTAGGAGGTTCTGAATCCTTAGTACCATAAAAAACAAAAACAATAAGCCCTTTATTTCCACAGGAGAACTGTTATGCTTTGGTTTAAACGATTTTGCTGTTGTTGTTTTGTTTTATTTTATTTTACATTCTGTAACTCCCATCCACAGTAATTCTTCTTTTAAATTTTATTGTCAAGGTGATACATAGAGCAGTTACAGTTACATATGTAAGGTAGGGAGTACATTTCTTATGGAACTTGTAAGCCCCTCCCTCATTTTTTCTCCCATCTTACCTCCCACCCAATCCCCTCCAAGTTGTACAGATCATTTCCAACATGTTGTCTTGTGAGTATCACTGTTGCATTGGTTCCCCTTTGTCCTTTGTCTCACCAAGTTGTTGTTCCCCCTCCCTTCCCTAATTCAGATTGTTTTGTAGCATTTACCAGTGAACCAAACTGAGTCTGGATCATCAGTTGTCCCAAACTTTCAAACTTCAAGTTTTTTTTTTCCAAAAAATACTTTTCAAAACCACAATCCAAGAAATTCAGTGGACTCAAAATATTTGTTTATGGTTTATAAGTTCTGAAAGGACTATTGTTCTTTATTGACTGTTGAAGAAGGTGTGAGCCAGGAATTGGTATCCCTATTGATTCAGAGGAATAAGGAAGTTGAGCAAACACTGACCTAATCAAACTCCAGGGTCTTTTTCAAAAATACCAGAAAAAATATAGACATAACCCATAGGAGGTATCTTAGTGCTGCTTTTATGTACTATAAAGAATAAAATATTTTTAATGTTCAAAGACCCAGTGTAACATTGCATTCTGGCTCTAACAACAGGCGGTGTATGAGGCTCAGAAACAGAGTTTTTGAGTTTACTTACATGGTTTTACAAATCCAAAGGCATTGTGAAGTAATTTTGCCCTGGAATCTTCTTTTGAAAGAAACAATAAGCTCTTTAAATTCTTCAGTGAAGTTTCTTGGGAGAAACTGGATTTCAGGTAAGGTATTTTTTTCTCAATTATTTCATGATTTTTTATTGTGAAAATACGTATAGAGGGGTTACAATTACATGGGCAAGGTAATGATTACATTTCTTATCAAGCATTGTTGCCCCCTCCTTTGTTTCCCCTTACCATCCCTTCCTATCTCCCCCCCAAACCAACCCATGCACTAAAGTTGTAAAGTTCATTTTCCAACATAACATGTTGTACATCTGATTGTTGTGATGGGTCCACCTGTAT
>NW_012267219.1:262347-268724 GCF_000151885.1 Dipodomys ordii
GATTTGTTTTTCCCCTTCCCCTCCACAAATTATATCAGGTAAGGTATTTTTTTAATCTTATATTTTCTGGAGATCTTCTCTTAATTTTGCAAAATTTTCTCACCCTCCACTTATTCCTTGGATATCAATGGTTGACTCAACACTTTGCTTCTCAGGTGCTATGTATTTAATTTAACTTATGTCCCACAGGGGACAAAGGGCTGACATAGCAGTTGGGTAAGCTCTAAATTGGTGCTTCATTCTATCTTAAGAAACTCCAATACCATTTACCCTAATGTCTTTAATATAACAGAATGGTATCAAAGAGCTAGGTTCACAGCATTTAATCACCCAACTTTTGTCATTTCTAAATTAAAAATAGTGTTATAGTTTCCTTATCTTAAAATTTTACTTGAGGAATATATATGTATCTAAGATGCTTGAGGCATTGTATGTGTTGTTTTTCACACTCTGTTACATTAAATCCTCACAACAAACTTATGGAGTATAGCTATTGTTATCTATATTATGGATAATAATTTAATAATAATATTATTATTGACCACAAGGGATTTTCCATACATTGAAAGCACATCTTAGAGTATTTTTTAAAAGAGAAGACGCAAACTTTGGACACAATCCAGCTGACCCAAAATTCTATTTTTGGTGTCCAATATAATAAAGTTTATTGACAAAAAGTAAAGAAATTTGTAGCGTTCTTATATGTTAACTGAATCATAAATTTTATAGTAATATTATCATGACATATGGCATAT
Source organism: Dipodomys ordii (assembly GCF_000151885.1). Classification (NCBI taxonomy): domain Eukaryota; kingdom Metazoa; phylum Chordata; class Mammalia; order Rodentia; family Heteromyidae; genus Dipodomys; species Dipodomys ordii. Next base: position 263,103 of record NW_012267219.1, read on the forward strand.
TCTCTGATTGTCAAATAATATTTTATAGATATTATTTTATTTATTTATTTGCCAGTCATAAGGCCTGAACTCTGGGCCTGGATGTTGTCCCTCAGCTCTTCAGCTCAAGGCTAGCACTCTACCACTTGAGACACAGCATCACTTCCGGCTTTTTCTGCTTATGTGGTGCTAAGGAATCAAACCCAGGGCCTCATGCACGTAAGGCAAGCACCCTACCACCAAACCACCTTTCTAGCCCATCGATATTATTTTATTAAACTCAATAGTTTCTGTGATCTTTCACATCTCCATTGTTTCTTTCTCTGAAATATTTTTTATCATCTTTAAGTACTTGTAAAAAGAGTTGCCATTCATCAAAGCAGTTTATGAATATAATGCATCCTGATCCGTGCCACACCTTTCAACATTCTCACCCACCCGTACCTACCTACTTTTTTCCTTACTTATCTTAATTTTAGCTTATGTATTTAAGTATCTCCCTCCCTTTTTTTTTTTGGTTGGTCATGGGGCTTGAACTCTTAGCCTGGGCGCTGTCCCTCAGCTCTTGGCCTGGGCACTGTCCCTCAGCTCTTCAGCTCAAGGCTAACATTCTACCACTTGAGCCACAGCACCACTTCTGGTGGTTTATTAGAGATAAGAGTCTCACAGACTTTCTTTCCTGGGCTGGCTTTGAACCACAATCCTCAGATCTAAGTCTCCTGTGTAGCTAGGATTACAGGGGCTTGGTTTATTTTGTTGTTGTTGTTGTTTGCTTTTAAGAAATCAGTTTATGTGGACAATGAGTCTAAGAATTCTATTGTATATACCATAGAATGTAGAATTATATGGAAAGGGGTGGATCAAAGTGGGAGTGAAGATATTGAAGTGATGACATGGATCATGACACAAAATTCTAAACAGTGGCATAAGCCAGTTGTTCACAACATCCTTTCCCATCCATGTTTCTAATACTACACTGAAAATAAATATAATAGAACAAACTTACACCACTCCATTGATGGTTACACTGGGTGCTCCAAATACAAAACTTTTTGCAGGCATGTTGAGAAGAAACCCTCCTTTTGCCTAGTTATTTCTTTCAAAAAGGAGTCCAGAATGAAGAGTTGACTATAGCTTTCCACTGGCTTCTCAAACAATCCATGTATTTTCTCAGATAGACAGACTGCTGCTATGAAGAGTGAGTGGAAGAAGAACTACTCTTAGTTGACAGAGTTTGTTCTACTTGGATTCTGGACATCCCCTGAAGAACAGTTGCTTTTATTCTCATTGGTCTTACTTATTTATCTGGTCATTGTACTTGGAAATATCAGCATGTTAATTGTGGTTAGAATAGATGCCAGACTTCACACACCTATGTATTTCTTTCTCCAAAATGTCCTACTTAGATATTTGCTACTCCACAGTCATTGCACCCAATACCCTAGCTACTTTCTTGTCTAATGAAAATGTTACAAAAGATGTGCAACCCAGTTCCTTTTCTTTGCTCTTTTTGTGGGAACCGAAGGTATCTGAGCGCTTCTTGGCCATTGCTCCCCATATTTCTACACTGTCCGCATGTCTCAGCAGGTTTATGTCCACTTGGCGGTTGGCTCCTATGTCTGTAGGTGCATCAACTCCATGATACAAACAGGTTTCACCTTCAGCTTGTGTTTCTGTGGGAAAAACAGCCTGGACCACTTCTGTGATGTGCTGGCCCTGATTGAGATCACGTGTGTGAACACCTTTGTGAATGAAAGGATGCTAGTTCGTTCTTGCCTCTTTCATCATCATCTCCACCACCACGGTAATCATGGTCTCTCCACTGTCCTGAAGATCCCCTCCACCCATGGAAGTAGACAGACCTTCTCCACCTGCAGCCCTCACATCATGGTGATGAGCATCTTTTTTTTTTTTTTTTTGTCGATCATGGGGCTTGAACTCTAGGCCTGAGTTAAGAAAAGAATATGTAAAAAGAGCTTTTAAGGTGATAACAAAAATAAATAAATAAAACCAGCCTGGTACTGGTGGTTCACGCCTGTAGTCCTAGCAACCCAGGAGACAGAGATCTAAGGATTGTGGTTCAAAGCCAGCCTGGAAAGTCCATGAGACTATTAACTCCAATTAACCACCAGAAAACTGGAAATGAGGCTGTGGTTCAAAGTGGTAGAGCACTTGTGCAAAAAGAGCTTAGGGACAGCGTCCAGGCCCCAAGTTCAAGTTCCATGGCCGACAAAAATATAAATAAACAAAACTGAGTTTACAAGTGGTCTACAGGTGGACTGTACCTTGCATTTGTAAGTAAAAACAATCAAAGTGTTACCATCTTTTGTACTGTGACACTTGTGTATCAAATAGCTCAACAATTCAACTTCTAGAAAGACAATTGGAAAATGACCTTGCACACGTAATGGAGGAGATATTCATTAGAATGTTCATAAAAGCATGGCTGGTGCACTTAAAGCTTTATGAATAAACCAAACAATTATCAATAGGAATGCTCATCAATGAAAAGTGGTCAATTTATCCAAAAAATATTCCAAGACAAAGAAATTATACATAATCAATGTGAGTCTAAGCAATATTAGAAGAAAAAAAACCAAGTCCCCAAAGAATATATATAGAATATTTCCTAAATAAGTGAAAGCCCATCCTTCTATAGACTTCATTACTGTTTTCCTTTCTATTTTTCTCTTCCTGTTCTAACAACCCTTCTTGATCAGCATATTCTGTTCTATGGCCATGCTTCCTCAGCCTTTACTAGAGAGGGTTTCTCAGTTTTACCTTGTGTTTATGACCTTGACAGCTTTGAGAAATAATACTCAGGTCTTACAGAATGCCTATCTTGGGTTTGATGTTTTTTCAAGGTGAGACTGGGGAGGACAAAACCATTGTGCGAATATCATTATCAAGGACACATCCTATCAATGTAACTCAGCCTGAAGAAGTTAACCCTCCTCCCTGGATGAGGGAGCATCCAGCTTTCTCTTCTATGGAATCACATTTATTCCTCTATATAGTGTATGCACCCTTTGGAGCATGAGAAATGTGTGTGTGTGTGTGTTGATATCTTTAAATAAGGCAAAAATAAAGTAAACATTGCAGGTGTATGCAAAATTATTAAATATAATAATAATATTATATATAATAAATAATAGCGATAGAACAATTAACCACTTACATATGGATCTATTTGAGACTTCCTCTTTTGGTCTGCTTAGTCATTTGATGTCAGTTCCATACTATCTTAGTTGCTATAGTTTTATAGGTTCTCTTAGAAGGGTTGAGGCTTTGAAGTTTATTCTTTATGATGTGTTCAAGCTTAGGGGCTTGAACTCAGCACCAGGGAGTTATTGCCAAGCTTTTTTGCTCAAAGCTAATTCTCTCCCACTTGAGCCACAGCTTCATTTTTCAGATTTTTACTGATTAATTGGAGAGTCTTCCCTGTCTGCTCTGGGTTCAAACTTTGATCCTCAGATCTCAGCCTCCTGAGTAGCTAGGATTACAGGCATGAGCCACCAGCACCCAGCAAGGTTTTTGTTTTTGTTTTGTGTCTTTTGTTTTCCATTAGCATTAGATTCACATCAAAGTTGAAAGGAAGGCCCAGGAATTTCCCATCTACTCCTCACCCCACCATGACACATACCTCCTCTCCATTTTCATTTATTAAAACTAGAGCCCACACTAGAACAACCTTATCATCCAAAGTCCATAGCTTATGTTAGGGTTCACCCTTGGTGGTGTAAACTCTACAGCTTTAAACAAGTATGTAATTCCATGTGTTGGATCCATTCTTACAGTACTACACCGAGTCATTATTGTCCTCAGGTCCTCTGTGCTGTATGTATTCACTCTTCCTTTCCCTTAGTCCCTGGAAACCACAGCTCACTTGACTGTTTCCGTAATTTTGTCTCTTTTTCAGATATTTGGGAATCATAGAGTATGTAGACTGTCCAGATAAGACATATGCCTTTATGTCTCATGTAGTTTCCCCTGTGTGTTTGTGACTTCTGCAAACTAAATAATGTCCACTGAAAGGATATATGATGACTTTTATATCCATTTACTTCTTGGTTGCTTCAAGTTTTTGACAATTATGAATAAAGCATCTATACATAGAAACATTAGGGCATCTTTGTAAAATTTTTTGTTGTCTTTAAGTAGTAAGATAGAGTTGCCATTTAACCAAGAAGTTTACGAAAACAATCTATTTTGTGATCAATGCTATAAACTGACATGCTGAAGTGTAACTCCTTTGTAGGACTACTTAAAGACAATAAAATTATCATAATAAAAAATTAATATAATGGCTACACATGGAAGTTTCTTTAGGTCTTTTGGAGCACTTACCTTTCCCAGAGACTGTGTGGTGACTTTCTAATTACCCTCATACATGCAGTTTCTTTGGAGGTCCTATGCTTCCAGATTTGCTCTCCAAAAGAAGAGACAAATGAAGAACAAGAGAGAGAAAGATAGAGACAGAGACAGAGGCAGAGAGACACAGAGACACAGAGACACAGACACAGACACAGAGACAGAGAGAGAGAGAGAGAGAGAGAGAAAGAAAGAGAGAGAGTACTAAAGAGACTCAAGAGGCTCGCAACCATTAGGGAAGGTGCAAAATCAGTGGTTAGGCCTTGTTGTCTGCTCATCTGTAATCAGAAGAGGTTTGCAAGTGTTAGAGAATGGATCTGGGATATTTGGAGGACAGAATCCTCTTTGCCTATTCTGGCTCCTGTGAGGTCTGTCTGAGGTACTATAGGATCACAGGCCTTACTGCCTGCCCTGAAGCTGAAAAATGATAGTGGACAGCTACAAGTGTGTTAAGAACTAAAAGTGACTAATAATAGTAATTGTTATCATTATTCATAATAATAATACAATTCTAGTTTACAACTAAGCCATCCCTTGGAAGTGTATGCTACCAATAGGCTCTGGAACTGGATAAGGTTAGAGACAGATTTGGCCAAGCAGTTGGTGTCTAGATGGGAGGAGAGAAAAATGTCTAATGCTTTTAACTCAATTATCTTCCCCAAATCATTCATATCTATTTCTTAGGCAGTAAAATTGGGAAGATTTCTGTCTTCTAAAGAATTATGTTATTTCACTTGCTTGGTTGAATTTTTTGTCAGTTTGCTCTTTATACTAGTCCCAAGTAATGTTTCCATTTCTGTGGATAGGTAGCAATGTTCCCTCATGTTATCAAATACATGCTCCTTCCTCTTTAATTGATTTATGTTTTCACAGAACAGTTTTTTTTATTTAATTTAATTTTATTTGTGAACATACTGTACAGAGGGGTTACAATTACAAGGGGCAGGATAATGCGTACATTTCTTACCAAGCATTGCAGCCTCCTCCTTTATTTACCCTTCACATTCCTTACCAGCCTCCCCCCTCCCCCCCAATCCCAATCCTTCCCCTTCCCCCCCTTCCCCCAGCCCCCGCACCGACATTGTAAAGCTCATTTTCGACATGACAACTTGTACTTCTCATTGTTACAAGAGGTCCACCTGTATCCTTAAACAACTGGTTTTCCCCCATCTACTCCACAAGTTATACTGACATCAAATATAGTGAAAGCAGGGGTTATACTGTGGGGGAGGGACATACAAAGCAACAAAGAGATAATCTTATAAATGCATT
>NW_012267219.1:272209-281879 GCF_000151885.1 Dipodomys ordii
GGTTTCTCTGTTGAGTTTTTGCCGAGTTGATCTATCTAGTGGGGAGAGTGGTGTGTTAAAATCCCCAACAATTAATGTCTTTGGATCTATATGGGATTTAAGGGAAAGTAGTGTTTCACAGAACAGTTTTATATGTAATGAATAGTCTCCTCTTAAATCTCAGTGGTCTCTGCTCTTTATCATTACTCTTCTCTTGTTTTACATTCTCTTTTCCTTCCACTTCTAGTTTCTAAATGGGGGTGATTAAAGAAGGATATTAAATTATTAAATGAATAATGTAAGGACATTGGTTGATAATTATATTGAATAATTACATGACGATTTTCCCTTTCATCTGCTTTATGTGTTCTTTGGTATTTATTTCCCACTGTTATTCATTTTTCATTTTTCTGTAATTTTTTGCCTCTACTCATCATGTTTCCTATTTCTTTCTGTACATTGAGTATTTTTATGAGTATAACACTCCTCTTCATTCATCCACCCACTTCTTAATACCCACTCCACTCAAACAAAACATGTTTCACCTTTCTGGTGTCCATGCTCTAAAACTGTCTACTAATTACTGATTGTTAATTACCCTAGAATGCTCTTGCCCATGTGCCTGAGCGGTGATCTGTGCATGCTAGGCTGCTTGGTTTTTGTTGTTCTAGTTTGATTTTTGGAATCATTGCCATGTGCCCCTGCATCTTGCTTCCCTCCATGGGACAAAATGCCATGGACTTTTTCTGCCCAGACTGGCCTAGTAAAATCCTCCCATTCTTAACCTAACACCTATGCTAGTGATGAAAGGGACAAGACACTGGGCCTAGCTGTGGGGCTGAGAAGATGTCTCATGAACTTTTCTACTTGGGCCAGCCTTGAACCACAGTCTTCCCTTTCTTGGCTTCCCAAGTAGTTAGAATTACAGTTATAAGTGCTCAGTGATAGGTGCTCATTTTGACCTTTGTCATATGTTGGTTTTTGAAATAACCCTCAAAGCTCTGACATTAAAAGCCTGGCTCCTGCTGCAGCCATGTTGGCAAGTAAGGGCTCTAGGATTTGGAGGGCTTTCACCTCATGGATTGAATCCATTGATGGTTTCCTATGGGCTACTGGGAGGTGGCAGAATCTTTAGGATGTGGGACATGGCTAGAAGAAGTAGGTCACTTTGGGCTAGCCTTTGCAAAGCGGTATTTAGTTCATGGCTCCTTCCTTTGTTTCTCTTCTTTTTTTGCCTCCTGGCTGCCATGAGGAGTGCAGCTTTACCCACACACTCCCTGCCATGATGCTCTGCCTCCCCAAAGGCCCAGAGACCATGGAATCACGTGACTATGGAACCACATGACCACGGATGGAAAATTCTGAAATCAGGAGCCAAAACTAATCTTTCCTCCTTTAAGTTGATTCTTAGTACTTGGTCTCAGCAAAGGAAATCTAAATAATAAACTTAACAAGTAGGTTGCTTTTGACCAATAGCAGAAACAACAATTAGCATATTTTGCATTCATTTGTGTTTTATACATGTGGGGTTGGAAAGCATAAGAACTGTGAGAGATCATGTTTCACTGTAATATAAAATTTATTAGGGACCACTTTACAATTTAATGGCGACCACTACATGCAAGGCAATGGTTCATCTCCTAGGGTTAGTTTTTAATTTCTTAAACGCATGCTCTGCACAAACAACATGAAATGGCTATTTGGTGGAACCACAATTTAATGCCTCATGTCCACACTTCTTTGCATTTCTCGCTGAACTGCATCTTCAATTCAGCCAACACTGGCCTTACATGGAACACTGACAAAGCACTTCTCTATGACTGCCACTAATTACCTTTGTCTGTGGAGGATATTTACACCTTTCTAACCAATGATGAAGCTATCCCCAAGGCAGTTTTGAGCCAGTGCTGCTTTGATGATTTCTGAATAATGTGATTTTTCCCTGGAGGCTTAAGCTAATACTTCACTTCAACAGTTAACTGCATCAGTTAGAAAGACCTGAGAGATAAGCTGCTTTCCTTGAGGATATTGCAACACGGGACTCCACTGGTATCTATGGACAACTAGGGAGTAAGAAAGCTGATTTCTACGCCTTTACTTCACTTCCAAATTGATCTAGCTTTGCCATAATTAGTTACAAGTTGCATTAGGGCAACTACGGGAATTCCCACAGGGTGAAATGAAACTTTTGTGTTCTATGGCAAGTTACCTTCAATAAAGCCCATGTTACAGTTTTAATCAGTCTCATTGGGTCTTATTATCAATTGAATTTAGAAAGGAATAGAATTAGAAATAATCCTGAGAAATCCCTGGATAGATGATTACAGGGCATTTCAAGCTTGGAATAGTTTCAAAGAGTGCATTAAATGTTAACAACTATTGAGTCAAGAGATAAATGTTTTAAGTTTTCACACCTGAATTGCATACATACACATTCAGACATAAGAATTCTTTGGATAGATGTCAATATTGTTAGAATAATTCCAAGAGAATCATATGTTCTAACGTGACTTTGATATATGTACAAGCATGTTTTGATTCCTTCCATGGAAAATTACATCTGCTCTCACCCATGTTTCTCTCTTTTAAGCTACTTGAAAGAGTAGTTTGTATCACTTAGCTTATACTGCTGGGAATTCTTGAATCCTTGATAGTTTAGAGTTGAGTTCCATATACTATTCCTTCAGTGGAAATGTTATTATTTATTAGGTTTAATAAACTTCATCTAGCATAAAAGGAAAAAATTAAAGACTTTTTTCTAAAATAATTTCCTTCTATACAGGCATATTTGAACTACACTTTCTCTTGCTTTTAGTGCAATCGTATAAAATGATATTTTACCCAATTCCTTCACATCTTTGTTTTTTTTCTTTTAAAATGTTTAAGTGGCAAGATAAAATCTAACTAATTTCCTTTGATAGGTTACTGATATTTACTGGAGAGTTCAGAAAGATGTTCATTAGTTATCCATACTTATCCTTACATATCCCAGTAAGCAAGCTTATTGCACTAAAGTAATATACTTCATTTGCAACCCCTTTGTGCAATGTCAGCTGTGTAGATATACCACATGCATTCGTGCATGCTCATAGCTCTTGTTAGCTGATTAGAGCAGCTCTGTTTGAGAAGACATTAAGGACTAGGCTGTACCAAACACTATTCTAAGCTCAAACTTTAACCAAAGCAGCCACACTACAATAATGGACTAACTTTACCATTAATGTTCCTTTGACTGGATGTCAATTAAGCATCAAAATAACATAAAAATGAACTTAAATTACAACTGAGCACACATAAGATAGCTACCGGAACATAGTGTGGTTTGAAGCTTTTCAAAGCCATCTCTTATACTCAATTGACTTCAAATTTTTCCTCTTACCACACTGGGAAGCTAATCAGGAGGAACTCTTTCCTTGATTGAAGTACTAAAGAAGAGAGTAAAAAGCTACAAATGTTGTGCCACTAGAAGCTACCTAAAATAACATAGTAAAATTTTCTATTTATATCTTCAGAATAAGAGAAAAGCAAAACAGATGACGCTTTAATAAAGGCTTTGTTAAAATAAAGCATTCTCTTCTTTCTGGTTGAAACTATTCTAGATAGTCAATAATTAATTTATATTTCAAATTCCTACTTTAGTATTTCTCAGAATCTCAAATCACATATAGGTAAGGTGAGTTTTTATTTTAAGAAAGAGCTAGTGCCTTGCATTTTAAAGATATTCTCCAAAGTGGACAGATACTCTTAATGTCATATTTATCTAAATGAAAAAATTAGTTTTCATAATACATAATCTTGTGGCAGAAATTATTTTGAAAATGCTTGAGTTACCTACATTCTATCATGCATGAATATAAAGAATACACAAATATTGGAATGGTATAGATATGTCCTAAATGATCTCATCTATCAAATAGTGCAAAGTAATCCTACATGTATGCTTTCTAAACCAGTCTCAATCAGGAAACACTCGAATAGTTTCATTAATGGTGAATGCTTTGGAAGGTGATCTCAAAAAGGTCTTCTTGTTAGAAAATTTTTCCTCATGTTAAATAAAAAAGCGCTTTCCCATGTCTTCTTTCCATCACTTCAAGGTCTACTGTTTGTGTCCTTGAGAATATGTCGAATTCTTTGATAACTCCTCTAAGTGTGCAAAGGCAATGAAAGCAATTGTCTTGTCTTGTGTATGTGTAATACTTAGTTCTAATAAAAAATGGCAATATTGCCACTCCTGTAAACTTACTTTGCTGTATTACCAGGGCACTTAGATTTTTACATAGTACTAATACAGTCCTTTCCTCAGAAAGTATTTATACAGCGCCGTCGCCATCCTTAGGAGAAGACCAAAATCCATGGGCTTTTTCCTTCTGAATATTGTGGAAACCACCCATGGCTATGACATAAGTTCAAATACCTTGTGAATTATTGCAGACAGGTGCATGCTAGAGGGTCACAATATTTTTGAGAAAAATAGTGTTAGGTAACAAAAAAAAATCTGTCACAATGTCATAGAGTTCATTTGGTAGACACATAAAACAGAAGGTATCGAAAGAATGAAGATATTTTAGTATATTTTTAAAACCTTAACTATAACACTTTAGTAACAAAATTACACTCAGTAAATTATCTTGAGAGCTAAAGAGCACAGCATGTGAGATTTGGTTAAAGCGTTCAGGCAGGACTTACATTCTGATGCAAGCATTATGAGTTCTGTCCACCAGATGGCACTGCTGGAGAGTTTTTCATAAGCATAACAATCATGTGACCCTTCCACACTAACCAACCTACTGAGATCTGTAACTAACCATGGACAACGATGTAGTTCTGTATTTTAAGGAATTTATTTGATCATCAGTCAGTCGAATTTACTTTGCTTTAAATAAATAACTTGGTAAAAAGTTTTCAAGTGTTTCAAGTCTTATTCTGAGTTATTGTTATTGTCACCAGAGTAAACAATGTTGCCATATCATTCAATAATTATTAATGGTTAGTTCTGAGCTGCTTTTAACTAGTTGTAATTGTTCAAAAAAATGAAAAGACTTTTAGTCTCCTGTATTATTAACACATAATTGATAACATATATCTCTACCTTAGTAGGAGTTCAGGCTAGGGTCAGTGTGTATGCCTAATATGAAAAGGCCCTGAGATTTCCAACACTGGAAAAAAAAGATGTTTAGAATAACTTTTAGACACTAGTCATATACTTTGCCTCAGGTATTTGGAAAATTTTTTTTCATTCAGACAGTCTGTTAGGAAGGTTATTTTTGCAGCACTTTCTTTCTCTGGAAGATAAAAATAAAATTTTAAATAACTCTTACAAAGTAAAATTAAATTTGTTACAGATAAGCTGGGTACCAGTGGCTCAGACTATAATCTTTGCTACTCAGGAAGCTGAAATCTAAGTATTTTGTTTGTAGCTAGCCTGTGCAGCAATATCCATAAGACCTTTATCACAAATTACCAGCAGAAAGTTGGAAGTAGAGGTATGGCTCAAGTGGTAAAGTGCCAGCCTTGAGTGAGAAAGCTAAGGGATGGACTGGGAAGGTGGCTCAGTGGTAGAGCGTTTGCCTTGCATGCATGAGGCCCTGGGTTCGATTCCTCAGCACCACATAAGCAGGAAAAAAAAAGCCAGAAAAAGCTAAGGGACAACCCTCAAGCTCTGAGTTCAAGTTGTGATATCAACATTAAAAAAAAGTTCTCTTCTTCTTTTTCTTCAACAAATTAGCAATTCTAATTATTTGTCATTATAGATGATCATTATTTGTAATATACATGTACCACACTTATTTGGTTCAATAATGGAATTACTGGAATTTATTTTAATTTGTGGAGTTTATATAATAATTATTGAATGTTTCAGTCCTGTAAAGACATCCCAAATAGATTAGTGATTAGTGATTACTTTTCTAGAAAAGTAGAGAGATGGAGTAAAAAAAAAAAAAATTAACTTCCTACGTCTCCACAATTTTAGTTAAAGTAGCTTCTGAATGGTTAAAATTGCTTATAAAAAAAAAAAAAGCTGTGGTGGATGAGCATCCTGTAAAGGGTCAATGAAAGAGCCTGGCCCTTTGGGGGTGATCGAACTTTCAAAATATATGACCTCTGGAAAGTGCTTTGGTCATTGAAGGTAGAACCTCAAAAGGGACTATGCGACGACTCTGATACTCTGTTCCCCCTCTTCTCCCTTTTCCTCTTCTTCCTTCTTCTTCTTCTCTTCCTCTCCTTCGCCATCCTCCTTCCTCTCTTCCTCTTTCTCTTCTTCCTCTTCCTCCCCTTCCTCCACTCTCTCTTTCTCCTCCTCTTCCTTTCCTTCTGTGAACTCCTACCACTAGGCACCCAAAACAATGGGTCTGTCCAGTCTTGAACTTGAACTTCCAGAACTTTGGGCTAAAATATGCTTTTCTTTATTCATAAGTAGTCCACTCTTAAATACCTTTCTGTACTAATGTGAAGCTGAATAAGCACACATCCAATCCAAATGTCAGAAAATGAGGCAAAGTGAGAGAATTCAGGCTACAGAAAATCCAGAGAATTACTAGAGCTGAATTCTCAGGTCTGCATGTCACCATGACACAAGATTGTTTTTTGTTTTGTTTTTTTTTTTAATTCTATGAAATGTTTTTCTCTTATTGACATCACTCTAAAGTTAATTTTTCTTTATGTTATGGACTCTAGAAGGTCCACATTTATGACTTTCTAAGTTCAAGACCAATGGAAAAGGTTATATTTTCCTCCTGTTTGCCTAAGTAAAACTCCAGAGTTGGTTTGATGGGGTCTTCTTGACTCATGTGTCAGACTTTGAGCCAATCTCCTCTGCAAGGTTTTGGTTACACATCTACTATACAGTATTAGAATTGAGCCAGAAGCTGGTTGTTCATATCTGTTATTCTAGCTACTCAGGAGCTGCTATCTGAGGATTGTGGTTCAACGAGAGTCCAGGCAGAAAAGGCCCCATGAGATTCTTATTTCCAATTAACCACTCAAAAACTGGAACGAGGGCTGTGACCCAAAGTGTTAGAGCAGTAGCCTTGAGCACAAAGAATTTAGGGACAGTGTCCAGGAACTGACTTCAAGCCCCAAGACCAACCAAAATAAATAAATAAAATAAGGAATTGGGGCTGGGAAGGTGGCTCAGGGGTAGAGTGCTTGCCTTGCATGCATGAGGCCTTGGGTTCAATTCCTCAGCACCACATAAGCAGAAAAAGCCAGAAATGGTGCTGTGGCTCAAGTAGTAGAGAACTAACCTTGAGCTAAAGAGCTGAGGGACAGCACCCAGGCCCAGAGTTCAGGCCCCAGGACCAAAAAAAAAAAAAAGAATTCAAAGTGTGTTTCTCTAGTGAGGAACAAGGAAAATAGACAAAAATTTAGAGAGTTTCTCTTATACAATGAAATCACATAGGTTGTAGGAACAAAAGCAAGTGAAATACACCCAGCAAATGTGTGATATGATATTTTCTATCTTTCTAACTTCCTATCAAATTTCTGATACTCAAAAGGAAAATTCATTTATTTGGGGGTTAAGATGGTATACCACATGACAGATTTCAATACAGGTATTTATTCACATCTGGGTTTCTTTCTTCACTTTAAAAATTTTTTCCCCTTTTCATTATTTATTTCATTCATGTTGTTGAGTCAGAGGACATGGATCTGTTTGATAAGTTTCTAAGTTCAGTAGTGTTTAGATTTTCTTTTAAAAGCAGCAAATATACCCTTCCCTATTGTAAACCTACCAATAAATACTTCAGGTTCTGATGCTCATTATCTTGAACATAGGAACTGAAAATTTGATTGGCATTGCAATCTTAATAAAGAAATATATGGATATTCAGTAAAGAAGACAAGATTTGGGAGAAGGAAATCACCACGCTTTGATAAATAGTAGAACAACTGTATAGCAGTGTCCTATTTTCTGCCATAAGGTTAGTAAATCTAGGTGTACATATATTCACACATATACACACCTATGCACAACCAGCTGGCTTTTTTCTTTTTCTTTTTCCTCCTTGCCAGTTACTAAACTTTTAGCTCAGAGCCTCATGCTTGCTGGGCAGGCAGTCTACCACTTGAGATATACCATTAACCCTTTTAGAATTTAGTTTTCATGTAGGGTCTCACCTGGGCCAAGCCTCAGACCACACAGCCTCAGACCTATGTAACTGTGACTACAGTCATGTGTTCCCATGCATTGTTTGTTGAGATTTGGTCTTAGCAACTCTTTGTCCAGGTTGGCCTCAAACCAACATCCTCTTGACCTTCAAATAGATAGAATTATAGGCTTGAGTTACCATATTCAGCTGTAATTCTTTTCTAAGAACTAATGGATGGTGGGGTTATCAGTCTGATCATATACTAGAACATAGAGCTAATTTTTTTTTTTTAGAAAATTTGCTTGTTTCAATATGTATCCACATGAAGTATCTTATTGTTAGGTACTGATGAGAAGAATACTGGTGATTTCTTCAGAGAGAACAATAGGATTAAATAATCACTCAAACAAAAACAATAACAACAAACCATTACTTATGATTTCAGAGGCTAAACAATAATTTAGATTTATGTCCATAGGATTCAGTTGGCTTCTCAGTAATTGTTAATTAGTTGAAATTTTATTTAAATATAGGAATCAGGGCATATAGAACACTAAATTATAGTAGTGAATGGACTTAGAATGTCTAGAAATACAGTAAAATGTGTGAAAGCAAATTCAAGTTTTGAGTACAAATAAATACTTCAAAGTAATTTAAAATTACTGATTTTTTAAAAATCAAAGTTGCTCAACATTGATTAAGTAAATTTAAAGAAAACGTGGTATTATGTAGTCACACAATATTGCTGTCTGTATATGCACCAAGTGGTAGTGAACAATATTTAAAAGATGCAGTAACCAAGCATCCCTTATTGTTTTGAACAGCATTTTACAGAAAAAAGCAGTAAAATATCAGGTGTATTTGTTACACAGGATGTGATTTGAATAGCAAACATATAAAGAAGTATCCAAGTGCTTTTAGACTATGAAGACAGATAATCAAAACAACAGTAATAGAAAGGAAAAGAAAAAAAGGAATAAAAAAAGTCCAAAACTATGGTTCAGGATTCAAAAATAAAATGTAGGAGAAATGAAGTATTCATCCTTGTAAGCCTTATGCCCACCTTTGGTCCTCAGCTCCACCCAGACCTGAGCTCCTCCCTGCCCTAGAGTTTCTGCTATGCAGCTGGCCCCTTCCTCTCTCCACCCAGACCCACCTGAGCTCCCATCTACCTCACTTCCTACCCCCCATGCTGCTGCTTAGATAGTGGAGGCTGCCATGTGCTCTCTCTCAGACGTGGCTCATCCAATAAACCTTGTAATAATCTTTCTTCTGTGCCTGCCTGCTTCCACGTGGTCCCCTGGGATGGAGGTGACGGATCCTTTCAATCCTAAAAGCAAATCAAGTGACTTTGTGCTTTCTTGTATTAAAAACAAATCAAAAATATTTTATAATGATGGCTTCTCTGGCAAACAACTAATCCATCATTCACTAATAAAATGAATGATTTAGCCAATTCTACTCTCTGTAAGTGATGGGTTTAAGGAATGTCTTACAATTTTAATTGCCATTGTTATGTTTTAAGTGAATATTTTTCTTACAACTTTCATACAGTCTTGTGCCCATTGATAATTGTGTGTGCGTGTGTGTGTGTGTGTGTG
>NW_012267219.1:282274-311680 GCF_000151885.1 Dipodomys ordii
GACCTTTTGGTGTTAATTGGAAATAAGTGTCTCATGGACTTTTCCTGCCCATGTTGGCTTTGAATTGCCAACCTCAGATCTCAGCCTCATGAGTAGCTAGGATTACAGGGGTGAATTGCCCACTGATCTTTTTTAAATGTTACATTTGTATTTCTTAAGGCTAGTCTGAGAAAAATAGTCGTTTTAGACCATCTGAAAAAAAAATCATTGTTCCAAGAAGTTGAACAATAAGACAGAACTGATATGAGGACATAATTATATTTTTATCTTATAAAAAAGTTTGTGTGAAATACAGCCCTAGTTCTGGACTTTGGAAGGCAGCTATGCTCACCACTATACCACCAACGCTAGTTCTGGACTTTGGGAATTGGCATTTTACTTGCCTTCAAGTCTGAACATAAAAAATATTTTATATAAATATTCCTATTCCATATTAAAACCAATAAATACCTACAGTTCTTCCTCTTTTAATAATTCAAATGCAAGTCTACAAAATACTTCTTCATAGTAAACTTCTAGCTTATGTTGACAGTATTATGTCTAGTATTGCTCTGATTTTTCTTGCCTTTTCTGTGGTCCAAATCCAGACATTTTCCAGCTGCCAAAATCCCACTCCCTGTCCCTGAGGGTGTTTTTGTAAGTCTGTTACAGTCCATAGCAGAGACAAGAGTATCAGGGTAACCCTCCCTAAGACTAAGCAATACTTCCTCTATCTGCACAGCAATCTGGATCTCGAGGACAAAGAGTTTTAAGATAGTCATTTACAAGTTTATTTTTCTGCTCCAGTCCTGGGACTTGAACTCCAGGCCTGGGTACTCTCCTTAGCTTATTTGTTCAAGGCTGGTGCTTTACCACTTGACCCACAGCTCACTCTACTTCTGGCTTTTTCTTATGGTGATTAACTGGAGATAAGAATCCCAAGAACTTTCCTACCTTGTCTGGCTTCTAACCCCAATCCTCAGATCTCAGCCTCCTGAATAGGTAAAATTAGTAGCCTGAGCCACCAACAGCTGACCAAAAGATCAGTTTTTTAAAACTATAATTATTATTTTATAAGCTTTAAGGAGTTGTACAAAGGAGTTACCATTAAGCAAAACAATTTATGAATACATCTTGATCCATGTCACCAAATGGTCTCATGACCATTTGATGCTTGATAAACATAGTATAAAGAGTGTACGATTCAACAATTGAATGACCCTACTTACTACCTTAGTCCTCTTTGCTTGCCCACACTGAGAAATACAGATCAAATCCAAAGGGACCTGCTGCAACAGGTCTTAGAAGAAGAGTGGTCGCAAAGTCTTGAGTGACTTCACCTTGAGTTTGTGCTACTGGTGCTGGATTAAGCCATTTGTCTCATTAGATTTTTGTGGGTTATCCTTAGAAAGGCTTCCTTTACTTCCTTGTTCCTCAGTGTGTAGATAACAGGATTCAGAGCCGGTGTGACCACCGTGTACATGAGCGCAGTCGCCTTGTCCGTGTCTGGCGTGTGTGCGCTCTTGGGTTGAAGGTAGGTGAACAGGGCAGTACCATAGAACAGGGAAACGACCAGGATATGGGAGGAACACGTGGAGAAAGCTTTGCGTCTGCCGGCTGCAGAGGGGATTCTCAGGATGGTCACGAGAATACGCACGTAGGAGCACAGAATCAGCAGGCAGGGGCTCATGATAAAGATGAGGGAAACAGCAAACAACACGATCTCGTTGTAAGAGGTATCTACACAGGCCAGTTTAACGACAGGCATGATGTCACAGAAGAAGTGCTGAATGGTACCCGGCCCACAGAACGGCAGGGTGAAGATCCAGGTCGTCTGCACCGACTCCACCAGCACTCCCGTGATCCAAGATGCTGCTGCCAAATTCAAGCGGACGCGAGGGCCCATCTGGAGTGTGTAATGCAATGGGTAACAAATGGCTACAAAGCGATCGTAAGCCATGGCTGCCAGCAGACAGCATTCCGTCAACCCCAAGATGGTAAAGACATACATCTGGGCTGCACAGCATCTCACACTTATGGTCTTGGGCTCTACCAGCAGGTGGACCAGCATCTGAGGCACCACGCTGGTGATGTAGCACATCTCCAGAAAGGAGAGGTTCACCAGGAAGAAGTACATGGGCGAGTGCAGGGAAGGGGAGACCCAGATCAGACCGATGATGAGCAGGTTTCCTCCCACCGTAAATAAGTAGACAACCAAGAATACAACAAAAAGGACCGACTGGAACTCTTCCAGAGAAGAAAAACCCACAAGTGTGAATGTAATGCAGAGAGACTGGTTTTCACTCGGCCCAGGTTCAGAGACAGACATCTATGAGGACAACAGAGAAGGCAGACAGTGACTTAATCTAACACAGGCATCTGGTAAACCTCAGCAACCCAGGGACCCTAGACTCTGTTCTGAGATGAGAACCCAGACATCTGGATTCCTCTGCTAGGTCTTTCCGCATGACCACCCAAGTAAAGTGGATGTGTACTTTTGCTTCATTTTCCTCCCACTCACCTTGTTTGGTTTTCACAGAAATTCATAGAGAACAATTTATTTCCTATTATAATTTTCATTTTTTAGATATCCTAATTCTATAAGAAGATGCCTTGTGTAATTAATATGAAGGCATAATGATCATAGTCATATAAAATACAAATGCAAAGAATAAAGTATGCAAGTATCCTCTTCTGATCCTCTAAACTTGACTTCCTACCTCAAAGTGATACTATTTCCAGCCTTTTATCTGTAGACTTTTCATACATTTTTTTTACTCACTTTGCTTTGAATAGAATGAGCAATTAATTAGGCAACCAAGATCCAATGAAACAAAAGCAGATGAATCTCCTTTTTACAACCTTAATGAACTTTCCCAGGTAATAAAGATTCAGAGGACACAACTAGGGTCACAAGATAGGTAAACATTCTCTTACCTGTTGATCTTCCAGCCTTCCTTTAATTCCAAAACGCTGGCAAGATGACAGGCCACAGGGATTACATCCTCTGCCTGGTGTCATTATGTTAGTCTCAAGACGATTGTGTTCAAAAACAACAGCAGCAATGAATGTTCTGTGTGCAATGTGGTTTTGGATTTTTTAATATTGCCAGAGGTAATCCATTGTTGTCCATTATATCAGTAACATTTCAATCAAAAAGTTTTAAATTGATACCTACTGTACAACTGTAATACTCACTGAACTGTGTAGATGTTTGTCATAAATATGGATGTTTGAATCTTTAAAAAGAGGTTACTAGCTGGACACTGGCAGCTAGTGCCTGTAAATCCTAACCACTCAGGAGGCTGAGATCTGAGGATCAAGATTTGAACTTAGCCTGGGAAAGCCCATGAGACTCTTATCCCCAACTAACCACTTAAAAAAAAGCCAGATGTGAAGCTGGGGCTCAAGTGATAGAGCACTATCATTGAATAAAGAAGCTCAGGGACAGTGTCCAGGCCCTGAGTTCAAGGCTAAGTAACAAAACACACACACACACACACACACACACAAAACTATGGTAATCATTTTGGACAGTGACCACTCAGGCCTTTGTAACATAACTGGGCACACATCAAAACACATGTAGGTAGGCTCCATTATTCCACAGGTTCACATCATTCATTTATGATTTAATTATTTAGTGGCATGAAAAGAGTATGCCCAGTCAGGAAATAATAAGTTGTTAAAAGGCACTAGTGAAACCAAACTTATTGTACTGTCCTCAGAAATGAAAACCTATTCATTCATCAAAACATCTTTACTTATTACTATGAAGCCAGTTTTCTAAATTCATGGGCATAAGGAGGAAAAGAGGAAAATGGAGGCTGAGAGCTCAAATCTGATGCTACTGCTTCATACAGAGCTGGCTTTTCTTCTCTTCTGCAACCAGTCACCAGTGCAACATTTCAAAACAAGTGATGTGCTGCTTCCAAAGTCCAAATAGGCCCAGGAGGCATGCCACGCCTTGATGCAGTAGTTTTATAATCAGTTTTTAGAGGCTGATGCAGCTCTGTGGTTTCTATTTGAACTTTCACAGGGTTTGAGGGCCTAATGTCAGTTGGGCCTGAATTTAAACTTCACTGACTACTTGACTTCCCTAGATTCCTACTGCACCTTGAAAGCCATGTGATATTTCGGATTTCCTCCATCCAGTGCCAATATAGCGTCAATGTCCAGTAGACCACAAAGGCCTGATTATTTCAGCATTTCCATTTTTTTAATGAACAAATTCCCTGGTAAATGATTTAGGCTCCTTTAGGGAAGTATGGAAGAAAGATTAATAATACACGTTATGACAGTGGACTGAGATCCTGGTTTCCCTTTTATCCAGGAGCTCTGAGTTTACAAGCTGAATTGGTTACTACAACTTCTAACCCTAAAACTTAGCTCTTAGTCCAAATGCTTGCCTATATTAAGGGGGAAAATTGTGTGTGTGTGTGTGTGTGTGTGTGTGTGTGTGTGCGTGTGTGTGTTAAATAAATTAAAGTTTTATTTCAAAACTAGAAAAGTACAATTCTTACTCATCTTGCCTTAGCATAGCAGTGTTATGGATGAAGCAAAAGCCAGGAAATACACATAAGTACGTATACCTATGTACCTCAGTTAGAGGAACTTGAAGATGGCTTTTCCCTTGGGAGAAGAGTTCCAGGACTCTTGAGATCAGCTTGTTTTCATTCTCATTTTTTGTAGGGATTCTAATTCCTCAAACTCCTGGTATAACTCAAGTATGGAAGTTGATTCAAGGTTCAAACTAGATTTTATTCACTTGTCCTAAAGATGTCTGCTTACATAAATCCAGCAAGGAATTTACTTTGCTTCTATTTATGTCATCTAAGAACAGGGTGATTAAACTAGCCAATGCACAAATCAGACACCTCTGAAAACCCTGTGTTTAGACCTTAAGAGTCCAAAACCCAGGAGTTTTAGATCCAAATTTAAACGTGTCAGGCACAGCTACTTGCAACTCTATGCCAAGTAAAGAGACATGGTGAAAGTATAATGGATTTTGTAGTATTTAAGAGGTTAAGAATTATCCTTTTGTATACTGTGCACTTTTCTCAAGAGGATTTACAGATCTTAAATTAAAAACAGAAGAAAACAATTCCCTGGAAACCTGTATTAGGATGGTAAAGTTTATTAAGGTTGTCTTAGCAAGTGGATAAAGTTTTCCATAAATTCAAGATTTTAAGCAGGATAAAAATGGCTTTCTGCATGGGTTTGTGTTATGAAACATAAGGAGGTTTTAAGAAACTGTAACTCAGCCTGAGCAGCCCAAGAAGGTACATTTTAATGAAGAATTGAGGACACTAATCTTATTTTAGTAATACTTAAGGACCTTACAAAATTTTGAATTCAGATAAATTTAACAAAGGGCTTGCTCCCCTAGTGAATCGTCTGAAGGCTGCTTTCATCTCTGTCTTTATCTGTCTCTTCCCTGACTCTCTGTCCTGTCTGTTTCTGTGTCTGTCTCTGTCTCTCTTTCCTCTCTACCTTAAGCTAGAAAGCTCAGGGACAACACCCAGGCCCTGAGTTCAAGCCCCAGGTAGGGAACACACTCAAAACAATCTTTTATTTATTTATTGTGAAAATACCATACAGAAGGGTTACAATTACATGGGCAAGGTGATGAGTACATTTCTTATCAAGCATTGTGGCCTCCCCATTTGTTTCCCCTTCCTATCCCTTCCCATCCTCCCACCCCCTCTACCCAATCCTCCTCTCCCGCCCCTACCAAAGTTGTAAAGTACATTTTTTACATAATGTATTGTACGTCTCATTGTTGCAATGGGTCCACCTGTATCCCTATTTAGACAATTGGTTTTTTTCCCTTCTCCTCCACAAATTATACCAACATCAAATACAGTGAAAGCAGGGGCTATACCATGGGGGAGGGATGTACAACACAACAAAGAAATCATCTTATAAATATGTTGGAAATAATTGCAAGAAAGAAAAAACATTTGAATCCTTATCTTGGGGTTCATTTCTCCTAACATCAACTTATCTGACCGTTTCTGCTTAGATATGGAACCAACCCAGATGCCCCTCAGTAGATGAATGCATCAAGAAAATGTGGCATATATACACAATGGAATTCTATGCCTCCATCAGAAAGAATGACATTGTCCCATTTGTTAGGAAATGGAAAGACTTGGAAAAAATTATAGTGAGTGAAGTAAGCCAGGCCCAAAGAAACATAGGTCCCGGGGTTTCCCTTATTTGCAATTACTAGTATATGTCAAAACAATATTCTAATATAGTTGTTCCCAACTCTCAAACAGAATAACTGATACTAAGGAACTAGGTTTGTCTATCATGGTAGATCACTTATATCACTTATCACTTACGTTTGGTTCAATCTTCAGCATCTAAAAAAATACACACTAAAAGTGGTGAGTCAAATTTAGGCAATTTTGCAAACACTTAAAAATTTAAAGTGTTTTCAAAGTGCTTTTAAAGTGTTTTCAAAATAAGAATAATATACCAGATTTCATGTCAAAGTGCAGTAATTACTTCATACTTTAGTAAAATTACCTTTAATTCCTTTCAGTATATTTTCCTTTTTTATATGTTATATCAGAATATCAATATTATATGAATATATGCTAGCTAGAAAACTGCAATTAGTACTCTAAGTACTTGTATGTGTTTTTGTACTTGTTTGTGTTTTGTACTTGTATGTGTTTTGATAGGTTTATTCTATGTATATAATAAAGGTACATAAATGTCAAGTTCAAAGAGTGAACAATTTCTGAACTGTTAAAGAAAATTGAATAGTTAAGTTGCTTTTCAAAGAAAGAAGACACAACTATATGCTGCCTACAACAAACTTGCTTCACTGATGAAGACAGAGCTGAAAGTGAAGAGTTAGAAGATGATATTCCATGTAAATGGGAACTTAGAGTGAACAAGATGATCCATACTACTAGCAGAGTATGTGACAGACTTCAATCTAATATTTTTTTCTTCCTCCTTTTTTTCTTTTTTTTTTATTGTGATAATACTGTACAGAGGGGTTACAATTACATGGGCAAGGTAATGAGTACATTTCTTATCAAGCATTGTAGCCTCGTCCTTTGTTTTCCCTTCCCATCCCATCCTCCCCCTCACCCCCTGGCTTAATCCCCACCCCCCTCCACACCAAAGTTGTAAAGTTGGTTTTCGACATAACGACTTGTACATCTCATTGTTGCAATGGGTCCACCTGTATCCCTATTTAAGCGATTTGTTTTTCCCCTTCCCTGCCACAAATTATACCTTCATCAAATACAGCGAAAGCAGGGGTTATACTGTGGGGGAGGGACATATCAAGCAACAAAGAAATAATCTTATAAATGTGTTAGAAACAATCACATGAAAGGAAAAAAATCATTTGAATACATAACTTAGGGTTCATTTCCCTAACATCAACTCTTCATAGTACCCAGATATCATTTTAAAATCAGTAAACTCTATTTCATTATAATTTGTCTCTACTGTTCTATTTAATTCCTCAAATAGCATGACTCTGAAAAAGAGGTGTCTGAAATAACTATTGATGAGAAAAAATTACACTCAGGTGATAAGCAAAGGTATGATAAAAGTAAACTCTTTCTTTCTCTTTAACTCTGTCTTAAAATGAAGATTCCCTCTGCTTTATAAAACAGAAGGGTATCACAACTTAGAAAAGACATACTCTTTGTGCATCTCATTGTTATCCTTGACATTGTAATTAAAGACATGCATATTCTTTGATACTGAGAGGAAGACTTGTCTAAACCATGACTTGTGAAAACCACACCAGAGTCACTGAATTTATTCTCCTTGGTTTGTCAAGCAACCCTGAACTACAAATAGCCCTATTCATATTGCTCCTGACCATCTATACAGTGACTTTGTTGGGGAACCTCCTTATTGTCACAGTTCCCAGTGTGGATCCTGCTCTCCAAACACAACTATGTTTATTGCAGCATTATTTACTATAGCTAAGATATGGAACCAACCAAGATGTCCCTCAGTAGATGAATGAATCAAGAAAATGTGGTATATATACACAATGGAATTCTATGCCTCCATCAGAAAGAATGGCATTGCCCCAAATGTTAGGAAATGGAAAGACTTCGAAAAAATTATATTAAGTGAAGTAAGCCAGGCCCAAAGAAGCATAGGTCCCATGGTTTCCCTTACTTGCAATAACTAGTATATGTCTGAGACAAGCAGAAAAGGTCAGATAAGTTGATGTTAGGGAAATGAACCCTAAGATATGTATTCAAATGTTTTTTTTGCATGCCATTGTTTCTAACACATTTATAAGATTATTTCTTTGTTGCTTGGTATGTCCCTCCCCCACAGTATAACCCCTGCTTTCACTGTATTTGATGTTGGTATAATTTGTGGAGGGGAAGGGAAAAAACAAATCGCTTAAACAGGGATACGGGTGGACCCATGGCAACAATGAGATGTACAAGTCGTTATGTCGAAATTGAACTTTACAACTTTGGTGGGGGGGGGGGATTGAGTCAGGGGGTAGGGGTAGGATGGGATGCGAAGGGAAAACAAAGGACGAGGCTACAATGCTTGATAAGAAATGTACTCATTACCTTGCCTATGTAATTGTACTTGCAGTTTTCTAGCTAGCATATATTCACATAATATTGATATTCTGATATAACATCTAAAAAGGAAAATATGCTGAAAGGAATTAAAGGTAATTTTACTAAAGTATGAAGTAATTACTGCACTTTGACATGAAATCTGGTATATTATTCTTATTTTGAAAACACTTTAAAAGCACTTTGAAAACACTTTAAATTTTTAAGTGTTTGCAAAATTGCCTAAATTTGACTCACCACTTTTAGTGTGTATTTTTTTAGATGCTGAAGATTGAACCAAACGTAAGTGATAAGTGATATAAGTGATCTACCATGATAGACAAACCTAGTTCCTTAGTATCAGTTATTCTGTTTGAGAGTTGGGAACAACTATATTAGAATATTGTTTTGACATATACTAGTAATTGCAAATAAGGGAAACCCCGGGACCTATGTTTCTTTGGGCCTGGCTTACTTCACTCACTATAATTTTTTCCAAGTCTTTCCATTTCCTAACAAATGGGACAATGTCATTCTTTCTGATGGAGGCATAGAATTCCATTGTGTATATATGCCACATTTTCTTGATGCATTCATCTACTGAGGGGCATCTGGGTTGGTTCCATATCTAAGCAGAAACGGTCAGATAAGTTGATGTTAGGAGAAATGAACCCCAAGATAAGGATTCAAATGTTTTTTCTTTCTTGCAATTATTTCCAACATATTTATAAGATGATTTCTTTGTTGTGTTGTACATCCCTCCCCCATGGTATAGCCCCTGCTTTCACTGTATTTGATGTTGGTATAATTTGTGGAGGAGAAGGGAAAAAAACCAATTGTCTAAATAGGGATACAGGTGGACCCATTGCAACAATGAGACGTACAATACATTATGTAAAAAATGTACTTTACAACTTTGGTAGGGGCGGGAGAGGAGGATTGGGTAGAGGGGGTGGGAGGATGGGAAGGGATAGGAAGGGGAAACAAATGGGGAGGCCACAATGCTTGATAAGAAATGTACTCATCACCTTGCCCATGTAATTGTAACCCTTCTGTATGGTATTTTCACAATAAATAAATAAAAGATTGTTTTGAGTGTGTTCCCTACCTGGGGCTTGAACTCAGGGCCTGGGTGTTGTCCCTGAGCTTTCTAGCTTAAGGTAGAGAGGAGAGAGAGACAGAGATAGATACAGAGACATTCAGGACAGAGAGTCAGGGAAGAGACAGATAAAGACAGAGATGAAAGCAGCCTTCAGATGATTCACTAGGGGAGCAAGCCCTTTGTTAAATTTATCTGAATTCAAAATTTTGTAATGTCCTTAAGTATTACTAAAATAAGATTAGTGTCCTCAATTCTTCATTAAAATGTACCTTCTTGGGTTGCTCAGGCTGAGTTACAGTTTCTTAAAACCTCCTTATGTTTCATAACACAAACCCATGCAGAAAGCCATTTTTATCCTGCTTAAAATCTTGAATTTATGGAGAGCTTTATCCACTTGCTAAGACAGCCTTAATAAACTTTACCATCCTAATACAGGTTTCCAGGGAATTGTTTTCTTCTGTTTTTAATTTAAGATCTGTAAATCCTCTTGAGAAAAGTGCACAGTATACAAAAGGATAATTCTTCTTAACCTCTTAAATACTACAACATCCATTATACTTTCATGAAGGCAATCATGAAGCATCTAGGGTAAACAACCTTGAAACTTAAGAAAAGACTTATTTCATGGATGGCCAAGGAAAACATTGCTCTATTAGTATAACATACACTGGAGAACATTTTCCTCTTCTTTTAACCACGAGAAGAGGTAAAATTTGATGACATTCTTGTCATGACAAAATATCTGAAGTTCCACATCTTCAGTTTATCTTTTTGGTTCCAGGGTAGTTTGGGACAAAAAGTTGAGGTAGAAATGTGAGGTTAATGCACTATATAAATATATTGAATATGAAACCTCCGGAAACTGTTTGTGCCTGGATTTACATCAAAAGGAGAGAGCTGAGTATGAAAATGCTACTAAAGAAATTCAGGTTTGGAAAATTTATATCCTTATTTTAATTAATTAACTCTATTGCACAAAGCCATACATTGAAAACCAATTTTTAAAATAAAATCATTGAAATAGTATGGCAAGAAACTAAAATTGAAGTTTTTTAATATATCAAATAAGCTGAGCATTTTGGAACTTATGCTGAATAAGAATCAAGTTTCAGACACTCTTCGTAGTTTGTAAAAGAACTTATGTCTTTATCTTTTTCCTAGTAGCCATAATTTTATGTCTTTATTATACATTACAGTTGTATTATAAAATTTGACAGTTAAATAATTTATCCTGAATGCCAGAGACTATCACTTACATTTACCAAGAAGTTATATTTAACACAATTTTAAATTATCATGAAAAAATCCTTTTTCACATCCTAAAGGGAGTTCTTAACTACCTAATAAATTACCTAATCAACCATAGAGTCCCTAGAGACTATAATGATGGTTAGAAACACATGACTATTTTACTCTTACCTACAAACATTTTATTATGGGATTAAGAGTCAGACTAATGCTGTCAAATAATATATAATAATTAGTTGTGGTTCTGTACGTTAATTTTTAAAGGAGCCATATAGGAATCTACTTCTGATTTCATATTTTGGCATCTTATCTAACTCATCTTTTGTTGGTTGAAATTTTTCTGTACCTTCTGATTCTTAATTTATAACTGAATTTGAATTAAAAAAATCACTAATGAATGCAATGTACAGTATATTTAAAAGACCAGAATAGAGAAATGTAAGCACTTTTATAGAAATGACTAGTTGGAGATATTGAGATAAGAAAAAAATGTTAATAAAAGAAGAAAGGTGAGTACAAAATCTTACTTACCACACAAATATTTTTTAATTATTAGAAATGTTTGCACATATTTAACAGCAGGACTTTTTTATATGCAGTGACAATGTTTTAAAACAACATATCCTGATATCATTTGGTGGAGAAGTATTGTGATTCTTTAGAAAAATTAAGACCAATTTTTGAGATGATAAATATGTGTACCTAATCATGATCTGGAAGAAGGAAAAAATAAAACAAGAAAAAAAATAGAAAGGCAATATAATGTTCAACGATGATATGCTAAGCCAGAAGGAAGTTGAGAGGACATGTGAACAGGACACAGAAGAAGAGAAGGTACAAAGGTAGTAGGGAGAAGCAAGAAGAGTACTACCATTCATGTAAATAACCAGGGATATCCAGCTAACAGTTTATTGTGTTTTATTTCATAGGACCTTTCTCTATCACTGCAAACGTTCATACACTGCAAATACACACATAATGCATAAAAATATGCTTTACATCTGCTTGGATGTACATCACAGAAAAGAAAACAACCAGAATAAGTAAGATGTATACAGTTATAATGTGTCCATTAAAACCATCATTAAGGGGCTGGGAAGGTGGCTCAGTGGTAGAGTGCTTGCCTTGCATGCCTGAGGCCCTGGGTTTGATTCCTCAGCACCGCATAAGCAAAAAGAAAAAGGCCAGAAGTGGCACTGTGGCTCAAGTGGTAGCGCACTAACCTTGAGCTAAAGAGCTAAGGGACAGCGCCCAGGCTCAGAGTTCAGGCCCCATGACCAGACCCCCCAAAAAATAAAACCATCATTAATAATAAATATGCAAAATATATAATTAATAAGGTAAAAACAAAGGACAAAACACAAAGAAAACTAAAACCAAATTCATGTCTCCAGGATAAAGAGAAAAACAACCAAAAGTAGTCACACAGACAAATGTCAGAGTTTTTAGAGGTTTGATGAGGATAGTAAATGCACAATGTATCTGATCTAGCAATGTTTAATTACTCTGAGTGTTGATTTAAAATGGAGACCTTAGATTCAATCTAATATTAAAAAGAAAATAGCAAAGTCGTTGGAAAAATGTAGTGAACCCAGAGTAGATATGTTTAGCAAACAAGCCGAGGTAAAAATTAATTAATACTGAAGTCATTATTTTTGGAAAATACAAATATCATAATCCAGAAGATAAAAGGTAAAATAATGATATATTTTGTCCACCTGTGGATTTTATATTTACATGATGTCATCATTGCTTGGAATGCGTGGATTTATTGGAGTTGGAGAAAATAAAAACTAGCAGTTACACTTTGAATTTTTAAACAAAATTCATATGAGGAAAATTTTACTTGCTACAACTGAGTAGCAAAGTACTGAAGGGGGTTGAGGTGGACAATATCAAGTCAAAAGTGTTATTCATGCAGACTGAGTTTCTTCATTTCTGATCTTTCCTTCTTCTTCTTCTTCTTCTTCTTCTTCTTCTTCTTCTTCTTCTTCTTCTTCTTCTTCTTCTTCTTCTTCTTCTTCTTCTTCTTCTTCTTCTGTTCTCCTTCTGTTTCTCCTTCTCCTTCTCGTTCTTCTGCTTTTCCTTCTTCTTCTTCTTCTTCTTCTTCTTCTTCTTCTTCCTCTCTCTCTCGCTCTCGCTCTCTTTTGGTCTGAATAGAAATCAGCTATGAAAAACCATACGGGAGTGACAACCTTTATTCTTCTTGGACTAACAAGTGATCCACAATTACAGGTGGTTATTTTTTTCCTCCTTTTTTTCACCTATATGTTGAGTGTTACGGGCAATCTGACCATCATCGCCCTCACCCTACTGGATTCTCATCTCAAGACACCCATGTATTTCTTCCTCCGAAATTTCTCATTTTTAGAAATTACATTCACTACTGTCTGTATTCCCAAATTTCTTGTCAGCATGGCCACGGGCAATAAGACTATTTCTTATAACGATTGTGCAGCCCAACTGTTTTTCACTATTCTCTTAGGAGCAACTGAATTTTTCCTTCTGGCCGCCATGTCCTATGACCGCTATGTGGCTATCTGCAAACCCTTGCATTACATGAGCATCATGAGTCGCAGAGTCTGCAATGTGCTGGTCTTTGCTTCCTGGTTGTCTGGTTTCCTCATCATCTTTCCACCACTCCTGATGGGCCTCCAGCTTGATTTCTGTGCAGCCAACACTGTAGATCACTTCTTCTGTGATGTATCTCCCATCCTTCAACTCTCCTGCACAGATACGGATGTAATAGAATTAATGATGCTCATTTCAGCCATTTTGACACTTCTGGTTACGCTGGTCTTAGTGATTCTCTCTTACGCAAACATCCTCAGAACAATTCTAAGAATCCCTTCTGCTCAACAGCGGAAGAAAGCCTTTTCTACTTGTTCTTCCCATATGGTGGTCGTGTCCATTTCTTATGGCAGCTGCATTTTCATGTATGTGAAACCCTCTGCCAAGGAACGAGTCTCTTTAAACAAAGGCATCGCGCTCCTCAGCACTTCAGTGGCACCCATGCTGAATCCTTTCATCTACACACTGAGAAACAAACAAGTGAAAGACGCTTTGAAGCGCATGGCCAAAAGGATTGAAGTTTTCTCTGTGAAGTGAATCATTTCAAGGACATTCTTAAATTGTGTGTGTGTGTGTTGTAAAATTAACGAGAAGAGTGGAGTGAGTCATAGAGCGCTTCTGGGTCTGTTCCAAGACACAGGAGCTCTTTCTTGGCTTATGTGGCATTCCTAGTATCCAAAACCTAACCATGTTTTACACTTAAGTTTTCTTCTCCTGTTGAGAGTACACAGAAAAGGTATTTTGTCTTCTGATCATAATCATTTGTGGTTTTGTGTTCCTGTGGTTTTCCTCTTGAAATTCTCTTGGGGGGAGACATTTTCCATGCTTCTTTCCATTGCTCTTAAAGCCAAGGGTCAATTTATCATGCATTCTACTGAAGTTTAATGCACTACTTATGTTTAATGACCCATTAGGTTTATTACCGTTGGATGCACAATGGGAATTTTGTTTTCTTACTTAGTATTTAGTAGAAAGTTGGAGCAAATCAACTTAATATCATTTCTGTAGTTTCACAGTTGTGTCACCTCAGATCTGAAATAGGCTGAGAGTTCATATTTCCAGAAAAAGATGAAAGAAACTTCAAAGAGGTTAAAACATAATGGCCATAGCAATTATCCAGTATAAATTACAGGTAACACTGATTTTTGGAATCTTCCAGGTTTTGCAAAATATACTAATTTTGTCGTGAAAAATGCAATACAATAGTCACTACCATGCTCATAAAATACTAAGGCATATGGAGACTTAGATGATATGGTAATGGTAAAGGTGAACGTACATTATGCACAAACTATAAATTAAGTGATGGAAAAACAAAGGTCCATTAGCCTTTGATACATTATTAACAAAGGTAAGTAGAAATCTGTCTTTAGCCCCATGTTACTTAGAGTGAGAAATAAGAGTAAGATTAGAGTGTTCCATAAGATCAAAGAGTGTTCTTCTAGGAGATCTATGCTTTACAGGTTTAGTACAGAGACATTATTTTTCAAATTAAACAATTTGAACATTAAAACAAGATACAATGACTGTTCCTGTGAAAAGCAGCGTGTTTTGACCATATGCTTTTGAACGAGTCATATTTCAGTGTGATCAAAAGAAAGAACTTTGCCTAAAATTTACTATACTCCATGGCTTCATTTCACACAAGGTTGAGCAGGAACTTACTGAAAATTTCTGACTAGTAGCATTTTTTTGTACTTACTAAATTGAGACATAACATTTGTCCCAATATAGTCCCAAGTAAATACAACATGACAGACCTGCTGACAAATAATTGCTTATGGGTTATATCAGCAAAAGTGAAAAGCTGTAAATCTACGTATCTAGGAAAATACTAAGTCATTAAACATAGTGAACTTATCATTCAGCTAGAGGCCAAGGATGGATAGGTTTCCATTAAACTGCAATGCTTTGAGAACATGTTGGGAATAGAAGATTTTCACCACTTCAGTTTGGATTATTCAACTTTCTTTGCATCAGGAGCTTAATTTTTTCATACTTGTGAAAAAAGTTATATTTTTGTTTTCTTTAAGTAGGTGAACAAAGGAGTTACCATTCCACAAATCCGTTTATAACTCCAATGCAGCTTGAGAAATGTCACCCTTTCCACCATTCTTCCCCTTTGTCATTCTCCCTGCTTCTTCCCAAGCCTTTGCTTTTCTCAGTTCCACAGGATATACATTAAATATCATGACTACATCCTCTCCCATCTTCTCTTCATTTGTATACCCCTTCCCTTAATCTCTCCCTCCAACTTTCAAATGTCAGTTTTCTAGTATTCATTTTTTTGGCATTGTAAGGTAGTTTTTCTAGGGAATTACACCATTTGAATGTTCCCCATAATTACCATACTTGGGTTAGTGCATTTGTGTATACTTCTTGCAAATACCCCTGTATGCATTTACTTGTACATTTATAAATTAGTTCTAGCTTCCACATATGAGAGAGAACATGCGTCCTTTGACTCTCTGAGCCTGACTTAATTCATGTACCCTGATTTTTCCAGATCTATCTGTTCTTTGCATATGATATAGTATCATTTTTTTCTAATGGATGGGTAAAATTAAACACTATATTCAAAAGTGTGTTTCAAAATGCTTGATGTCTGACAAAAACTCTGATGCCAGAAAAAAAATAAATCTCAGATTTTCTTATGAATATTCTTGGCTGTGTCTTAAATTGTTGCCAAATACAATTATATTTAAGGTATATTTTATATAGTTAAGTATCATATTCCTTATTTATTAAGCTAATTATAAACTCAATGACTATTTAGCACTTGTTAAAGCCTAGTATGTGAGTAAATCCAGAAATCATTTAATATATAGAGAGAAAATATAGAGATAATAATAAATAATATAAAGAAAAAAGTACCTTGTTCTTTTTCCTTCTAGAACCCAAAGGAATTATTAATGAATTGGTGAAATTCAAGAAATAGTTATTATATTTAACTACTTAGAGTGCGTAAGATTTTTTCAATTTCTAGATATTTTTAAGTAAGTAAAGGGAAATTTAAAAAAGAAAGGAAGGAAGAAACAAAAAAGAAAGAGAAAGAAAAGAAAAGAAAGAAAGAAAAAGAAAGGAAGAAATAAAACAATCCAAGTACAGGCTTAAGGAATGAGTCATGGAAGTAATTTTCCACTGAAATACTTTTCTACTGAAATAATTTTCCACTGAAATAAATTATTAGCTGTAAATGTTCATGTACATAAACACCAGAGATAAGTTTGAATCTACTGTTTGCAAATTATGCAAGACCATAAAAAATATTAAACTTCCTTTTGTTCACCAATGCATCCTGTTTTGGAGCTCTGTCTTCTCTGGCACTGAAAGAAAAAAAAACTATCATTTTTCTAATAATATATACTGAATACGTGTTGAGATGCTCTACCAAAGGTGTACCAGTGGCCTCTTAAACAGCCTTTCTGCCTTCATCTCTAACTCATCCACTACCTTGCTGTTAGATTCTTCCTTTGATATAAATCTTATACTGCTGGTTCTGCTAGGAATTTTGTGCCTCTCTAGTGTCCGTGGAATAATATTCAGATTCCTCAAGTGCTCCCATTGGCACACTTTCCAGTTCTATTCTTTATCCCTCAGACTACAAATCCTGTGCTTCAAATACACTGAACAACTTGGTGTGTTGTGCAAGATGTGTATGTGTGTGTGGCGGGGGGTATGTATGTATATTCATGTATAAAGAACACAGGCCTCTCTTCCAACTCTAACTCATCCACCAACTTGGTGGTGGTAGTGGTGGTAACATGAGCCTTCCAGCTAGATACTTCTCTTCTGAATAAAGTTCTTTACATTCACCTTCTGCTGTCCTGGACTTCCTCCATCCAGCTCCTGAGACAAGAGCTCTGGGAGACTACAGCAGTGCTGGCAGTCCAGCTGCAGCCCCATCATGCATTGCCTGATGCTGAGCCTCAACACTGAGCAAATATTGCCAGCTATAGGTCTTACAACCCTAGTGTTCTCTGAGCTGCTAAGTCAGAATAAACGTGAGTGCTCTGACTTCCCTGATCAGCAGTGGAAAGTTCACTATCAATAGCCTCTGACTGCCCATGAGCCTATATTTCTAATGAAATCTGGAGTTAATTTTAGCAAAAACACTTATTATACCCTGTTTAGATCATCAGACAATAATATTATAAGTTGTTTACAACCTCCTTGATGATGTATGAATATCTTGTAGATATAATTTTACTCTGGATCGTCTCTTGTCATGTAGCTAAAGAAAATGTAAATGAGATTCCACAGCATTTTCACTTCAAAATAAATCTCTGATTTATTTTTTTCTTCACTAAAATAATTTACTTTTTAAAAGTAACAAGCTCCATTCAGAGTTCTTCTGTTTGAAATCCACAAGCATTACGAGCTTTACAACATCGGTGCGGGAGGTGGGGGGGAAGGGGGAGAAGGATTGCGATTGGGGGGGAGGGGGGAGGCTGGGAAGGGATGTGAAGGGTAAACCAAAGGAGGAGGCTGCAATGCTTGGTAAGAAATGTACGTATTATCCTGCCCATGTAATTGTAACCCCTCTGTACAGTATATTCACAAACAAAATAAAATTAAATTAAAAAAAACAAAAAAAACATAACAACAAATCACAATTGTGAGCAATTGATCATAATCATGTTTCCTTGCACATTGAAGTACTTCTCTCTCATATATTTCCCAGACTTTTGTCCAAATACATTGGAAAATCATGACAATATAGTTGACATATAAGTCTTCTCATGTGAGGTCTGACTTTTTTAGTTGGTCCTATTTATTGCACTTGGATGTGACTACTAACAAGGCAACATATAAGCAAGAGGAGGAAGGTTATCTAGAAAGCTCTTTATAAAGTTACTTAGAACATTTGTAGTCATTAGCACCTGTATCAAGGTCATATGAGCATTATAAGACATAAAAAGAGGGACAATCTCTGCTGAAAATAACTTCAAAAGGAATTTTTCCACCCACTGTGGAAAATCAGAAATATTTGAAATGTGTGTGCATCTGTGTACTTCATGGTACTTCTGCTCTAAAATTCCAATCAACAGACAGTCTTGAGAGATCTAGAGAGGGTGTAAAGTCTACAAAGCCATAAGTCAAAATGGATATCTGCATCAAGATTTATGAGACGATTTACCTACTTAGTTCTATCTCCAAAATGTGAAGTCCACATTTACTGACAGGACTCAAGCTGAGATTTAAAGCCACAAACTTGTTTTTGTTTATTGATTCCGAATATGGTTAGCTTTTCTATGTTAAAACCTTATCGTTATTGCTTTCTATCACCTACATAAGATCTGAGAAGCTTATATTAACCTCTACTAAGTGACAGGACTTGCTTCATACACTGCTACTATTCTGTCTTCTATGGTAATGGCACAATTGTCACATGCTTCAAGATGACAGCATTCAAAAATAAAACTACCCTTCCTAAAGGCCTATTTCATGTAACCATGTGAGTCCAATTATATTATCCACGAGTGATAAAGTTACATTCTCCATAGTATTGTCATTCATCATGTATTAGTTCATATTTTGTATTACAATAAGAAAGATGTTTTGATATCCTTCAGCTTGAAAGTTAAATATCTCTTGCAGGGGGGAAAACATAAACGTACTTTCTCCTGGTGAGGAATAGAAAGAATTTTTCACATAGTGGCTAGATTGGGCCGAATTTCAGGCAGTTCTCTAAATTATGGGGTTACACCCTAAACTCAGGATTCTTCACCTATGACATAGATGGATTGCACATACAAAATCCACATAAGCTCCTCCTAGGATTTAGGAAGCAGAAGAAAATGATATAAGCATAAAGCTCACAACCATTTGCTAGGCCCTGAGTAAAAACCAGGATTTCTCCAAGTCTTTATGCTTTCTATTAGATGCTATCAAACTCTGGCTGAATAATCAGTTTTGGAAAAGAGGATGATATGTTGGCAGCGTTATGGCTTTTTGGAAGAAGACCCAGAAGGGTTTTCCCGGGTCAGAGTCAGGATGTGAAAGGTTCTCCCCAGTCAAGTCATAGGTTCTCTTGGCTTGGTGGTGAAGGAATGGCTAAGAGATCTTACTGTCCTAGCATTAATGAGGCTAAGGAACGGAAGGAGGTAAGATTGATACCAGTCAAATGAGTACTGCTTTTAATTTAAAATAACCTTTCCAGACAGAAAGAGAAATGGTCAAAGACTTTCCAAATTTGATATAGGGCTTTGGGAATAAGGAAAATACTGAAAGCTGGTTAGATAAACTTGTGAGCAGGTATTAAGTGTATCAGCTATTTTCAGTTCTATCTCCAACATGGTGAACTTGAAATATTTTTTCATATTTTATTTTTTTCTTTTCTATATCTATTTAATTTTTATTGTGAAAATACTGTACAGAGGGATTAAAATTACATGGGCAAGGTAATGAGTATATCTCTTATCAAGTATTGTAGCGTCCTCCTTTGTTTCCCCTTCCCATCCCTTCTCCCCATCCCCCCAATCCCCCCATCCAATCCTCCTCCCACTTTTCACCCTCCACCCAACCCACCTCCCCCCCACCATCAAAGTTGTAAAGTTCGTTTTTGACATAACGACTTGTACATCTCATTGTTGCAATGGGTCCACCTGTATCCCTATTTAAACGATTTGCTTTTTCCTTTCCCCTCCACAAATTATACCAACCTCAAATACAGTGAAAGCAGAGGTTATACCATGGGGGAGGGACATACAAAGCAACAAAGAAATAAACTTATAAATGTGTTAGAAACAATCGCATGAAAGAAAAAAACATTTGAATACATATCTTAGGGTTCATTTCCCCAATACCGACTTATCTGACCTTTTCTGCTTGACTCAGACATATACTAGTTATTGCAAATAAGGGAAAACATGGGACCTATGTTTCTCTGGGCCTGGCTTACTTCACTTAATATAATTTTTTCCAAGTCTTTCCATTTCCTAACAAATGAGGCAATGTCATTCTTTTTGATGGAGGCAAAGAATTCCATTGTGTATATATACCACATTTTCTTGATCCATTCATCTACTGAGGTAAATAATGACAATAAACATGGTCGTGCTGATAGCTTTAGTGTGGTCTTGTTTGTGATCATTTGGGTAAATGCCCAAAAGTGGGATTGCTGGGTCATAGAGGATCTCTATGTGGAGTCTTTTGAGGAACCTCCATACTACTTTCCAAAGTGGTTGAACAAGTTTACACTCCCACCAACAATGCAGTAAGGTTCCCTTCTTTCCACATCCCCTCCAGCATCTGTTGTTATTAGATTTCTTGATTATAGCCATTCTAACTGGGGTGAGATAGTATCTCAATGTTGTTTTGATTTGCATTTCTTTTATAGCTAGGGAGGTTGAGCATTTCTTCACGTGTCTATTGGCCATCCTTCTTTCTTCTTCAGAGAAGTTTCTCTTTAAGTCTTTAGCCCACTTATTTATTAGGCAGTTGTTTCTTTGAAGATTTGTTGTTGGGGGATTTAATTTTTTGAGTTCCAGGTATATTTTAGATATGAGACCCTTGTCCATTGTATGGCTAGTGAAGATCTTCTCCCAATCCATGGACTTTCCATTGATCTTGCTAGCTATGTCCTTTGCCATGCAGAGGCTCTGCAATTTCATACAATCCCATTGGTCCAACCTTTCTTTGATTTGTTGTGTTTCTTTGAAATATTTTTAATCCCATCCCTATTATAAGGAAAACCTGGACCATAAAAGACTTTTATTAGTCCATTAGAAAATGAGTTTTGTAGAGGTATGTCATTCTGAAATTAATCAATGCATCTAATATAATATGATTTTTCAGGAGTGAAACATAAGGAGAAATGATGTTAGATGAAATGAAGCAGAGAAAGAAAGAGAAGTATCATGTGTTTTCTTTCTAAAAAAGAAAAAAAAGACAGTGTGCCAGTGGCTCATGCCTGTAATCCTAGCTATTCTGGAGGCTAAGGTCGGATGACCACAGTTTCAAGCCAGGCTGAGTAGGAAACTCATGAGATTCTTGTCTTCAATTAACCATCAAAAGGCCAGAAGTGGGGCTGGGTTCAAGCAATAGAGTGCTAGCCTTGAGCACAGAAACTCAGATTGGCGCTAACAACAACAACAAAAACAATAATAATAATATCTTGATCAGAATGTATTTCCCAAACGGAAAAAAAATTGAAAACCATATCTAGGTTTCCTCTTTAGAAACAATAGAAAGAAGAATATTTTCATCCTAAATCAATTAGAATAAAAACTATGTTTATTGCAGCATTATTTACCATAGCTAAGATATGGAACCAACCCAGATGCCCCTCAGTAGATGAATGGATCAAGAAAATATGGTATATATACATACAGAAAGAATGACATTGCCCCATTTGTTAGAAAATGGAAAGACTTGGAAAAAATTATATTAAGTGAAGAAAGCCAGGCCCAAAGAAACATAAGTCCCGGGTTTCCCTTATTTGCAATTATTAGTATATGTCTGAGACAAGCAGAAAAGGCCAGATAAGTTGATGTTAGGCAAAATGAACCCCAAAACAAGGATTCAAATGTTTTTCTTCTTCTTTTTTTTTTTTTTTTGGTTGGTCGTGGGGCTTGAACTCTGGGCCTGGGTGCTGTCCCTCAGCTCTTCAGCTCAAGGAGAGCTCTCTACCACTTGAGCTACAGTGCCACTTCCTATTTTTTTCTTTATTGTGATTGTTTCTAACATATTTACAAGATGATTTCTTTGTTGCTTTGTATGTCCCTCCTCCATGGTATCACCCTTATTTTCACTGTATTTGATGTTGGTATAATTTGTGGACAGGAAGTGAAAAAACAAATTGCTTAAGTAGGGATACAGGTGGACCCATTGCAAGAATGAGATGCAGAAGACGTTATGTAGAAAAACGAACCTTACAACTTTGGGTGGGGGGGTAGAGATGGGAGGGCAGGAATGAGAAGGGGAAACAAAGGAGGAGGCAACAATGCTTGATAAGAAATGTACTCATTACCTTGCCCATGTAATTGTAACCCCTCTGTATGGTATTTTCACAAAAAAAATGAGAAAGTAGAGTAGAAATGAAAACAGAAAAACGATATAATCAATAAAACCAGAATTGAAATCTTTAAATGGATTTCTAAAATTGATAAACCTGTAGCCAGGAAAACCATCATGACATTCTGCCTAAACACATGTGTCCACATAATCATGGACTGAAACTTCTAAAGCCATCTCCCCTTGCTCAAGTTGTTTTTGCCAGGTATTTGGCTGCAGTGATGGACAAGTATTTCAGCCAACACAAATGAAAATTTTGAGAAATAGATGATTACTTATTCACTCAACTTATTCATCTCTGGAAATTATTGGGCTATTTATAGTGTTGATTTCTCCTTGTGTATGTTTTAGTGATCTTTATTTTTCAAGAAACTGATTCGTTTCATTTAAGTTATTAAATTTTGACAATAATTTTCTTGATAGTATTTATTATCCACTCACTGCTGGGGTATCAGAAGTAATAATGGAGGGTTTCAGATATTATTGTTTGACATATTCTCTTGTTTTCTTTCATTTCACCCATCCAGCTTAACAGTCTGTTAGGATGGCAAAGGACATAAAAGCTTCCTTTATGGTTCCCACACACTGATCCAAGCTTCCTTCCCCTACCTCACTCAGTCACAGACTGAGATAGACAATAGTACTTGGCTGTTGACCTGAAGAACCAGACCAATTTGGTCCACTGTATTCAATCCCTCCTCCAACACTGAGTTACTGGGTTGGGAGGCCTGAAGTCTACTGATCAATTTATGTTCTGAATGATTGATTATATTTGGCAATCCATATTGTACACTCAAGAGACATCATTTAAAGCAGTTTCCGTTTTCATGTATATTTTGTTTTTGTAAAAATGTGGAGTACCTGGGGAGAACATTTACAGGATGCAAAAATTGGTGGTGCTTTGGGAAATGGTGTTTGAGGATCTTGAATCCTGCTGAGACTTCTTTGGCAGCTTTAGATATTTTTTATTCAGAGCACAGATAGCACAAAACCTCCCTAAGACCCAGAATGGTTCATGTTATAGGGAGTATGGATAACATCCAGAAAATGATTCCATCAATGCACAAGTTATCTTAAATGAGACTTCATAATCTACCTGCAGTAAACCAGTTAACCAAGTCATTTCTAAGAGTGCTGCTGGTAAGTGAGACAAAACCATCAGAAATTGGGGTTTACAGAAAAGGTTATTCAGAGAGGAATGGAGGGGCGGTGTGCTCAGTTCTGTACAATTGTTAGAGTTAACATAATGCTACATGTCAATGACA
This sequence comes from Dipodomys ordii, assembly GCF_000151885.1. NCBI lineage: Eukaryota > Metazoa > Chordata > Mammalia > Rodentia > Heteromyidae > Dipodomys > Dipodomys ordii. Next base: position 306,031 of record NW_012267219.1, read on the forward strand.
GCAATTCTCTGACAGAATCTGTGTTGGTAACATACCTTTAGATATTTTTAGGATTCAAATAAATGTTTGCCTATAAATTCAAACATTTAATTGGCACATCATGTAGGATCTAAACAGATGTAAATAACATTTTTAGTAGTGATAAATGGTTCGCCTTAAATATATTGCAATTCACAGTTGTTTTACCTCTACCATTAAAGCATCATTGCATTTGTCTTTAGCCTTTATCATTTTTAATTCAAGAAAATTGAAAAAAAGATCATTTGCTTCTATGACAACTTAGAATCAAAAACTTTTTGTTTTTAATCTCTTTTGGCTAATAAATTAGTTTAAGGTCAATAATCTTATTAAATAATCAGATTAAATTAATCTGATATTCATTGTAAGTAACAGAGCCAATGTGTTCACCTAATGTGAATTTTATTTGCTTTTAAGATGTGCTTCCCACAGTTGTTGTTACCATTGGGATAATTTACGTAAATAAGGAAAATATTCTAAGAATTGGCATCATGATTTTCCAAATGAGAAAGCTAGGCCCTATGACAATAACAGTAAGTACTTCTTGCTCTTTTATACTCATGTTAGCTACATGGTTTTTAACAGAAAAACTCTACTCATTGTTTCTGGTGTAGTTCAGTTTGTGCCCTTTACTGTGCTTCTGCTTTTACAAAGGTCTTTCCCAGTTTCTGTTTCTGTCTCTAATACTTATCACAGAATCTAAATTGTCTCCAATAAGCTTTCCTAGATGTTATTGGACAGAAGTTCCACTTATCCTTACATATCTCTTTCTAGTTATTACATGCTTTTTAACAATAATATGTGCTTTAAAGATTGTAGATAATCTGGGAAGGGATGTGAAGGGTAAACAAAAGAGGAGGCAGCAATGCTTGGTAAGATATGTATGCATTATCCTGCCCATGTAATTGTAACCCCTCTGTACAGTATGTTCACAAATAAAATAAAATTAAATTAAAAAAAAGATTGTAGATAATTATCTTGGTATTATTAAGGCAAAAAACATTGTCATATAATGCCATTCCAATTATAAAGTTGTAGTATTGTATGCACTTAAGATACTCAGGAAGAAACTTGTCCCCAGAGACATTGTTAATCTTAATATTAGACTTCCAGTTTATTAGCTATGCAAATCTCATTTCACTTTCTTACTGAATGTACACTGAACTTAAAAAACATTATCTACTTGGTAAGATCTCTTTGATTGCATGTCAGCTGGACATTTCAATATTCTATGGTAAGGAGATATATGCTACCTAAATTTGGACCAGTGCTATTCATTTTGCTTTTGATTTTTTAATTTAAATTTTATTGTCAAGGTGATATACATAGGGGTTACAGTTATATGTGTAAGGTAGTAATTACATTTTCTGTTGAACTTGTTATCCCTCCCTCATATTTCTCCCACTTTCCCTCCCTCCTTACTCCCTTCAAATTGCACAGATCATTTCCAACATAGTGTCTCACCATTTTTTGTTCCCCTTCCCTTCCCTAGTTCAGATAAACATATATACAATATCCAGGGTACCAAAATCAAATACAGTGACAACAGGGGATAAACCACAGAGGAAAAAAAAGCACAAAAGAAAAAAGAAATCACATAGTACATTAAAAACTACAACAAAGAAAAACCTCTTGTGTCCATGTCTTGAAGTTCATTTCACTTAGCATCATCTTATATGGTCATATGTACAGAGTTATTCTGCTCATCTGCTAAGATTATCCCAGACACATACTATTTACTACAAATAAGGAAAACCATGAGACCTATGCTTCTTTGGGTCAAGCTTACTTCACTTAATATGATTTTTTTGCCAAATCCTTCCATTTCCTTACAAATGGGGCAGTGTCATTCCATTGTTTGTGTGTGTGTGTGTGTGTGTGTGTGTGTGTGTGTGTGGTGTGTATCACATTTTCTTGAGCCATTCATCTATTGAGGAGCATTTGGGTTGGTTCCATATCTTAGCTATGTCATTATGCTTTTCAAATTCATGAAATAATCATCTTTTTAGGTCATGCAGAACTCAAAATTCAAAATTTATATTTTCAGTCCCTAAGCAAAGAATAATAATGTAAGTAGAGCAACCAGGACTGGATGGCAAAATAAAAATTACAGCGAACATTGTCTCCCTTAGCTTAATAACAAATTTACACATACTTATCTTTGTTTTAAGTTTTTCTTCAAACTCTTTATCCCATCTCTAAAATTCCTTATCTCTCTAGATTTCCACATCGCTTTTTTCTTTATTCCTTTCACCTAATAAAACCTCCAAAACCCTACATTTGTTTATTTATGTTGTTTATGTTCCTATATCTCCAAATCCACTTTACTTGATCTTACTAAGAACTATGAAAAAAATTCATTCGATTTTTTTGTAATCACTGATGTTAACAGATTGTTAATATTGATTTGATATTAAAGATGCTGGATTATTGGGTAGAAAGAATTCCAGTGGTAATTGGAATTGTATGGTATTCTTCCTTTTCACCTTCTTAAAATTGGATGTCAGCCTTGAAAGTGATGAAACATGAATAAGGCATTTTATTTTGATTAGTTGAGTAAAATTGCCACAGTGTACTAATTTTGTATATTGCAGAGAGCTATGTGTGTATGTGTGTGTGTGTATGACATGTGTGTCCAATGCAAGGCAATATACACTTATGTTTAAAATGGAAGATATAATTTTATTCTGTGAAAATTTCACTCATTTTGTTCAATTCATTTTCTTTAAATGTAAAAAGAATGGAATGCTGTCCCTTGTGTATTTTCTTAAAGAAAGAAGTATCCTTCCCTGTCTTGAGTTCCTTTATTTCCATGTAATTTATTCACACTTAAATAATGAAAAGTTGTTATCATTACATAGATTATTATCCAGTTGAATTGCAAATTGATGATGATCTGCAAATATGAGCTATGTCATTCCTGGTATGGCCATTTTAAAAACATGAATGGGGAATGGAGTGCACTCTCTGAAGCATCCAGATTTTGATATTGATATTCGCTTCATATTGCTTTTCATTGCTATTGTGCTGCAGAGGTAACGTTTTTTCCCTCTCTTCAGACCTAGTAAAAGTCAGTGGTCATAATGGGAAACTATACACGAATAACAATGTTCATCCTTGAAGGTTTGACTGATAAACCAGAATTGAAAGTTGTGCTGTTTATCTTCCTGCTTCTGACCTATTTGCTAAGCATCACGGGCAATCTCATCATCATCGCACTCACCCTGGTGGATATTCATCTGAAGACCCCCATGTATTTTTTCCTTAGGAATTTCTCCTTCTTAGAGATTTCCTACACGACAACATGCATCCCTAAATGCCTAGTTTCTATGGCAACAGGGGACAAAACTATTTCCTATAACTGTTGTATCACTCAAGTGTTTTTTGCCTTCCTACTTGGAGCATCCGAGTTTTATCTGCTGGCAGCTATGTCCTATGACCGGTATGTAGCCATCTGTAAGCCCTTGCATTATACCACCATCATGAGCAACAAACTTTGCACACAACTTGTCCTCAGCTCTTGGCTTGCTGGCTTCTTTGTGATCTTTCCACCACTCCTGTTAGGCCTGAATCTTGAGTTCTGTGCCTCCAATGTTGTTGATCATTTCTACTGTGACACTACGCCTCTCCTCCAGATCTCCTGCACAGACACACAGCTCATAGAGATGATGGGGTTTGTCTCAGCTTTGGTGACACTCTTGGTGACATTGGTAATGGTGATAATATCCTATACTTTTATTGCCCTTACGATTCTAAAGATTCCTTCCACTAGCCAGAGGAAAAAAGCATTTTCCACCTGCTCTTCTCACATGATTGTGCTAGCCTTATCGTACGGTAGCTGTATCTTCATGTATGTCAAGCCATCAGTCAAACAAAGAGTATCTTTTTCCAAAGGAATTTCAGTACTCAATACCTCAGTTGCTCCACTTTTGAACCCCTTTATCTATACATTGCGGAATCAGCAAGTGAAGAAAGCCTTCATTGATACCACACACAGAATGGTCTCCTTTAAAAAATGAATGGTTTATTATCTCATTGTGTAAGTGAAATGAATAGAAGAGACTCAAATAATACCAATATCTTTAATAATGGATTATTCCCCCACATTTTTTACTTCACTGGTTATTATTTATACACATACATGTGTTTGCTCTTCAGTTATCATGTGATCTTCCAGAGTTCAAATAACATAAATAAAATTTTAAAAACCCTTTATTTGTTATCTAAAAGAAATCTCTCAGAAAAGTCATGTTATATTTCAAAAGGCATATCTCAAATTTCAATCAGTTAAGCAGCAATACAAAATCCTTTTATCTCTAAATAAAATTTTATTTGTATATCTTTATTGTACAAAATAATGTTTCATTAAGAGCATTTTTATACATGTATACAATGAACTGTGGTCTTGTTCTCCTCAAAAATCATCTATGGTCCCCTCACTTTCCAAAAATGTCCTTTTTGCTTTTATGTTTTTGTTTGTATTTTTAGTTCTAGCTATTTCACATAAGAGAAAATGTATAATTTATGTCCGAGTCTACCTTATCTTACTTAATGTGCCAACATTGATTTCCATCTACTTCCCTGTAAATGACATAACTTCCTTCTTCCTTGTGGCTGAATTTTGCTCCAATGTGTGTGTGCATGTGTGTGCATATCATAATATATACCATAATTTCTCTAACCATTATCTCTTGATGAGTAATGCTGCCACTGCCTTGTGGCCAAATGTCAAGAAGAACTTTCCCAGTGCCTATGTGCCATGTGTTCTCTAGGACTCTCGCTTGGCCAGACCGCAAATCTGCTTAATATTGAGTCAATTGTTAATTATGTTTTGTGCTTCTTTCCTTCTGACCTTGCTTTACACATGCAACCTACCTCTGTTGTTGTGCTACTTCTGCTCATGATATTCCATAATGCTATACTCATAGCTGAAACTCCAGTTAATATGTTCTGAGGCCCTGTTCTTTCTTTCACCACAGTTCCTGCCTCTGGCCTCTATAAGTACTCTGCAAAATCAAGTTCTAGACCTCATTTGCCAAATCTATACACCTTGCTTTTTCAAATATGCTTCATGATAGAATTTCACTTCATTCTGGTGGTTCCCTGGTCCATTGCTAATTTTGGCACCCTCAGCCTCAAAGATCAGCAGCTTTCTGAGTGTTCTCAAGTACTTCCCCATATACACTAGTGATGAATAGGTACCAGTACTCTCATCCCCAGCTATTGTAAATTTCTTAATGGAAATGTAACTGCAATATTGATATTAAGTAAAAAATGATTCGTGGTTGAGTTACACCAGTAATAGTCTATGAGAAGGCTCTTCAAACCATATGTATCATGTTCACATAAAATTAAAACTTAGGCAAAGCCAAAACTTTTAAAATATGAATTCCTAAATTTTAACATGCTTTTCTGATCTTTTTAATCATATGTACTTCAATATCTATATTCTGATGCTGAAAGGATTTTTGTTCCATAAGATTGTTACTGAAGTTTTTTTTTTCTTTTTTGGGTCCAGTAGTGGGGCCTGAACTCTGGGCCTGGGCGCTGTCCCTCAGCTCTTCAGCTCAAGGCTAGTGCTCTACCACTTGAGCCACAGCGCCACCTCCGGCTTTTTTTCTGTTTTTTTTTT
>NW_012267219.1:311915-330749 GCF_000151885.1 Dipodomys ordii
TAGTGGGGCCTGAACTCTGGGCCTGGGCGCTGTCCCTCAGCTCTTCAGCTCAAGGCTAGTGCTCTACCACTTGAGCCACAGCGCCACTTCCAGCTTTTTTTCTTTTTGCTATGTGGTGCTGAGGAATCCAACCCAGGGCCTTATGCATGCAAGGCAAGCGCTCTACCACTGAGCAACCTTCCTAGCCCCCTGAAGTTTTTAATCATAGATGTTTCACCTCTTTATTTTTTATTTACTTACTGAGAGGTTTACTATATGTGTAAGGGTTAGTTTTAGAGTTTTTGCTGGGGTTAGGGTTAGTGTTTACATTAGGGCTAGGGTTAGGGCTAGAGTTTGAGTTAGAGTTACATTAATGTTAGAATTAGAGCTGGGGCTAGTTCGAGTGTCAGGATTAGAGCTAGGGTTGGGGTTAAATTGTGGGTTAAGTTTAGGCTAAGTTTGTCGTTAGGTTTAGGGCATGTGTTCCTATTAGGTTTAGGATGTGAGTTCAGTTTCAGCTTAGGCTAAGATTAGAGTTAAGGTTAAGTATAAAATTAGGATGTATTAGATTTAGGACTAACCAGTCATTAGAATTAGAGATAGTGTTAGAATTAGAAATACAGTTAGGGCTGGACATTGGTGAAGGTTTTGGTTAACCTTAGGGTTTGATAATAGTTTTAGGTTTAGGGTTGAGGGCCATAACAGGTTTGAGTTGGAGATGTTTAGGGGTTATAACATGTAGTATTTATCAATCTAAAGTTATGGTTTCAGATTTACAAGGTGGACTAGTGGTTAGGGTTAGATGTTAAAGTTAAGGTAAAGATTAGGGTTAAGGTTATAGATAGGGTTAGCTTTGTTCAAGGGTTAGAGTTAGACTTAGGCATTTGAGTTGGTGTTAGAACTAGGGTGTAGGTTAGGGTGAAATTTAGGGTTTCATTTGTGCTGGAATTATTAGGGTTAGGTTTAGTAGTTGTGTTAAGTTTAGGCTTGGGGAGTTTTTAAAGGAGTATATTTCAGTGCTAGGATAGGGTTATTTTTACATTTATAGTTAGTTTTAAGATTAGAATTCATTGTAAGCTTATTACTGATCAATGGTTATGGTTAGTATGAAGTTTAGAGTTTGAGATAGAATTCTGGTAGATCAGTGTTTAGTTTTACTGTTAGGCTTTAAGTTTAGTTTTGAGTTCCATATTGTTTTAAGAATTGAATTGGTAGATATTAGGATCAAGTTTAGAGTTAAATGTTAGGTTCAGAGTTACAGTTAGGGTTAGGGTTGGCATTATGCCTAATTAGGATTACAGTTAGGGTTATTAGGGTTAGTGTAGGTAGAGAGGGAGGAACATGGCGGAGGATAAGCTGGAGGCTAAACAAACTCTCACATAGAAAGCAGTTTTAGTGTTCCAGTGAACAGTCCTAGCCTAGAGAATCACCCCAAGTGTGCCATCACAGTACAGAGAGTTTGGCCAGAGAGGGAAAATCCAGACAAGGAGACAGATCTGAGCACTTGATGGTAACTGGGGCTGCAGCGGCAGCAGCGGCGGCTGTAGCCACAATACCTACAACACAGAGTCCAGGACAAAGGCACCAGATGCAGCGGGCGATTGGATTCCACTCAACACCAGCAAGAACTGACAAGGAGCAGATATCTTCATCCTGCAGTTCGCAGACCAGAGACGGCCCAGGAACCAAGACTCTGGCATGAGTAGAAGCCTGCCATCCTCACTCCTTCTCAGGGAGGGTTAGTGTAGGCTTAGTGTTAACTTTAGTGTTAGAGTTAATTTTGGTTTTGTATTTGGTTAGGGTGTTAGGGTGAGGGTTACAGTTATAGTTTTGGTTATCAATAGGGCTTGTTTTAGGTTGGATGAAGGGTTCATCTTAATGATTGTACACATCTAGAGAAAGTATTAGCAAATTAAGATAATGAAAACATAAAGTGAATTGCTTTGGTTCAGTAATTTCCATTCAGGAAATTAAGCCTTAAATATAACATGTACTATTTATCATTTTTAATTATGTCACATAAAAAATATACATGTACAATTGTATTTATTGCTATACTTTTTCTACTTACCAAAATTGGGAACAGTTTATAGTACAATATAAGATAGGGCTTAAATAATGGAACATCTTCATTAAAAGGAATATGGAACTGTAACAAAACTTGAAATAGCTCCATGAATTGATGTGGTATATTAGTAAATGAACCAAGTAGAAGCACATTTTTTTTGTTTTGTTTGTTTGGGTTTTTTTTAACTGTATTTCTTTGGTCTTTTTTTTTTTTTTGGCCCTGGGGATTGAATGCAGGACATTGAACTTCCTAGCCACATGCTTTGCCACGGAGCTACCTCCCAGCCTATAACACACATTTTTGAACCACAAAAATAATGTACATCTAAAAATGGATTTAAACACAAGAAGAAATTCTCAGGGTCTCTAGCCATAAAAGCAATGCAAATCAAAACCACATTGAGATTCCACCTCACCCCAGTTAGAATGGCCATTATTTAGAAAACAAATAATAACAAATGTTGGAGAAGATGTGGCCAAAGGGAACACTACTAAACTGTTGGTGGCAATGTAAGCTGGTTCAATCATTCTGGAAGGCAGTATGGAGGTTTCTCAATAGACTAAACATAGAACTACCCTGTGATCCAGCAATCCCACTCCTGGGTATTTATCCAGATGATCTCAAAATAGAGCATACGAAAGCTACCAGTACAACTATGTTCAATGCAGCATTATTTACCATAGGTAAGATATAGAACCAACCCAGATGTCCTTCAATAGATGAATGGATCAAGAAAATGCGGTATATATACACAAGGGAATTTTATGCTTCTATCAGAAAGAATGACATCGCCCCTTTCATAAGGTAAAGGAAAGACTTGGAAAAATGATATCAAAATGGTGCTTCCAGCTCTCTCTTTTCAGAGTACATGATCTTGAATTTAAAGCACCCCATGGACTCCACTCCCAAGTTACTCAACCTGATTCACAACTTTCGAAAAGTAGCAGTGTATAAAATTAACCCTCAAAAATCAATGGCTTTTCTGAATGCCAATAACGAGAAGAGTGAGGCAAAAATCAGGAAAGTAACTCTGTTTACAATAGCCCCACAAAAAATAAAACACCTAGGAACTAACTTAACTAAAGAAGTGAAGGGCTTCTATGATGAAAACTTTAAAAACCTGAAAAAGGAAATTAAAGCAGAGCTAAGAACCACTCATGATCCAAGATTGGGAAGATTAACATCATGAAAATGGCAATACTGGCAAAGGCTATCTACAAATTCAATGCAATGCCCATCAATATCCCAACCTCATTCTTTAGTGAAATAGAAGAAGCAATCCAAAAATTCATATGGAACAAGAAAAGACCCCGAATAGCAAAAACAATCCTTAGCAGAAAGACAGTGCTAGAGGAATATCAATACCAAACTTCAAACTCTGCTACAAGGCTATAGAATTCAAAACAGCTTGGTCCTGGAACAAGAACAGACCTGAATACCAATGGAATAGAACCGAAGACCCAGAAATGAACCCACTGACCTATAGCCACTTAATCTCTGATAAGGGAGCCAGAAAAATAGAATGAAAGAAAGAAGCTTCTTCAGTAAATGGTACTGGCAAAATTGGTTAAACACCTGTAGAAAACTAAAGCTAGATCCTTATATATCACCCTGCACCAGAATCAACTCCAAATGGGTCAAATACCTCGGAGTCAAAGCAGACACCCTGAAAACATTACAGGAAGGAATAGGAGAAGCTCTCGGGCTCCTTGGCACAGGCAGAAATTTTCTTAATAAAGACTCAAAAACACAACAAATCAAAAAAGGTTGGACAAATGGGGTTGCATGATTTTTTTTATTTTGTTTTTGTTTTTGCTTATGTGGTGCTGAAGAATTGAACCCAGGACTTCATGCATGAGAGGCAAGCACTCTACCACTGAACCAACTTCCCAGCCCAATGGGATTGCATGAAACTGCAGAACTGCTGCTTGTCAAAGGACATAGCTAGTAAGAACATAGAAAGCCCACAGACTAGGAGAAAATCTCCACTAGCTATACAACAGACAAGGGCTTAATATCCAAAATATACTTAGAACTCAAAAAATTAAATCCTCCAAAAACAAATCCTCAAAGAAACAACCATCCCATCAACAGACAGGCTAAAGACTTAAAGAGAGACCTCCCTGAAGAGGAAATAAGAATGGTCAATAGACACATGAAGAAATGCTCTACTTCTCTGGCCATAAAAGAAATGCAAATCAAAACAACATTGAGATAACACCTCACCCCAGTTAGAATATCTGTAATCAAGAAATCTAATAACAACTGATGTTGGAGGGGATATGGCCAAAATGGAATGCTACTGCACTGTTGGTGGAAGTGTAAACTTTTTCAACCACTCTGGAAATCAGTATGGAGGTTCCTCAAAAGACTACATGTAGAGCTCCCCTATGACCCAGAAATCCCACTTTGGGGCAGTTACCCAAATGAAAATAAACAAGGCCATATGAAAGCTACCAGCTCAACTATGTTCATCACAGCATAATTCACTATAGCTAAGATATGTAACCAACCCAGATGCCCCTCAGTAGATGAGTGGATCAAGAGAATATGGTACATATATACAATGGAATTCTATGTTTCCAGCAGAAAGAACAACATGCCCCATCTGTTAGGAAATAGAAAGACTTGGAAAAAATCATATTAAGTAAAGTAAGCCAGTCCCAAAGAAATTTAGGTCCTATGGTTTCCCTTGTTTGCAATAATCAGTATACATATCAGATAATCTTATCAGATGAGCTGAAAAAGTCAAAAGCTATTACATATGTCCATATAAAATGAAGCTAAGTGAAATGAATCCCAAGATATGGACAGAAGAGGTATGTCTTCATTGTTACTGTTTTAAATGTACTATATTTTTTATAATTTTTTATATTTTTAATAATTTTTTGTTTCCTTTGTATGCTCTTCCCCTTATGGTATATCCCCAGTTGTCACTGTACTTGATTTTGATATCCTGCATCTTGTATATACATTTGTCTAATCTGAGGAGGGGAATCAGAATAACAAAGCACTGGAACAAGGACACAGGATGATCCATTGCATCAATGATACCCACAGGACAGTATATTGGAAATGAACTTTACAACTTTGCTGAGGGGGTGGGTTGGGGGTGGAGAGGAGTGTGGAAGGTGGGGGAGGGAAGGGATAGTGGGACAACAGGAGGGAAAGGGTAAAAATGATTGACAGGTAATATACTCATTGCCTTACTCATGTAACTGTCTGTCACCCCTCTGTACAACATCTTTACAATAAAATAAAATTTAAAAATAATCATATTAAGTGAAGTAAGCCAGACCCAAAGAAACATAGGCTGTATGGTTTACCTCATTTGTAATAATTAGTATGAGCTAAAGTTAGTCCTGTCAGGGAATCACAATAGCTCAAGAGCTATGAACATATGACCATACAAAATGATGTTAATTGAAATGAACTCCAAGACATGGAAACACTGGTCTTCTTTTTTTAGTTGTCAACCTTGATGTCATCAATGTACTGTATCTAGTTCTTTCTTCTTATTTTATTTCATATTTCTTTTTGTATTTGTTTATCCCTGGCAATCTTTGTCTTTGATTCTGGTGTTCTCCATCTTTATACACATTTAGTTGATTGGGGGAAGGGAAGGGAAATAACAAACTGCTGAAATAAGTACAAAGGATGACCCATTGCAAAAATGATACAGGAAATGAACTTTACAACTTTGTTGGGCAGGGAGCATTGTGGGGAAGGAAGGGATAGTGAGAGAACAATGGAATGGGTAACAATATTCAATGAGGAATGTACCTTACTCATGTAAATATAACCCCTCTGTACAGCATCTTTACAATGAAATAAAATTTTAAAAAGAAAAAATGTATTTAAAAGTGAGAATATAAATTAATGGATGTTAAAATTGAAAATATAAAATTGGAAAAGGAGGGTCTGATGCTCTCACTTTCAATATCCATTTAAAATATTCTTCATTGTCTCTGTTTTATCTCTGAGCTATGTAACTGTGATTTCAAAAAGAGCCATTTGATAGGTAGTCAAATTTTACAGCAATATCTAATGAATTCCCTAGGAACATAGTCAAAATGAATGAGTGTGTGTGTGTGTGTGTGTGTGTGTGTACGTGCGTGCGTGTGTATTGAAAACACTCTGTGCACTACAATTTGGTAATCTCTTAGGAAAAGATGTTATTGGATCTTAGTTACCCTGAGAATTCTTTCTTCTCGTTAGATGAACTTCTATAATGCAAAAAGGCATAAATACTCCATGATGTTATAAGATGATTAATGTTCTTACTATACCTTATATTATACCACATTTAGCAAAACTAACAATACTTCAATTCTAAAGGAAGCTATAGAAAAAGGTTACTTTGATAGAGGATAACTTTTCTAACAATATTTAATAAATTAGTCAGATAATATCTCTGATACTACATTTAAACCAATGATATCCTTCAGGATAGAAAACAGTATGTAGATGAAAAAATGGATTGTCTTTACTGTCTGTTCACCAAGGTGAGTTAAGTGATGAAAGTATGTAATTTTTGCCCAAAGTTGTGTACAGGTTATTTACCAAAAAGTTAAACTGTTTAATAATATTTTATCCAGGTTGACTTATAGGTAAAGACAAAAGCTTCAAAGTAAAAACCAACAATTATTTAAACAATGAAATATCTCTTAAATTTTAATGTCAGCATCTAACAAAACTGAATGCATACTGACACACACTAAACACTGTGCTGAAAATGAACTATACAACTTGTGGGAGAGGGGGGCTGGGAGGGAAAAACTGGGAGAAAACAAAGGAAGCGGTGACACTGTTCAAAAAGAAATGTACTCAATACCTGACTCGTGTAACTGTAACTTCTCTATACATTACCTTTACAGTAAAATAATAAATAAAATTTCACACTAAAAATAAATTTACAAAAAAGATCTTGCGAAGAAAAAAAAACTGCATGCAATTATTGGTATTGACCTGTTTCCTCATGCTTTTGTTTTCAGTACTCGCAGTAGGAATCTAGAGTGTACAACATTGTCGAAGCAGGACAAATGGTTTGACTTGATAACAGTCTTGATAACATTTTATTTGATAAGATTCTGATTACATATGCTTATCAAGCTGTCACAGATACTTGAAGGATGAGAACATTTTATAATGCACTGTTTCATGAAAACTGAATGTGCTAATAATTGAGGAACTCTGGGCTGTTGAAGAAGTGGCCACTGTTTTTCTCCATCATTTATGGCTTATTCAGAGATGAATAAGCATGAATTATAATTACTTTTCTCATAAAAAATCATGACTGAGTCATCACAAGCTTAAGTTGTTTCACCTGCCTACAATAATGCCTCATTTCTTCCTCTCTTTTTAGGAGCCTAAAATCCAGATACCCAGATAGGTCCCTCTGTAAATCCCTGTAGACTACACTGGGAACATATCATTTTCAGTTAGGTTTTGGCTCTTTATATTTGCTTTCTTTCACTTTTTGGTGTTCACTTGGCTTCAGTTAAGATATATTTTTTATTGTAAAGGTGATGTACACAGGGGTAACAGTTATATAAGTCAGATAAAAATACATTTGTTTTTGAACAACGTAACCTCTTTCCTCATTTCTCCCAGTTTTTCCCTTCCCCCACCCCCTTCCTGACAAATTGCATAGTTCATTTTCAACATAGTGTCTTGTGAATATTACTGCTGCATTAGTTCACCCTATCCATGCATTCTAAAGAATAATTTGTGTTTTAAAATTTGGAAATCTGTGTATATCTTCCACACAGAAGGTATGATACTATAGAGTATTCATTTGAAATGAGTTTCTTTTATTGTGATAATAAAAAAAAATACTGAGAATGTTTTTTTCTTTAGAGTATCATTAATTCTTTTTTAAATAAATGGCCTATAACTTAGCTCCTAGTAACAGCTTAAAAGAAATAAAATGTCTGGATTAACTTTTCTAAAACTGATTTTAGAGCCATGACTTTTGAATGTAGCCTCTCTTAATTTTATCTGGTACTCCAGGTTCAAGCCTGACTACAACTTTATTCTATATTGTTTAATTTTATTTCTGACATAATATATTCAAGCCTTCAAGAATGGTGATTATTACACATATAGGTACCAACATATCCAAAAATTGTTATTTGTTTGTTAATTTGCCTGGTAATTTAACATGTTTATTTTGATGTTGATATCTACACAACTCAAATTTTGCTAATTGTATTTCCAAAACCTACTTTGAGATTGAAATATGTCATATACTCTATCTCTTTCTTCCCAGATAATACTGACTTACAATACACTAGTGCTCTTAGTATGTGCTTAATGTAAATGAACTAAGAGGTGTCTATCAGTAGCAGAGGAAAATTCTGATTTAAACAATTTCACTGTAATTCTGCTTTCTTTACTTTTTATCTTTGAAAGAAAAGTATGGCTTCATAAGTTACAATTTATTTGTTATATTTAATCATACATTATAAAATCATTGTTTTAATGAATTAAAATATGTTCTTTTGCAGTTTAATTTTTCCTTTTATTTAGTCCTCTGATTTAGAAAAATATATCACTTACAGTTGGGCCACCATAAGATTTTCTTTCTCTTTACTTACTTTTCCATTTTCATTACATATCCTCAACACATTTTTTTTTTATTTCTCTTCTCCAACTGTTTATCACCACTAACATTTCACTTCACATTTTGTTTTCTAACCACAACTATGAGATGAAATATTTGTTATTTATACCATCAAAAAATTCATCATGCAAAGGAAGTAGTGACTAGGCTAAACATCCTAAGTGATGAGAGGGTGGAAAATCCTGAATAGCCAACAAAATAGAACTGTTCCCAGGTATTACATGGAAAAACCTGAGGAAATGATTACATCAGTCATTTTTTTAATGGGCTCTGGATGGAACTTAATGGGTAGAGTATTTGCCTAGGATATTCAAGGCTATAGGTTTGTTTCTTAGCAATCCAAAAACAAAATCCATCTACTCAACTATTATACATATTGATCTATGATACAGTAAATATAATAACATAAATGAATGAATTCTGGTAAACAATAGGGTAAAGGTTTGAGTATATGGAGGCATATGTTTAAAAAGACTAACTGTAGATTGTAAGTAATGTGTATTGTTCTGCTTTAGAACATCTAACATGAATGAGAAATGATATACTACTTGACACTTGGACCTTGTGCAAGAAAAAGAGCATTTCATAAGTTTTCACATAAAAGAATAAAAATGCTACAACATATGCAAACAATCTTGCAATGATGATTTAAAATAAAACTTGGATTATTGAGAAGTACAAGTCATTTTTTGTGGAAGTATAGCATCTGCAAGAAAGGAATTATTTTTGCTTTTATCAGAAACATTACTGTTACAACTGTGGCTTAAGCACTAGATATGTATTGCTTTTCTATATAGATGACTTTTTCCCGATTCAGTACCCATAAGACACAGTGGATCTTAAAGGGAAACCAAACAACAGTGAAAGTGTTGACCATCACAGTTGTGACTAGTAGATAGTTTTATTAGCACTTTGAAATGTCTGTTATCTTCCTGTTTATCAATAAACACAGGAAGAAATGCTCAACCTCCCTAGCCATAAAATAAATGCAAATCAAAACAACACAGATACCACCTCCACCCAGATAGAATGGCTATAATCAAGAACTCTAATAACAACAGATGCTGGAGGGGATGTAGACAGAAGGAAACCCTACTGCATTGTAGCTGGTAGTATAAACTTGTTCAACCACTTTGGAAAGCAGTATGGAGGTTCCTCAAAACACTCCAAATAGAGCTCCCCTATGACCCAGCAATCCCACTTTTGGGCATTTACCCAAATGATCACAAACAAGACCATACTAAAGCTACCAGCACAACCATGTTGATTGCAGTATTATTTACCATAGCTAAGATATGGAACCAACCCAGATGCCCGTCAGTAGATGAATGGATCAAGACAATGTGGTATATATACACAATGGAATTCCATACCTCCATCAAAAGAATGACATTGCCCCATTTGTTAGGAAATGCAAAGGCTTGGAAAAAATTATATTAAGTGAAGTAAGCCAGGCCCAAAGAAACATAGGTCCCATGATTTCCTTTATTTGCAATAAGTAGTATATGTCTGAGACAAGCAGAAAAGGTCAGGCAAGCTGATGTTAGGCAAAATGAACCCCAAAATAAGGACTCAAGTTGTTTTTCTCTCTTGCGATTGTTTCTAACATATTTATAAGATGATTTCTTTGTTGCTTTGTATGTCCCTCCCCCATGGTATTACTCCTATTTTCACTATATTTGATGCTGGTATAATTTGTGGAGGTGAAGGGGGAAAACTAATGGTTTAAATAGGAATACAGGTGGACCCGTTGCAACAATGAGATGCACAAGACCTTATTTGGAAAAATGAGCTTTACAACTTTGGGGCAGGGGGAGTGGAGATGGGAGGGCAGGGATGGTAAGGGGAAACAAAGGAGGAGGCAAAAATGCTTGATAAGAAATGTATTCATTAACTTACTCAAGTAATTTTAACCCTTCTATATGGTATTTTCACAATAAAAAACTTATTAATAAAAAAGTTTTCTAAATATCAAATTAGTCATTCCATCTCAACATGGACTCTAGTGGATAGTCACTTTAGCACTGTGCAATTCTGGAGGAATTTATTGTGACAAACTCCAAGCTGATTTGTGCAAATGTATTCATAGGTTACTGAATATGATATTTTGTGTAACTGAAAAGGAAGAAATGTTTTTTTTTCTTACATGTAAGAATTTTTTTTAATTTTCTGTAGATTTGATAGCACAAAAGAGAAATGAAGAACAAATCGGAGGAGATCATGTTCATCTTGCTGGGACTGACAGATGACCCTCAGCTACAAATAGTGGTTTTCCTGTTTCTCTTTTTCAACTACATCCTGAGCCTAATGGGAAACTTAATTGTTATCCTGCTCACGCTGCTGGACTCCAACCTCAAGACCCCCATGTACTTCTTCCTTCGAAATTTCTCCTTCTTAGAAATTTCATTCACCACAGTCTGCATTCCACGCTTCTTGAACAGCATTGTCACAGGAGACAAAACAATCTCCTACAACAGTTGTGCAACTCAACTATTCTTTTTCTTTCTACTAGGAATTACAGAGTTTTACCTCCTGGCCGCTATGTCCTATGACCGCTATGTGGCCATCTGCAAACCCCTGCATTACCCAGTCATCATGAACAGCAAGGTGTGCCATCAGCTGGTGTTCAGCTCCTGGGTGATTGGATTCTTAACCATCTTTCCCCCTTTGCTCTTAGGACTCCAGCTGGATTTCTGTGCATCCAGAACAATTGACCATTTTCTATGTGACACCTCCCCAGTCCTGCAGCTCTCCTGCACAGACACAAGTTTCATAGAAATGATGGCTTTCATCTTAGCTTTGTTGACGCTTATCTTCACATTGTTCTTAGTGGTCCTCTCCTACATATTCATCATCAAAACCATTCTAAAATTCCCCTCTGTCCAACAACGAACAAAGGCGTTTTCCACCTGTTCCTCACATATGGTTGTTGTCTCCATTACTTATGGGAGTTGTATCTTCATGTATATAAAGCCTTCTGCAACAGAAAGAGTGACTTTCAATAAAGGTGTAGCTGTGCTTAATACCTCAGTGGCCCCTTTACTAAATCCTTTCATTTATACTCTAAGAAACAAGCAGGTAAAGAGAGCTTTTAAACATGTGCTTCAAAGGATTTTTTTCTTTGCAAAACCAAAAGGCAATATCTAGGTACACTAAATATGTTGTTGAGACATGTATGATAAAGCAGCACAAAATTGCACTTTTCTGATCTGCCCCAAGTTTTACCTTGAATATTTATATCATATTGCCTTTAAGAACCTGCTCTATATTTATTCTTCTTTGAAAGAAGATCTTAGTAATCTCTAGAGAAAACATTCCTTAAATCCTAGAGGTGACAATGAATTGTAAAAAAAAAATCCACTCTGCATTCACTGTTAACTTGGGTTTGAGAAATGTCTAAATGTTCAATCCAATTTGCAAATTACTTTTTTCTAATCACTGATTTTTTTACCTAAAATATGTCTCTGTTATTTCTGTCTTTTTGTTATCGGGATTCTGGTTGTAAAGGATAATTGTAGAAGGCACAATCCATAAAAGAAAGATTAAAGGGAAAAACAACAAGTATTAGATAATGTATTGTTTTATAATCTTTTTTTTGAACTTCTGGATTTTATGATCTCTATTTAGCCTGGGGAGAAGAAGATCTCTACTTCAAGTTTTCTTCTAGAAATTCTGTGAAACTAATGTAATATCTAGTATTTTACATGATAAAGGAATAAAATTTTCCAACTAAAGGTTATTCTTTTAATGAACTTTACAATTCTGTTGCTTTGTGAAAAGGGAATGAAACACATAACAAGAGCTACAGAAGTAGAAAATGGAACTCCTTAACACACTGACACAATGCCTAGAATCATTCAATGTCAGTAATAGTCATGCTACTTTTAGTAATAAATAAAAATTAGGAAGAATTCTAATAGTTAAGTGAGCATTGTAAGCTTCCTGTGAATTGTTGTGAAAGTTTAAAATATTATACAGGGATAAATGACCTGATTTACAATCTTCCTGGAGTCAAGTTAATGAAAAGAATACCTGTACAACAAAATAGCTTTCTTTCCTAGAAACAGCCAGAATTATTGTGTGACCACCCCAAATTAATTAATCCTACTACAGCAGAGGCTATTAGGATTTTCTAAGACAGATTTCACTAAACTTGAATTATTTCTGCAAAATAAACATTATACCAGCGAATGATTTTAACTTGCATCATGTTCACATGGGATATTGAACTTTTTATTAATCACAAAAATTAAAAAGACATTTGGATCATATAAAGCCAAAACATACACAAATGAAATATTTCTCTACAATGATGATTCATTTGAAGTTAATGAACATTTTGAAAGTTTTACTAATATGTATTAGACATAAAGAGGCTATATTTATGTATAAAATGTGATAAGCTTGTATATACATAAAAATTTACATTTCATATTTTCTAAGAATTATGTAAAGTACAACTATCACTGTATCAAGGTAATGAGCATTTTATCCCTTATTACTATAAGCTTCCTAATGCAGCTCTACAATTGCTGCCTTTCCTATATTTCTCACCACCCTCAGTAATGAAATATTTACTCTTTGTCTCTATTTTTTTTACCTCATATATGAATGCAAGTGTCCAGTCTTTCTTTCAGTTAGTTTCCCTCCTGAAGGCTACTTCTTAGAGCTTTATTCTTGGAAGTGCCTGTATCGAATGTTTATCTCTTATTGCTTACCAGTATTCTATTTCATTCTTGTATCCAAATATTTACCTGTTGGGAGACATGAATTTTTATCTTCTGATTGGCTTAGTATACATAAAGCTGCTATGAACGTTTGACAACAAATATTTTTTGTGGTGATATGCTCTCATGTTCGTAGGTTAAAGATTCAGTAGTTTGATGGTATGATTATTTGACATGTATATGTTCAACTTTTAAGAACATATTCAAACGATTTTATAAAACGATGATCTAGGAGTTCGTAGGAAGATGGCGGAGGAGAAGCTGGAGCCTAAAAAAATCTCTTGCATAGAAAGCAATTTTAGTGCTCCAGTGAAAAGTCCTATGCTAGAGAATCACCCCAAGTGTGCCATCACAGTACAGAGAGTTTGGCCAGAGAGGGAAAATCCAGGCAAGGAGACAGATCTGCGCACTTGCCGTAGCTGCTGCTGTGGTGGCTTCGGCGGCCATAGCCACCATACCTTCAACAGGAGTCCTGGACAAAGGCATCAGACACAGAGGGCAAGAGGATTCTACTCAATACCAGCAAGAACGGACAAGGAGCAGATATCTTCATCCTGCAGATTGCAGACCAGAGACAACCCAGGGACAAGACTCTGGCATGAGTAAAACCCTGACAACCTCACTACTTCTCAGGAAGCAGAGGAGGGAAGGCCGCCCCTCCCCACCACTGGAGGTCTCCATCTTTGATACCGACAAAGGCCCACTAGCAGCTAGCTCCAACTTAGGCCTTGGAAATTAAAAAAAAAAAAGTCGTTTATCAGGTCACAGGAACCAGACCTGACCTCACCTGCTAGGTTCAGCCCCACCCAGGGGAAAGTCACCCCCCAAGGCACAGGCAACTCCACTCCCAGAGGAGTGCTTTTCTTCACTGGGTAAACACAGCCAGAGGCTGCCCCTCCCTACAGCAGCCTAGACAATCAATTGAAATTCAGTAAACATTAACTCTAAGAATTGCTCCAGGCTGGGCTCTGTGAGTGTCTTAGGAGCTAGTCCCTCAGGGAAAAGCTACAGTTTGCTGAAAGGCCTCAACCCTACCCAGAACCTAGCCTTATCATATCATCTCCAAATTAGAGGACACAGCCATCTCCCTCTTTTGTGATACTCAAAGCAGATCTCCCTCACGTGGAACTAGCCTGGGAGGAGGATCACAAAATCCTGGGTAAAGCAGAGCATTTTTCTTCCTGCTCAAACAAGCTAACTTAAGAAACCAATCAAGCCACCAGAAAACCAAACACAACAAGCAGACGAGAGACTCCACCAAGACACTGTTTGTGGACACAGGGGAGATACAGGATCTTCCCATCCTCTACCCCCTCAAAAAAAAAATCCAAAAATTCTTTTTTGGACCGTTTTTTAATTTTTAATTTTTTAAAAATTGTTTTCTATTAATTTTTTTCCTATCAATTTTTTCTAGGTGCACAGGTGTGTGTGCTCTTTTAAAATCTCTTCTGACCTTCTGGTCCTTTTCTTAAAAATTCTTTTCATTTTTTTCTGTTTCTTTCTTTTTTGCCTGACTTAATTGCTGTTCTGCTCATCCCCAGATACATAATTATCCTCAATTATTACACCTTATCTGCCACTGTGTACACACTTAATCCACAAATTTATTACTCAATTCACAACCTCTTAGTCTTAAATTCTTTGATAGCAGTATTATCTCTTTATACTTATATAATTATCAAGTAACTAATTTTAAGAATTTTTATTTTTTAGTTTTTCATGTCTCCTTTCTATCCCTCCCCTCCTCTCATCCTATCCTTTTCTTCTCTCAATATTATTTCATTCAAAAAACATACATTTTGTGTTTCACTTTTCAAATTTAAATTTTTGCTTTTCCATTTTTTCTTATTTTTTAATTCTCTCTCCTATCATTCTGTCCAATCTATTTTCCTCTGTGAGATTAGGACTCAGTTAAATTCAATCTCCTTTTACCTCTCCATATCCCTCTACAACTATTTTTCCCCACATTTCTCCCTAAACCTAATAATTTCTGGTTTGCCAAATTCTTCTTTGCTGTTCTTAGTCCATTAATCCATAGTTGTTTGATGTTGAACGGAGTGTATCTGTTGAACTAGATTCTATCTGCAGCAATTTTGACTGTGCAACTACAGGACTTTGGCTGAGGCTTGCCCTAAAATGGTGTTATAGCATAAAATTGGTGTTACTTTCATACCAAATAGGCAGAACAAGCTGGAAAAACACAAGAAAAATGGCAAGTCCGGGTATCTGAACTCCCACTCATGATAATCAGGTGACAGAATAGTTAGTGAATAATCCAGAGGAGAGTTCCCAAAAAGCTCTACAAACACTACTGGTAAACATGGTGAATGAAAAGATTGAAAACCTGCAAAGGACTCAGTGTGAGCATGACTGGAAGAGAGAGGAGCAAACCAAAGATTAATACAGGAATCTCATGAGTGTGAGGAAGCTACTCAAAGATTGATACAGGAATTACGTGAACAGGTTGAGAACAGTCAAAGAGAAAGATAGGAATTGTGTGAGCAAGCTGAGAACAGCCCAAGAAAAACACAGGAATTGCCTGAGCAGACTGAGAACAGACAGAGAACTACTGGAATACAATATACCAAGCAAATAGCCACCACAAACAGGCAGGAGTTGCAATCCTAACATCAGCTAAAATAAACTTCAAATTAAAATTAGTGAGAAGAAATAAAAAAGGTCACTACACACTAATTAAGAGATCTCTCTTTCAGGAGGATATTACAATTCTAAATATCTGTTTGCCAAACAACAGAGCACCCAAATTTATCCAAGAAACACTACTTTCTCTCAAATCTCACATAGATCCAAAGACATTAATTGGTGGGGACGTTAACACACCACTTTCCCCACTAGATAGATCAACTCGGCAAAAACGCAACAGAGATACCGCAGATCTAAACAGCTGCATAGATCAACTAGACTTAACAGACATCTACCGAACATTTCACCCAGCAGCATCAGAATACACGTTTTTCTCAGCAGCACATGGAACATTTTCCAAAATAGACCACATTTTAGGTCACAAAGCAAACTTGTCCAAATTCAGAAACATTGAAGTTATACCTTGTATTCTCTCTGACCACAAGGGAATAAAATTAGAACTCAACACCAAAAGCCACCAAAGAAAGTTTTGTAGCACATGGAGGCTGAACAACACACTGTTGAATCACCACTGAGTCATGGAAGAGATTAGAAAGGAAATTCAAATGTTCATGATATTCAACAAAAAAGAAAACACATATTACCAGCTCCTATGGTACATAGCAAAGGCAGTACTCAGAAGCAAGTTTATAGCTCTGAGTTCCTACATCAACAAATTAGAAAGATCTGAATGCAACAATTTAATGAGACATCTGAACCTCCTTGAAAAAGAGTAACAAGATAAACCCCAATCCAGTAGATGGAAAGAAATATTTAAAATTAAATCACAATTAAACAAATTAGAATCCAAAAAAAAACATTGAACGAATCAACAAAACACAGAGTTGGTTCTTCAAAAAAATTAACAAAATTGACAGATGCTTAGCAAATCGTATCAGAAAAAGAAGAGAATATACCTAAATAAATAAACTCAGAGATGAGAATGGAAACATCATCACAGAAACAATCAAGATTAAGAACATTATAAAGGAATATTTCTCAAACATTTATACTGATAAGTTTGAGAATTTGGCAGAAATGGACCTTTTCTTAGCAAATATTGACATGCGGAAACTAAGCCAAGATGAGTTAAACCATCTTTACAGGCCTATATCAAGCATTGATAGAAACCACAATAAGAGATCTCCCATCTAAGAAAAACCCAGGACCAGATGGATTTGCAGTGGAATTCTACAAGTCCTTCAAAGCAGAGCTCACACCACGACTCCAACTCTTCAATCAAATTGCAATAGAAAGTTCACTACCAAACTCATTCTATGAAGCCATCATAACCCTTAACCAAAAACCAGGCAGGGACTCATCAAAGAAAGAGAACTATAGACCCATTTCTTTGATGAACATTGATGCAAAACTTCACAATTCAACCAAAAAGCATACAACATGATCAAACAGGATTCATTTCAGGGATTCAAAACTGGTTCAATATACACAAATCAATGAATATAATTCATCACATCAACAGGAGAAAGGATAAGAACCACATGGTTATCTCAATAGATGCAGAAAAAGCATTTCACAAGATCCAACACCCTTTTATGAAGAAGGTTTTGGAAAAATTAGGAATCCAGGGAACAATTCCTCAATGCAATAAAGGCTTTCTATGATAAACCTACAGCCAGCCTTATACTTAATGGTGAAAAACTAAAGCTATTTCTTCTTAACTCAGGAACAAGACAAGGATGTCCACTCTCCACTTCTCCACAATCTGGTATTAGAATGTCTAGTTACAGCAATAAGACAAGATGCAAACATAAAAGGGATCCAAATAAGGAAAGATGAAGTAAAACTCTCCCTCTCTGCAGATGGCATGATCTTGTATTTAAAGAATCCCACAGACTCCACTCCTAAATTACTCAGGCTGATTCAAAACTTTGGCAAAGTATCAGGATATAAAATTAACCCTCAAAAATCAATGGCTTTTCTGTATGCCAACAATGAGAAAAGTAGGGCTGAAATCAGGAAAGAAACTCCATTCATAATAGCCCCACAAAAAATAAAATACCTAGGAATTAACTTAACCAAAAAAGCGATGGACCTCTATGATGAAAACTTTAAAAACTTGAAAAAGGAAATCAAAAGAGAACTTAGAATGTGGCAAAACCTCCCATGCTCCTGGATTAGAAGGATCAACATCGTGAAAATGGCAATACTTCCCAAGGCTATGTACAAATTCAATGCAATACCTATCAATATTCCAACCTCTTTCTTCAAGGAAATAGAAGAGACAATCCAAAAATTCATATGGAACAATAAAAGACCCTGAATAGGAAAAATGATCCTTAACAGAAAGAACAGTGCTGGAGGAATATCAATACCAAATTTCAAACTCCACTACAAAGCCATCGTAATCAAACAGCTTGGTACTGGCACAAGAACAGACCTCAGCATAGAATAGAATTGAATAGAATAGAATTGAAAACCCAGAAATGAACCCACAGACCTATACCCACCTAATTATTGATAAGGGAGCTAAAAAAATGGAATGGAAGAAAGACAGCCTCTTCAGTAAATGGTGCTGGCAAAATTGGTTAACCACTTGTAGAAAACGAAATCTAGATCATTATATATCACCCTGCACCAGAATCAACTCCAAATGGATGAAAGACCTCGGAGTCAAATAGGAGAAAATCTAGGTCTCCTTGGCACTGGTAGAAATTTTCTTAATAGAGATCCAGAAACACAACAAATCAAAGAAAGGTTGGACAAATGGGATTGCATGAAATTGCAGAGCTTCTGCATGGCAAAGGACATAGCTTGCAAGATCAATAGAA
>NW_012267219.1:330809-334757 GCF_000151885.1 Dipodomys ordii
ACAAATCTTCAAAGAAACAACTGCCCAATAAATAAGTGGGATAAAGACTTAAAGAGAAACTTCTCTGAAGAGGAAAGAAGGATGGCCAATAGACACACGAAGAAATGCTCATCCTCTCTAGCCATAAAAGAAATGCAAATCTAAACAACATTGAGATACTACCTCACCCCAGTTCAAGAACTCTAATAACAACAGATGCTGGAGGGGATGTGGACAGAAGGAAACCTTACTGCACTGTTGATGGGAGTGTAAACTTGTTCAACCACTTTGGAAAGTAGTATGGGTGTTCCTCAAAAGACTCCACATAGAGATCTCTTATGACCAGGCAATCCCACTTTTGGGCATTTACCCAAATGTTCACAAACAATTCCATACTAAAGCTACCAGCATGACTGTTTATTGCAGCCTTATTTACCATAGCTAAGATATGGATCCAACCCAGGTGCCCCTCAGTAGATGAATGGATCAAGAAAATGTGGAATATATACACAATGGAATTGTATGCCTCAATCAGAAAGAATGACATTGCCCCATTTGTTAGGAAATGGAAAGACTTGGAAAAAAATTATACTAAGTGAAGTAAGCCAGGCCCAAAGAAACATAGGTCCCATGGTTTCCCTTATTTGCAATAACTAGTATATGTCTGAGACAAGCAGAAACGGTCAGATAAGTTGATGTTAGGCAAAATGAACCCCAAGGTAAGGATTTAAATGTTTTTTTTTTATCTTTTATGTGATTGCTTCTAACAGATTTATAAGATGATTTCTTTGTTGCTTTGTTGGTATAATTTGTGGAGGGAAGTGAAAAAATGAATTGTTTAAATAGGTATACAGGTGGACCCATTGTAACAATGAGATGTAGAAGATTTTATGTCGAAAAAGCAACTTTACAACTTTGGCTGGGTAGGGGGGGGCACAGCGGGGCGCGGAGGAGGGGAGATGGGCAGGGAAAAAAAAGGAGGCAACAATGCTTGATAAGAAATGTATTCATTATCTTGCCCTTGTAATTGTAACCCCTCTGTACGGTATTTTCACAATTTAAAAAAAAACTATGGTAAAATGATGATATATTTTCATATTCACATTATCAGTTCATGGATATGATGGTGCAGCTCACTGTCAGTAGATCCACCACTTATATAAAATGGTTATAGAAAGTAATTCTGTGCTTTTAAAGATTTTTTAAATTTAGCACATACTACCGATAAAGGAGGGATTCATTATATCATTTCAGTTACATGTATATAATACATTAATGTTATTTACTGTCTGTTACTCTTCAAATGCAACTGCCTTATTTTTTCTCTCCCCCTTCTCCACATTCCTGGTAGCACACACAACTTTTACCTTGGAATTCCTCCCCAGCTCTCTCAATTGAGAGAAAATAATGCAGTTCCCTTTTGGGGGGGGATCCGGTCGTGGGGCCTGAACTCTGGGCGCTGTTCTTCAGCTCATGGCTAGCGCTCTACCACTTGAGCCACAGCACCACTTCTGGCTTTTTTCTTTTTGCTTATATGGTGCTGAGGAATCGAACCCTGGGCCTCATGCATGCAAGGCAAGCATTCTACCACTGAGCCACCTTCCCACCCCTACAGTTCCCTTTTGAATGTGAGCTTTTTTACTTAATTTTATGACCTTCAGTTCCATCCACTTTCCTGCAAACAGCAGATTTTATTAAATGTAAGGTTTCCAACTATTTCCTAGTAATCCTCTAAATTTCAGCAGTACTTCTTATAATATTTTTTCCATGTCAAAT
This sequence comes from Dipodomys ordii, assembly GCF_000151885.1. NCBI lineage: Eukaryota > Metazoa > Chordata > Mammalia > Rodentia > Heteromyidae > Dipodomys > Dipodomys ordii. The sequence goes on from NW_012267219.1 coordinate 332,565, forward strand.
TTTACTAATGTGTCTTCTGCTTTCTTTAATTAAGATAATTAATATATCATATATCCTGTAAAGGAAAAGGTGTGTGTCTATTGACTGTTTCAACTATCATTTCTAGTATGCTGTTGCTAAAGTTTTGCTAATTTCATCTCTTATATTCATTCTTCCTTTTCAGCTACCAAATTGTCTTTTTATTCCCTAAGAACTTGGGGTATGTGATCCAGTTTTACATATGAGATGGCTAGGAGTATTTTTAAGGTATTTTAGCCATAAACTTACTTCCTAGAAGCATTTTCCTTTTATCCCACAGGTTCTGGTATAACTTGTTTTCATTGGTATGTGAATCTAACAATTTTTAAATTTCTTTTCTGATTTCTTCAAGCGAATATAGATAGTTAAAATTTTATATTATTCAACATGCATTTTTGTTAAAATAAAATTTTGTGGTTTTTGTGATTGAAACTACAGTGTTTATTTCCTGGAGACTTTCCTTATTTCTTCCTTTCAACTTAGTCTACTCCTTTTGCAGCTGCACAAACTCACTACACTTTATGTTGGGCAATTCACCAATAGAAAGAAGGCAAGAAAGAGAGAGAGAAAGAAAGAAAGAAAGAGAGAGAGAGAGAGAAAGAAAGAAGGCAAGAAAGAAAGAAAGCAGGTAAGAAAGAAAGAAAGAAAGAGAGAAAGAAAGAAGGCAAGAAAGAAAGAAAGCAGGCAAGAAAGAAAGAAAGAAGGCAAGTAAGACAGAAAGAAAGAAGGCAAGAAAAAAGAAAGAAAGAAAGAAAGCAGGCAAGAAAGAAAGATAGAAAGAAAGAAGGAAGGAAAGAAAGAAAGAAGGAAAGAAAGCAGGCAAGAATGAAAGACAGACAGAAAGAAAGAAAGCAGGCAAGAAAGAAAGACAGACAGAAAGAAAGACAGAAAGAAAGAAAGTAGGCAAGAAAGAAAGAAAGCAGGCAAGAAAGAAAGAAAGCAGGCAAGAAAGAAAGAAAGAGAGAGACAAAGAAAGAAGGCAAGAAAGAAAGCAGGCAAGAAAGAAAGAAGGCAAGTAAGACAGAAAGAAAGAAGGCAAGAAAAAAAGAAAGAAAGCAGGCAAGAAAGAAAGAAAGAGAGAGAGAAAGAAAGAAGGCAAGAAAGAAAGAAAGCAGGCAAGAAAGAAAGAAGGCAAGTAAGACAGAAAGAAAGAAGGCAAGAAAAAAAGAAAGAAAGCAGGCAAGAAAGAAAGAAGGAAAGCAAGCAAGCAAGCAGGCAAGAAAGAAAGACAGAAAGAAAGAAAGACAGACAGAAAAAGAAAGAAAGAATGAATGAAATAAATAAAGAAAGAAAGAAAGAAAAAGAAAGGAAGGAAGGGAGAGAGAGAGGGAAAGAAAGAAAGAAAGAAGGAAAGAAAGAAAGAAAGCCAGAAAGAAAGAGGGAGAGAGAAAGAACGAAAGAGAAATAGTACAACAAGGAGCTATAATTATGTATTTAAACATACTACAGAGACTAAGTCCGGGAAGATGGCGGAGGAGAAGCTGGAGTCTAAGTAAGCTCTCACATAGAAAGCAGTTTTAGAGTTCCAGTGAACAGTCCTAAGTCAGAGAATTACACCAAGTGAGTCATCACAGGACAGAGAGTTTGGCCAGAGAAGGAAATGCAGGCAAGGAGACACTCTTGAGCCCTTGCCAGCAGCCGCCGTGGCGGCGGCAGCTGTGGCGGTGGTAGGCGAGCGCAGGCTCCATACCTGAGCAACAGAGAGTCCGGGACAAAGGAGCCAGACGCAGCAGGCGAGCGGATTCTACTCAACACCAGCAAGAACTGACAAGGAGCAGACATCTTCATCCTGCAGTTCGCAGACCAGAGACGACCCAGGAACTAAGACTCGGCGTGAGTAGAAGCCCGACTTCCTCACTCCTTCTCAGGGAGCAGAGAAGGGAAGGCCACCCCTCCCTCCCCAGCACCGGTGATCTCCATCTTGGATACCGACAAAGCTTGGCGGAGCTGCTAGCTCCAGCTCAGGCCTTGGAATAAAACGAGTCATTTAGCAGATCACAAGAACTTAACGGCAGCGTGACCTCCCAGACTCAGCTCCACCCAGGGAAAAGTCACCCAGCTCGGGCGCCAGCCCGAGGAGTGGGTTTCTTCACTGGGTAATCAGAGCCGGAGGGCCCCTCCCTCTAGCAGCCTCTACAAGCAATTGAAAATCAGTAAACAGAAACCCTGAGAATG
>NW_012267219.1:334807-336607 GCF_000151885.1 Dipodomys ordii
TCCTCCTCCTCCTCCTCCTCCTCCTCCTCCTCAGACTATTCTGATTTATCTACTTTGTCTTCAAGCCTTGATATTCTGTCTTACACTTCATCAGTCTATTTGGAAGTGTTTCAACTTTGATTTATTGAACTTTCCAGTTGCCAAAATTCAATTTGATAATTTTCATATGCTTACATACTTCTTGAAGTTCCTTTTCATATTCTTTATTGTATTCCTTATTTCCTTCAGTTGTCTATGTTTTCTTTGAATTCATTCAGGTGTTGGTTTCTCTTTGATTTCATGAATCATTCTTATAATTACTCCTTTGCCTTACTTATCTGGAATATATTGTTACTCCACTATCACTGAAATTATTACAGTGGAATTGTTAACTTCTGAGGGAGTCATGTTGCCTTGGTTTTGTTTTCTTTATATTTTTTGTGTTTCTACATAGAGATTTGTCTTTTGGGGGCATTTTTTAGATTTATTTATTTGCAGTGTTCAGAAGAGATAATATTCTCTCAAGGTTAAAGAGTATTTTCTTGCCACTGGACTAGTGGACTGGACAATTCAATAGTCACAGGCTCAATGTGCAAAGACTTAAGCTATTCCCCAATACAATTCAAAGGGAAGAACTAACTGGGTATGTACTCACAATGGATAAGGAAACTTGTTATGGATACACATAAAAAAAAACAATTCCTTCCTCGTGTACTACAAACTTAGAAGATTAAAACAGCAAGTATAATATAGCATGTGCTAAGAAGATATCCATAAGAGCAAGAATCAAAAAAAGGTAAGAGAAACAATATTAGAGAATAGTAGTAGAAAAATAGAGAGGATATAAAGGATATATAAACTAGGAAGTGAAAAAAAAAGAATGGAAGAATCAGAGAAGAACCAGCTAAAAATAAAGTGAGATCAAGAACAATGACTAATGAAAATATTAAAATGGTGAAGAGAAAAATGGAAAAAGAAAATAAAATAGGTGGGAGAAAAAAACTGGTCTAACTGAAAACAAAAAAATATTTTTTAAATACGGAAGAAAAGAAAGAGGAAGAAGAAAGAAAGAGAAAAGCTGGCTACAGAGACTCAAGAAGCTGAGGCAGAACAATTGTAACCCCTAAGTCAATAAACCCTCAAGTGGTAAGAGGCTATCTTAAAAAAATAAAGTTAAATTAAACAGGCACCAGTGGTTCACGTCTATAATTCTAACTACTCAAGAGGCTGCGATCCAGTGAATTGTAATTTGAGGTTAACAGGGCAGAAAAGTCTGTGAGATTCCCATCTCCAAAATAACCTGCAAAAAAATGCCAATTTGGGGGCATAGTTCAAGTGGTAGACAGACAAGTAAGCAAACTGTACACATAAGCACAGAAAGTAAGTTAAGCAAACCAGCTTAGTTACAGTGTGCCTCTTAATTGTAAACCCCACTTATAAGAGAAAAAAAACCAACTAACCAAATAAACAAAAAGTAAATAAATACAAAATAAAAAGAATAGGGTAATACAAAGCAGATCAATGAAATTAGATATTCAATAAATAATGTAAGCACAAAAACAAAAAGAGAAATACATAATACAATTTAAAAATTTATATCAATGTGATTTTCAAGGTTTCTATACTGAGATAAAATTTGAGGGAAAACCCAACAACAAATCCTCAAAGAAACAACTGCCCAATAAAAAAGTGGGCAAAAGACTTAAAGAGAAACTTCTCTGAAGAAGAAAGAAGGATGGCCAATAGACACATGAAGAAATGCTCAACATCCCTAGCCATAAAAGAAATGAAAATCAAAACAACATTGAGATACCACCTCAC
>NW_012267219.1:336657-346031 GCF_000151885.1 Dipodomys ordii
GGAGGGAGGGGAGAAGGATTGGGACTGGGGGGGAGGGGGGAGGCTGGGAAGAGATGTGAAGGATAAACAAAGGAGGAGGCTGCAATGCTTGGTAAGAAATGTATGCACTATCCTGCCTATGTAATTGTAACCCCTCTGTATAGTATGTTCACAAATAAAATAAAATAAATTAAAAAAAACATACTACAGAGTCTAAAGGGAAAAATAAAACCCAACAAAAATAGTAAAACTATTAAAATGGTTATAACACTTAAAAATTAATAGTGGATTTCTTTTTGTCTTATCTCTGAAGATTGGGTACAAGCAGAGCAAAGTATATAACCACCATAATCAAAACAAAATAAGCGATGACTTATTACACATTCAAGCTCATTAACAACATGGTAAGTCACTGTCAAAATAGAAGGAAATATATACAACCTATCTTGGAGAGGCAAAGTTGAGGTTGCTGGCACATAATAAACTAAAGTGTGTGAAGGAACAAACAAAAGCCTGACAGCAAAAACACTATGAGATGTGTAGACAACTTACAAATATGTCCCTATATGGCAACACTTTTCAGTTTAGGAAGTGATATTCAACTACCCAGATAATTAGAAACATTCAAACATGACTCTCTTTACCGTTGGTTAGCCATGTGACAGCCAACACTGTTGAAGTCTAAGAACCTACACTGCTATAGATAGGACTGGCAAGAAACTGGTGTCCTACCCGCTGTTGTTGGGAATGGAAGACTAACATATCTAGGGAACAGTGAATCAATAGCTAGCAAAGATGTGTATGTAGTGTTTAGTTTTCATTTAGTATTTCCTGTATGTCCATGTGCCGTAAAAGTATGATCTATCTATCTATCTATCTATCTATCTATCTATCTATCTATCTATCTATCTATCTATCTATCTATCTATAGATATATATATATATGTACAATTTTACTGATTGACATATTCTTTCAAGTTGTCAAAACATAGTGGATCAACTGACATATCAGGAAAATAATGAATATGATTAATCTTCACAAAGAAGATCCATGTCTGTGGAATTGCCATGGCATGTGTTTTGTTAGATAGTGTTAGGTGCTTTTTTAAATGCTATTTTCCATATAATATATTTTTCCTGAAATCAATTGCTCTACAACAGGCTGTCTTTTTCTATTTTATGTTTGCTTTTCATTATCTACCTGAAATATTCCTCATTCTCTGTTTCTAAACCCTGAAACATACAATGGTGATTGCAAAAGACAGATGTTTAGTAGACATTTTAATGTTATAGCCATCAGTAATGAATTCTCTGGAAGCATAATCAAAAGGAGTAAATATGTTGTGTGTGTGTGTGTATGTCTCTAAAGGACTTTTCTGCATTGCAACTTGGAAATCCTTTAGGAAATAATGTCATCAGCTCTTGGTTACCTTGAGAATTGATATTTTTCCTTGTTAGATATATCCCCATAAGACACCCACTCATAAATAGCTTGTGCAGTTATTATTAATATTCCTACTATAACCATTGTCACATTTAGCAAAGTTCATAATACCTCAAGTAACTACATATATAGTGTTTATAGTACAGTGTTTATAGTATAATACTTCAAGCTGTAAAAAAATAAGGTAACTTGACAGACTTTCCAAACAACATGCATTATTGAATTAGCCTAAAATATCTCTTAGATAATCTTTAAATCACCTGCAGGTTTTAGGGTTGAATGTGGTATGTAGATAAAAGAATGGATCATCTATGCTCTCTGTTCATCAGGGTGAGTTAAGAATTGAAGTGCAAAAATGTTTTGTCCATATTTTGGGATTCAATTTATTAAAGAAAGCTGTTAAAGTATTTTAAGAAGTAGTATTTTAACTACATTGACTTTACATAATGGGGAAGACCTTCAAAGCAAGAAGCAATAATCATTTAAAATTAAAAAGACTTTGCATTTCTAATATCCTGTTAAATTAATAATAGCATGTAACAACACAGAATGTGATTACATTAAGTAGCCTGTGTTCTCAGCATTTTTTCTGTGATTTGAGGCATAGTATCTGTTATATAGGGACACATGGTATAAGACATTGGTGAAGCTGGACAATACTTTGATAAGATGACATTATATATTATGATAATACATTCCTATCAATGTTGTTACTGGATGATTTGTGAGAATATGGTGTTTTATAAAGTCTGAATGTACTTGACTAAGGAACTCTGGACATGCTCTTTCCATAATTTATGGTTTATTAAAAGATTACTAGGCATGAGATTTACAACTATTTTTTTCAAATATACCATGATTCATCTCTATCCACTAGATTATACTCCTTCACTTGCCTAGAATATTATCTAATTACATCATTTTATTTTAGGTCTTAATGACAAAAATACACAGATTAAGGTCCTTCATTTGCCCAGTCCTTGAAAAATTTTCTAACTTTCACTTATTTTTGGTTCTTTATGCATTCTCCTTTCTTAAAATAATTCATGTTTTAGAGCTTGAAACTAATTCTGTTAATATCTTTCTCATATATGATCTTAAAGTGTCCATTTAAGATGACTTTGTTTTATTTAACGTTAAAAAAATCTTGAGAATGAGATTTTTCCCCAGGAAATATCAGTAATTCTTTTTATGGGAAATGTCCCATTATATGGCTTCTATTACAACTTATGAAAAATAAAACTCCTATACCTACCTTTCTAAAAGTGTAATATTAAAACCATAGCTTTGGAAGATATACCCTGTTAATTTGACCTCCTACTCCAAAGCAAGAATACAATTTTCTTCTGTATGATTAACTTACTCTTAATAGATATACAAATAATCACAAAAAGTAGATGTAAATTTCTCAGTAGAGCCAAGAATTATTATTATTTGATTGCTACTTCTTGGTCAGTTATCTAATCATACCCTTTATTAGAAGAACTTTCACACCAAGACTTCTTTTATTTTTATATTTACTTATTTTATTTCATAGTTTTACTATTTAAATTTCTATTTTTTCTACAATTTAGAAAAATACATTATATAATTTCTTTAATTTAGAAAAACACATTACTTATGCTAGGCCTCTCTGAGCCTTTTTGTCTTTAGTTTACATTTATATTCCTAGGATTCATCCTAAATGCATTTTTTGTTTCTCAGCTTTTACAACCATTTTCATATGTAAAGATTCACTAGATTATGTATGTTTTCAAACTATGACTAGGAGATGAAATATTTGCTGCTAACTATATCATTATTAAAATATTTTTCTAATGAAATTATTTCAGAAAGAACTTGTATCTCTTATTATAGATGGTGAGGACTGAAAATCCTTATTAGAACAAAAAATAAAATAGTTTCCTGTATGTAACAATGAAATATCTGATAAAACAATACCACTCATTAGTCATTAAAAGTGAGCCAGGATTGAACTCATGTTGGAGCTTTTGTTACTTAGCACTGAAAATAAATTAAAGCATTCAAATAATAAATGTTTTGAAATAGACATATGATCCAGTAAATGTGAATTCTTGTTACTGGGATGTTCTATATTAGTTTGTATTATCATGCATATTTTAAAGACTCAACAAAGATTGCTATACATGTTTGCTTCTAGTTCTTATTTAGAGCACATATAACCAATTAAGAAATGATATGCTTCTTAAAATTGCCACATTGTATGAGAATGAAGTATTTTTCTAAATTAATTTCACAGAAAATTAGTAACAGATTACTAAATGTATGCATATGTAACCTTCTCCAAAGGAAGGTTTAACTGTCCAGACATGCAAGCTACTCATTGCAGGAAGCCACCATAAAACAGAAAGTACTTGTAGGATTATTATTAGAAATATCACATGCTAACTGCAGTTAAGATATTATCCCTGGCACCAATCCACTGAGTTTTCTTTTCTTTCCATTCCTACAGAGTTGCAGATGGTGGATGATAAAGGGAAATCATGTCAGAATGACATGTTCATCTTTCCGGTGATTCAATAGATAATTGTATTATCTTCTTATATCTTGCCTTCCTTTTTTTTTTCCTTTTTGCCAGTCCTGTGTCTTGAAGTTTGGGCCTGGGCACTGTCTCTGAGCTTCTTTTACTTAAGACTAGTGCTCTACCACTTAAGTCATAGCATGCCGCTTCTGGTATTTTTGAGTAGTTTATTGAAGTAAGAGACTTATGGAGTCATTCCCAGGCTAGCTTCCAATTGAGATCTTCAAGTCTCAGCCACCAAACTACATAAAATTACAGACATGAACCACCATTGCCCAATTTGTTTCTCACGTTTATAAATATCACAGCAGCAAATATTTCATCTCCTAGTCATAGTTTGAAAACATACATAATCTAGTGAATCTTTACATATGAAAATGGTTGTAAAAGCTGAGAAACAAAAAATGCATTTAGGATGAATCCTAGGAATATAAATGTAAACTAAAGACAAAAAGGCTCAGAGAGGCCTAGCATAAGTAATGTGTTTTTCTAAATTAAAGAAATTATATAATGTATTTTTCTAAATTGTAGAAAAAATAGAAATTTAAATAGTAAAACTATGAAATAAAATAAGTAAATATAAAAATAAAAGAAGTCTTGGTGTGAAAGTTCTTCTAATAAAGGGTATGATTAGATAACTGACCAAGAAGTAGCAATCAAATAATAATAATTCTTGGCTCTACTGAGAAATTTACATCTACTTTTTGTGATTATTTGTATATCTGCTTACCACACACACATCTTGGTTGATACTCATTTTAACACTGGTAAATTGGGCGAGATGTGCATTGTGATGAACTCTAAAGTGACTTGTAGAAATAGTTGCACATTGGTAGGTCTGAAAGAGAAGACAGGAGTTTTCTTTCCTGTGATATGATTTTTGTTTTCTGTAGATCTGATCATCAAAAGACAAATGAAGAATAAATCAGACGAGATGGTGTTCATATTACTGGGACTGACAGATGACCCTCAGCTACAAATAGTAGTTTTCCTGTTTCTCTTTGTCAACTACATCCTGAGCCTGATGGGGAACTTTGTCATCATCCTGCTCACGCTGCTGGACCCCAACCTCAAGACTCCCATGTACTTCTTCCTTCGAAATTTCTCCTTCTTAGAAATTTCATTCACCACAGTTGACATCCCACACTTCTTGAACAGCATTGTCACAGGAGACAAAACAATCTCCTACAATAGTTGTGCAACTCAACTATTCTTTTTTTTCCTACTAGGAATTACAGAGTTTTACCTCCTGGCCGCCATGTCCTATGACCGCTATGTGGCCATCTGCAAACCCCTGCATTACCCGGTCATCATGAACAGCAAGGTGTGCCACCAGCTGGTGCTCAGCTCCTGGGTGATTGCATTCTTAACCATCTCTCCCCCTTTGCTCTTAGGACTCCAGCTGGATTTCTGTGCATCCAGAACAATTGACCATTTTCTATGTGACACCTCCCCAGTCCTGCAGCTCTCCTGCACAGACACAAGTTTCATAGAAAGGATGGCTTTCATCTTAGCTTTGTTGACGCTTGTCTTCACATTGTTCTTAGTGGTCCTCTCCTACATATTCATCATCAAAACCATTCTAAAATTCCCCTCTGTCCAACAACGAACAAAGGCGTTTTCCACCTGTTCCTCACATATGGTTGTTGTCTCCATTACTTATGGGAGTTGTATCTTCATGTATATAAAGCCTTCTGCAACAGAAAGAGTGACTTTCAATAAAGGTGTAGCTGTGCTTAATACCTCAGTGGCCCCTTTACTAAATCCTTTCATTTATACTCTAAGGAACAAGCAGGTAAAGAAAGCTTTTAAACATGTGCTTCAAAGGATTTTTTTCTTTGCAAAACCAAGAAGCAATATCTAGGTACACTCAACATGTTGTTGAGACATGTATGATAAAGCAGCACAAAATTGCACTTTTCTGATCTGTCTCAAGCTTTACCTTGAATATTTATATCATATTACCTTTAAGAACCTGCTCTATATTTATTCTTCTTTGAAAGAAGATCTTAGTAACTTCTATAAGAAAACATTCCTACAATCCTAGAGGTGACAATGGATTGTTAAAAAAAATCCCACTCTGCATTCACTGTTAACTTGGATTTGGGACATGTCTAAATGTTCAATCCAATTTGCAAATTACTGGTTTCTAATTGCTGATTTCTTTTACCTAATATATACTTCTGTTATTTCTGTCTTCTTTGTTATTCTTTTGGGATTCTGGTTGTAAAGGATAATTGTACAGTGTACAACCCATAAAAAAAGAATAAAAGGAAAAACAACAAATATTAGATAATGTATTGTTTTATAATATTTTATTTTTTTGAACTTCTGGGTTTTATGATCTGTATTTAGCCTGGGTGTAGCAAGATTTCTACTTCAAGTTTTCTTCTTGAAATTCTGTAAAATCAATATATTTTGTAGTAGTTTACATTGATAAGGGAATAAAATATTCCAACCAAGGATTATTCTTATAATGATCTTTATAATATTATTGCTTTCTGAAAAGTGAATGAAACACATAAAGACAAGGGTTTTAGAAGAAGTAGAAAATGGAACTCCTTAACACTCTGAGACAATGCCTAGAATCATTCAATGTCAGTAATAGTTATGATGCTTTCAGTAATAAGTAAAAATTAGGAACAATTCTAGTTGTTAAGTGAGCATTGTAAGCTTCCTGTGAATTGTTGTGAAAGTTTAAAATATTATAAATACCTTATTCGACCTTAAAGATAGTCGTTCCAGAAATAAAAGCTTTCATCTTAACACCCACAAAGGGAGAGGAAGGGATAAATGATCTATCATCTTCCTGGAGTCAAGTTAATGTAAAAGAACACAAAACAGCTTCTTTCCATAGAAGCTGCCTGAATTATTGTGTGACCACCCCAAATTAATTAATCCTACCACAGCAGAGGATATTAGGTTTTTCTAAGACAAAATTCACTAGGTGAAAACTAACGAATTATTTCTGCAAAATAAACCTTATACCAGCGAAGGATTTTAATTTGCATCATGTTCACATGGAATGTTGAGTTTTTTTATTAATCACAAAAATAAAAAAGTCATTTGGATCATATGTACCAAAAAACATACACAAATAAAATATTTCTCTCCAATGGTTATTCATTTGAGGTCAATATATATTTTGAAAGTTTGACTAATATATAATACACAGAAAGAGGCTTATGTTTAAGTATAAAAAATGATAACCTTGTTTATGCATAAAATACTTTACATTTCATATTTTCTAAGAATTATGTAAAGTACAAATAATACTGTATCAATATTATGAGCATTTTATCCCTTATTACTATAAATTGCTATATTTTTCACCACCTTGAGGAATGAAATATTTGCTTTGTCGCTATTTTTACTTCATATATGAATGGAATTATCCAGTATTTCTGTCTTTTTTTTTTGTCACTTGTGGAGCTTGAACTCTGGGACTGGGACTGTCCCATTACTCTTTAGCTCAAAGATAGCTCTCTACCACTTGAGCCACATCACCACTTCCAGTTTTCTGGTGGTTTATTGGATATAAGAGTCTCCTAGACTTTCCTACCCAGGCTGGCTTTGAACCATGATCCTCATATCTCAGCCTCCTGAGTAGCTAGGATTACAGGTGTGGCCCACTGGCAACCAGCTGATATTGTCCAATCTTTCTTTCAGTTAGTTTCCTTCCTAAAGTCTACTTATTGTAGTTTTAACTTGGAAGTGCCTGTATGGATTATTTATCTCTTATTGCTAACCAGTATTCCATTTCATTCCAAACCTATTCAATATTTATCTGTTAGGAGGCATGAATTTTTATCTTCTGATTGATTTAGTAAACCTAAAGTTGCTATGAGCATTTGACAACAATTTTTTTTGTGGTGAAATGCTTTCATTTTCCTGGGTTAAACATTCAGTAGTTTGATGGCATGATTATTTGAGAGGTACATATTCAAACATTTTTTAAAGAACATATTAAAATAGTTTTATAAAATGATATAATTTCATATTCACACTATCTGTTCATGGATATGGAAGTTGCAGCTCACTATCAGTGCATCCACCACTTATATAAAATGGTTATAGAAAGTAATTTTGTGCTTTTAAAGATTTTTTTAAAATTTAGCACATACTAGCAATAAAGGAGGGGATTCATTATAGCATTTCAGTTACATGTATATGGTATGTTGATTATATTTGCCCTCTGTTACTCTTCATATGCACCCTGTCCTTCTCAACTTCCCCCTCCACATTCCTAGTAGCACACACAACTTTTTCCCTCATGTATTTTAATTCCACCCCAGCTCTCTCAAGGAGAGAAAATAAGACAGTTCTTTTTGAAACTGAGTTGTTTTACTTAATAGTATGACTTTCAGTTCCATGCACTTCCTTGCAAAGAGCACAATGTATTTAATGTAAGTTTTCCAACTATTTCCTAGTGACCCTCTAGATTTCAGTGTTACTTGTTATAATGACTTTTCCATGTCTAATTTTACTAATTTATGTCTTCTCTCTGTTTTCTTTAACATTTGTCAGTCGTACATAGCCTGTTAAAGAAGATATTGTTAGTAACCCTTTCAACTATCATTTCCAGCATGCTGTTGCTTCAGTTTTGCTAATTTCATCTCTTATATTTATTCTTCCTTTTCTGCTACTAAGCTGGACAACGGTTGTCTTTCTTTTCTAAGGCCTTGGGAAATGTCATTGTTATACATTGAGATGTCTATGAGTATTTTCTCTTGTAGGTGTTGTAGCTATAAACTTTCTTCCTAGAAGCATATTCCTTTTATCCTTTTATAATTTGTTTTCGTTTGTATTTGAGTCTACCGATTTTTTAATTTCTTATTTCTTCAAGTGAATATAGATGGTCAAATGTATATATTTTATTGTCAAAGTGATGTACAGAGGGGCTATAGTTACATAATTAACTACAAGTACATTTCTTTTTAAGTTTGTTACCCCTTCCCTCATTTTTTTCCTACATTCTCTCCTCTCACAGTCCACCCCCCAAGCTGTAGAGATCATTTCCAACATACTGTCTTGTGTATATTTCTGTTGCATTGGTTCCCCCCTTGTTTTTGTCTCACCAAGTTAAAATGTATATTACTCAATAGCATTTTTGTTTGTACTTTTTCTGTAGTGTTTGAGTGTTAATTTGTACTTTTATAATCATGTGATCTGGGAAAAACTAGGAAGTTACTTAAATTTCTTGTATTAAGATTTGTTTTATGTCTTACATTGTAATATATTTCAGATGAATTTCCATAGACTGTTTGAAAGAATGTTCATGGTATATATGGAACCAACCCAGATGCCCTTCAGTAGATGAATGGATCAAGAAAATGTGGTATATATACACAATGGAATTCTATGCCTCCATCAGAAAGAATGACATTGCCCCATTTGTTAGGAAATGGA
>NW_012267219.1:346706-347236 GCF_000151885.1 Dipodomys ordii
AAAAAAAAAAAAAGAAATGTACTCATTATATTGCCCATGTAATTGTAACCCCTCTGTACAGTAGGTTCACAAAAAATTAAAATTAAAAAAAGAAAGAATGTTCATGGTATAGACAATGAGTAGAATATTGTTCACATGTCTGTTAAGTTCATTTGATTTACAGTGTTCCATAGCATTGGGTTCTACATAAATGCTAAAGCAAAAAAAAAAATGCCTTTATATTATGTGACCCCAGGCCTCATTCATGTCTTGTTCAACAACCAAATGGCTCACTATGAATCCTATGTTAATGGTGTTTTGAGTCTCATTCTTCCTGCATCTCTACTGCTTCCTGTGGCTATACTGCTTCTTTGTAATCGAGAAGTAGCATTCCCACTCTCTCAGTTCTGTCTCCTAAATATTCTAGGAAATGGTCAGATAAGTTGATGTTAGGCTAAATGAACCCCAAGATAAGGACTCAAATGGTTTTTCTTTCTTGTTATTGTTTCTAACATATTTATAAGATGATTTCTTTGTTGCTTTGTATGTCT
>NW_012267219.1:352231-364452 GCF_000151885.1 Dipodomys ordii
TGCAATGCTTGGTAAGAAATGTATGCATTATCCTGCCCATGTAATTGTAACCCCTCTGTACAGTATGTTCACAAATAAAATAAAATTAAAAAAATTTGAGGGAAAATTAAAAAAATATTTTTAATTTTTATAAAAAGATGAACAAACTGGGCACTGGTAGCTCACACCTATAATTCTAGCTACTCAGGAAGATCTGAGGACTGTGGTTCAAGAACACCCTGGGCTTTGCTTCCTTCCTTCCTTCCTACTTTCCTTCCTTCTTTCCTTTCTTCCTTCCTTCCTTTCCTTTCTTATCTCTTTTTGAGCATGGTAATTTAGAGAGTTAAAGTGCGAATATTAGACACAGTGTAGATTACACTGCTATGGGTTGCAAGTTCTGTGTCTGTTGTGTCTGTGTTATCACTGAAATTGAGCTAAGAAAATGCTACCTAACTCTTCCCTGAGTCAATTGTCATACAAATTTGAACTCAGCTGTGACAAATTCAGAAATAGTTAAGCTGAAAAAGAGAATATAAAACGTGACAAAAGGTCTTTATAACACATTTAAAAGACATATTAATATTTATTGTTACTAAGTTATTATTAAGAGGCTCATGATTCAAAAGATAAATAACAACTGCCCTCACTTTAACGTTGGTGCAGTCCTAGTTTAATCTTTCCTTTTAGAAAAAAAAATGCTTTATGCCAAAAAGTTACTTCATTTTTGTACCTTTTACCAGACTAATGAAACTTTGTACAACTACTCAAAATTACAAAATGTAAACATTTTTTCTAGACCCTTTTTTGCCATAAGTCATCCATTTCTCAATCTGGGGATGAAAAAAAGCTAAGTAGCAGGCTTCCAATATTTTAGGGATGGAGAACTTGAATGCCTTGTGTTTTGTGATTTTTCTGACTTTTTTTTGAGGATATAACTAAAATGTAATTAACAAGGCATTCTGACATTGTTGAATTGCTGTTTTTCTAAAAAAAATTTCCCCAGAAGAAACAAACACATGTTGCATGTTATAAAATATAGGAGGAACATCTGGGTTGGAAAAAATTATATTAACTGAAGTAAGCCAGGCCCAAAGAAACATAGATCCCATGGTTTCCTTTATTTGCAATAACTAGTATATGTCTGAGTCAAGCAGAAAAGGTCAGATAAGTTGATGTTAGGGAAATGAACCCCAAGATAAGTATTCAAATGCTTTTTTCTTTCATGCGATTGTTTCTTACATATTTATAAGATGATGTCTTTGTTGCTTTGTATGTCCCTCCCCGACAGTATAACCCCTGCTTTCACTGTATTTGATGTTGGTATAATTTGTGAAGGGGAAGGGAAAAAACAAATCATTTAAATAGAGATACAGGTGGACCCATTGCAACAATGAGATGTACAAGTCATTATGTCAAAAAACGAACTTTAAACTTTGGTGGGGTCGGGGGAAAGATCGGGTTTGGGGGAACAGGGTGGGTATGGGAAGGGATGGGAAGGGGAAACAAAGGAGGAGACAACAATGCTTGATAAGAGATGTACTCATTATCTTGCCCATGTAACCCCTCTGTACGGTATTTTCACAATAAAAAAGAAAAAGAAAGAAAACATAGGAGGAAAACATAATAGACAAACCCCTAGAGACATAGACTACATCTACAACATAATTAATTTTGTGAACACTTCAATTAGGTTCCTTTGGGGAACCATTTGGTATTAGAGAGGAATAAAGAATAGAGAATTATTCCTACAGTGTTAGGCTATACAAGAAGCAAAGAGAAAGACTGATGAGAGAATGATTAGTTGTTGAATAATTGTTTCAAGTTATCCTTTCAATTACTAGTTATAATGAAGACAGATTCACCAAGGAGCTAGAGTCATTTTCAAAAACAAAACATGAATTAGAGGTTGGAGTGGAAAATAAATCCTGACAACTTAGAGATTCTGTAGCCAACAATAATGAGGAGAAACAATTTTCTGAGGAGATCTGAATTTCTTTTGGGAAACCAACTATATGCCAGTTGAGTGATTTAGTAAAGTATTATAGATTTCTTAAATAAATATACAGATGTACTTACAGATGCTGACAAAAACAGAGGGAAAATAAGACACCTCAGATTAGGTGTTTTGGAGTTTCATTTGAGGACAAGTCTTTAGAAAATGGATTCCTAGCTTGCAAAGAACAGAATCATGGGAGTGCCAGACCGTGTGGCACTTGCTCTACCAAGACGAGCCAAGCAAATGGGGCTTGAAGTCATGACTCTAGGAACCTGGGCTCTCAGATTATCAGGCCTCATGAAACCAAAGAGCTTGAACAGACCTGAAGAAGCTTTCTCAACTCCTGTAGCAGTCAGCCCACAATCCTTGCCTGGGAACAAAGATATCCTCATGATTACTCAACTGCCTTGCTTTTGCTCTTTTCTTTTCCTTGCTCCTTTCTTTCACTATAAAGCTTTACATTGAAGATAAGCCTAGAGAACTGTATTACTCTAAAACACCCACTTGAAATGTTCTTCCCCTTTCCCCACTTCAGAAAAATTTCATGAAAGAAAAAAAAGATTAAAAATAGCTCATCACAATTAAAATCTGATGCTTTGAGTTCCTGAAAGATGACAGAGTAAGCTACTCAAAGGATTAGTCTGTTGACTGAAGAAACCATGAAGTTAAGAGATCTGAGAGAATCCTATTTTTAGACTCTGATGTCTTATAAGGAACAGCAACAGAGGAGCAGTTAGTGAAGAAAAAGGAGATAAATTTTTATTAGAAATGCTTACAGTGTTGTGGGCATTCATATTCATTCCATTCCCCATTTCCAAAACACTGAGGGAGCTCTAGTTACAGCAGCCTGCACTCCTGGTGTGATTTCCTGGTCTTAAGGCACCAACACAAAACTTGTTCTTCATGTACTGAACTGAACTCTTTTGATTGTGTATTTTCACCAGTTTGGAGTTTCCCTGAGGGGCTGTGCTGTGGAGGTTCACAGCTCTTTCAATAATCTCATAGAGATTAAGAGATTTAAGCAGTGGTTATAGCTGAGAATCTGAGTGAATTTCAAAGAAAAGTGCTAGGTTAAGTGACAGTAAGTGTTCATACATTGATTGTTGAGGGAGGAGACAGTAAAGAAGCAAATAAATGAGTCTTAAGGATACTTTAATTCTAAAAATCAACTTCTGAGAGGAAAAGTTTATATCAAGGTATGGATATTATCAAATTCTGATGCCCACACCCTCTAAAATACCATTAAAAATAAAGAAACCACGGAAATAAAAAATAAAGAAATAAAAATCATTAAGAAAATCATGGAAAATAATTTAGGATAACATCACTGTACCAGAAATCTCAAGAACTTCTCAGGAAATAGAACACACACAGGTTTAAACTAGATGTTAAAAAAAGATACATAACTAGTATATGTCTGGGACAAGCAGAAAAGGTCAGATAAGATAATGTTAAGTGAAATAAACCCCAAGATAGGGACATAAGTGGGTTTTTCTTTCTTGCTATTGTTTCTAATATATTTATAAGGTACCATGCAATTTTTTTGTTACTTTGTATGTCCCTCCCCCACAGTATAACCCCTGATTTCATTGTATTTGATGTTGGTATAACTTAGGGAGGGGAAGGGAAAAAACAAATTGTTTAAATAGGGATACAGGTTGACCCATTGTAACAATGAGATGTACAAAACACTATGTTGAAAAATGAACTTTACAATTTAGGTGGGTGGAGGGTGAGTGTAGTTGTGGATGTGGGGGGGAAAGAATAATAGGAGAAAAACAAAGTAGGAGGCAGCAATGCTTGATAGGCAATGTGCTCATTATCTTACTCATGTAACTGTAACCCCTTGGTACAATATTTGCACAATAAAAAACTTATTAAAATAAAACTATACAAGAAAACATACAAAGAAAAAAAAACCACAGGTGTTCCCTCTCAGGATATAAAGGGAATGTAGGTTCTTCCCAAAGAAGCCTCAAATAAAGCCCAAGTTTCAGCATTTGCCAACTGGAGAGGAATGGGGAATGAAGCAACCATAGTTAGAGTTCATTCATGATGCTTCCTGGTGAGGGTGCTTGCTGCCCAAAATACAGGATGAAGACACATGCATTAAAATAACAAAGAATGGCATCCACAATGACAATAGAATACCTAGGTTCCCAACAGTATAGGCTAGTATATAGCATAGGCCAGTATAGGCCAGTTTTTATAACGAAGAAATGGACATGCAAAAGGAATAGAACATGGCAGAGCTAGGAAGTAGTGCCTGACAGGTTCTCTGTGCTCATGCACTTGAAAAAATAACTTCAGAATTGCCTGATGGAAAGTTTTATCAATTGCTCTTATTACTAAATGGGAGAGTTCTTTATAGATTATTTAAAACTAAATTCTGGTATTCTTGCAAAATGATCTTCTCTTTTTTGTAACATCCATCTCTCCTTACCAGGATTTTTAGGGCATATACACTGTAAACATGTAATCATGACAATAAGGTCAAAATGGTAGGCATGAAGAACAAAGGAAGTTCAGTATAAGGAAGTTAAATAAAGCAGTGAATGTGTAATTGCAATTTTAGGTTCTGGGCCAAAACACCATATGTCAAATAAAGAGACAAAAACTTTTATTACACAGTTTATACAGCCATGGAGAGACAGCACTGTAGTTCATGATCAGCCATCACTGAGTATAGACATGAGGTTTAAGTGGCCAAAGAAACAAGAGTAGGAGGAAACAGGTGTTCATGGTATTTATGACCTTTTCTCTGATCATTGTCTCAAAACTGTTTCTTTGAGATTGGAGAAGTTGTGAATGATCTCCTCATTTCAGGAGAGCATTTTGGTTCCCATAAGATGACTACACTTGTTTCAAGATATTGTCTCATCATTACAGGTAACTGTCCAACTTAGGACAGGTAACTGTCCTATACTTGTCTGAAGCCAGTCGCTAGTGGCTCATGCCTGTAATTCTAGCTACTCAGGAGGCTGAGATCTGAGGATCATGGTTTGAAGCCAGCCTGGGCAGAAAAGTTCTTGAGACTTTTATCTCCAGTAAACTATTCAGAAAAAGCTAGAAGTGGTACTCTGGCTCACGTGGTAGAGTACTATAGCCTTGAGCAAAAGAAGCTCAGGAACAAAAGGACAGGAAAAAAATAAATGAGCAAAAACAAGTTGTCTGTTCTGCTAGGATCTACTGTTCTTCAGCAACAGTTTCAGGTGCTTGTTATGGAACAATCCTGTTCTTCCTTGATTCCAAGGTGGCTACAAAGTGAATGGTTTAGAATAAAAGGACAGATGAAACATGATAGAGATGCTTTTTAACAAATTCATGGGCCCACCTTTAGGCCTAATAGCTTTTAGCAGTCAGAGTTTAAATGCCAATTACAGATCAAGTAAACATTGCTAATATTTCATGTCATAAAAGATCCCGTTCAAGTTGAAGGAAATGAATTTCTTTACCATTCAAATTTATTTGGCAAGCACTTTTTTGACCAAGTACCTAAAGGATTGCTTTACCTGCTGGTTCCTCAGGGAGTAAATGAAAGGATTTAGCATTGGGGCAACAGAGGTATTGAGCACTGCTATGCCCTTGCTCAAAGCCACTCCTTCCTTTGCTGAAGTTTTGACATACATGAAAATACAGCTTCCATAAGAAATGGAGACGACGATCATGTGTGAGGAACAAGTGGAAAAGGCCTTTTTCCTCTGCTCAGGAGAAGGGATTCTCAGAATTGTCCTGAGGATGAAGGCATAGGAAAGGATCACTAGTATTAAGGTCATCATGAGGGTGAATACTGCCAGGAAAAATGCCAGGAGTTCCAGGATGGTTGTGTCTGTGCAGGCGATGAGCAGCATAGGAGAAGAGTCACATGTGAAGTGGTCAATGGTGTTGGAGTCACAGAAATCCAACTGAAGTCCCATGATGATTGGTGGGAAGATAATGAGGAACCCAGCAAGCCAGGAGCTAATTACAAGCTGGATGCAGACCTTGCTGCTCATTATTGTTGTATAGTGCAAGGGCTTACAGATGGCTACGTAACGATCATAGGACATGGCTGTCAAAAGGAAGAATTCTGTTGAACCAAGGAGTAATAAGAAAAACACCTGAGTCATACAAGAGTTATAGGAAATGCTCAAATCCCCAGTGGCAATGCTGACTAGGAATCTAGGAATACAAACTGTTGTGAATGAGATCTCTAGGAAGGAGAAGTTCCTAAGGAAGAAGTACATGGGTGTTTTAAGGCGTGAGTCTATCAGTGTGAGGGTTATAATGGTCAGATTTCCAGTAATACTCAGCATATAAGCGAGAAATAGAAATAGAAATATCAAAATATTTAGTGTGGGGTCATCTGTTAATCCCAGAAGAATGAACTCTTTCACAGATGTTTGATTTTTCATTTCTGGTGTTGATTTTTGTCAAGTCTAAAAATCAAAAGGGAAAACAGTTACTTAAAACAGGGTAAGATTTTATCTTTTTCTTACCTACTTGGTTAAGTAACATGTAAAACCAGTAATGAAAAAATATGTCAGTGACCAAATTGTGAAATACTTATTCACCACTAAAATATGTCTGTTATCCGAAGTTTACAACTTTGGTGCGGGGGCTGGGGGGGTGTGTAGCAGGGAGGATTGGGTGGGGGGACGTGGGGATGGGAAGGGGAAACAAAGGAGGAGGCTACATGCTTGATAAGAAATTTACTCATTATCTAACCCATGTAATTGCAACCCCTCTGTACAGTATTTTCACAATAAAAAATGTCTTTTATCAACCTTACATAACTAGCAACTTGATATTTAATTAATCATTTGATGGCACTAATAAATGCATGAATAAAAGAAAAATATGCCTACCAAATATATCTTACTATTAAAAAATCTTTAGAT
This sequence comes from Dipodomys ordii, assembly GCF_000151885.1. Lineage (NCBI taxonomy): Eukaryota > Metazoa > Chordata > Mammalia > Rodentia > Heteromyidae > Dipodomys > Dipodomys ordii. The sequence goes on from NW_012267219.1 coordinate 359,087, forward strand.
TGTAATTTTAAATTTTTCGATGTTACTTTATTAATAAAACAGTAATGTAATTACCATGTATCTATTTTCTGAAAAGGAAAAATTTTCAAAAGTGTTTTTGAGTTATTTAAAGATATAGAGAGAGGGCTGGGAAGGTGGCGCAGTGGTAGAGTGCTTGCCTTGCATGTATGAGGCCCTGGATTTGATTCCTCAGCACCACATAAGCAGAAAAAGCCAGAAGTGGTGCTGTGTCTCAAATGATAGAGTGCTTGCCTTGAGTTGAGGAGCTGAGGGACAGCACCCAAGCACAGAGTTCAGGGCCCACAACAGACAAAAACAAAACAAAACAAAAAACACCAAGATATATATAGAGAACTAATATTTTAACAAAAGAATTACAAACATCAATCTAATATTCATATACCTCTAAAGAAACGAACAGTATTTTGCAATGTTTTAAAAGCTTTCAAGTTTTACTTTCTGAATAAAATAGCATATGATCACTTCCTAAACGAAATCTAAATGACCTAGTATATACAGTTATTATCTAATAAAAAACATGAAGTAAGAAATAAAATATGTACTTACAATTGTGTAATCTCATAGCAGAGCAGCAGTGAGATTGTTCAGGCTCAAATTTTCCTCTGAGTGTCAAGATTTGATGCTTTCCTTTTGGAGAATTTGTACACTTCTCCACCTATGGAGAAGTGCCTTATATAATCATGTAATTATATGCTATATGGGTAGAGTTTGGCTAGATGGTTCTGGTTATATACAATGAAATGGAGCCTGCTTTTTGGATTGCCCAGTAGGATGGGGACAAGATCTTGGTTTCTGGTAGTTCAACCAGAACTAATCAAAGTGCCCATGAGGTTCTGCAATTTATAGTGAGAAATCTGGGTGACTGGTGCAGTATCAAAAGCCCTAAAGGCAGTTCCAAGCATTAAATTTATATTAAGTCTGAAAGTGAAATAATGTAAGAATTTTGTTGTTGTTTAGTGTCTTTGGTGATTAGTTATTATTTAGGAGTAAAGGATGTAGAGATGAGGAAGGTCTGTGGGTTAATGGACAGTTTAGAACTGGATTCAGAGTAGGAATTCAGAACCAGAGATCATGTTTTTCTGTAATATGAGTGAAAGACAGAGACAGACAGGAAAAGAGAGAGGGGGGAAGAGAAAAAGTAGACAGAAGGATGGAGGGAAGTAAGAGAGGGAGAGAAGGAGGGAGGGAGGTATAGAGAAGTGGAAATAGATTGATAAGGAAAAGGAAAGGCAAGGAAAAGGGGGAGAAAAAGAAAGAAGAAAGAAAGAAAGAGAGAGAGAGAAGGAAAGAAAGAAAGAGAGGAAAGAAAGAAAAGGAAGGAAGGAAGGAAGGGAGGGAGGGAGGGAGGGAGGGAGGGAGAAAAGGAGGCAGGGAGGGAAGGGAAGGCAAGGGAAGGGAAGGAAGGAGGGAAGGAGGACAAGTAAGTACCTTGTCAGATTTTTGGAGCCAAACTTACAGTGGAACAGAAAAAGAAGGTGATAACATTCTACTTATTAATTAAGTGAAACCCTTAGTTGATGGGAGCAAAGAGAGAAAAGCATAAGTGAGAATAATCAACAGCTATGGAAAAATAAGCATGAGATATGAATGAAATTTGTTGAGACAGGATGTCATTAAAAATTTACAGTGACTTTTCTAATCTGTATAGTCCAAAACTCCATGTTTGGTCTCTCTTGTTTTCTCACCCTCCAAAAATGCTATAGAAAGAATAAAGTTCCTGACCCTGATGAGTAGAAATCCTCACTAATATAGTGTTTTATTTAGTCTTCAGTAATTCTTGTGTAATTCTTATTTTTACTTTATGCACCTGCCAGTTGGAATTTTTTTTCCAATTATTTGCCAAAGAAGTAGACTTGTTATATCTGTTTCTTTTACCTCCTTGAAACAGACACAGGGGACTTTTGTAGGAAAGCAGAATGAAGATGTCTCTCCTGAGGAATGGTACTGATGAGGCCACAACATTAGGTTGAATAATTTTAATTAGTTATATTTCAGAAATTATTTTAACACATTAAATGTCAGAAGAGTATGTATTTCCAACAATAAAGAAATGATAAGTTCTCTATTTTTATTTCATTATTATATTTTAATCTGAAACAAATTTCTAAGTAACATAATCTCCCCCAGAAATATGTAAAAAAATACAAAAAGGAAAGAAAGAAAATAGCAAGAAGAAAGATCCACAATTACATAAGTAATTCAAATGTTTTATTTATTAATACAATTACATTAAGTGGGTGTTGTGGTTCATTCCTGTTATCCCAGCAAGCCAGGTGGCTGAGATCTGTGTATCATGGTTTGAAGCCACCCTGGAAAGGAAAGTCTATGAGACTTTTATCTCCAATAAAATCTACTAAAAAATAATAAAGCCATAACTGGAGCTGCACCTTAATTGGTAGAGTGCTCACTTTGAGCAAAAGAAGCTCAGAGACAGTGTCCAGGCCCTAAGCTCAAGTCCCAGGATCAGAATCAGCTGAAAAAAAATTTAATTAATTTAATTTAATTTAATAATATATATGTACCCTAAGTACTTATTTTAAGCAAAGCTTGTGTGAAATTTTTAAAATATACTTTTATTGTGAAAATGCTGTACAGAGGGGTTACAATTACACGGGTAAGATAATGAGCACATTTCTTATCAAGCATTGTAGCCTCCTGCTTTGTTTCCCCTTCCCATCCCTTCCCATCCTCCCCCCTGCCTCGTAACTCCCCACCAAAGTTGTAAAGTTCGTTTTCGACATAACGACTTGTACATCTCATTGTTGCAATGGGTCCTCCTGTAGGCCTGTTTTTGGTTTTTTTTTTAATTGTAAAGATACTATACAGAGGTTTACAGTTACATGAGTGAGGTAATGAGTACACTTCTTCTTGAACATTGTTACCCCCTCCATTGTTTTCCCCCTACCATCCCCCCTCCCTCCCTTCCCCAAGGTTCTTTTTTTTTTTATTGTGATTAAGTGATTACATAATTTCCGGAATTTCACAGTATTGTGGAATAATGATGCTCATTTAAAGTCACAAGTTCATTCTAACTTTCCTTGAGCAAATTATCTATCACAGTCTGTAACATATAACGGTGTTCACATGTTATATACCATATATGTGATCAGCAGCATGGGGATATTTAGTAGTGGTTCAACCAGATGAGTGGGAGTTCTTTGTTTCTTAAGTCCTGTTAGTTTTGTCGTATCACCTAACATTTTGGATTTAGCATCCACTTATCAGGGAGACCATGTACCGTTTGTCTGTAGCCCTGTTTTAACAATTTATTTTTTCTCTTCCCCTCCACATATATCAACATCATATATAGTGAAAGCAGGGAGTGTACCATGGGGAGGGACATACAAGGCAACAAAGACATAATCTTACAAATATGTTAGAAACAATTGCATGAAAGATCTCTCTCTCTCTCTCTCTCTCTCTCTCTCTCACTCACTCTCATTCTTTGTCAGTCGTGGGGCTTGAGCTCTAGGCCTGGGAGCTGTCCCTGAACAATTCAGCTCAAGGCTCATGCTCTACCACTTGAGCCATCGCGCCACTTCTAGTTTTCTGGTGGTTTTTTTTTTAAATTGTGAATAAGTGATTACATAATTTCCCAAATTTCAAAGTATTGTGGAATAATGATGCTCATTTAAAGTCACAAGCTCATTCTAACTTTCCTGGAGCAAATTGTCTATCACGGTCTATAACATATAATGGTGTACACATATACACCATACATGTGATCAGCAGCATGGGGTTATTTAGTAGTGGTTCGACCAGATGAGTGGAAGTTCTTTGTTTCTTAAGTCCTGTTAATTTTGTCATATCACCTAATATTTTGGATTTAACATCGACTTATCAGGGAGACCATGTACCATTTGTGTCCTTGCTCTTGGCTTACCTCGCTCAACATGATTTCTTCTAGCTCCATCCATTTCCCTGCAAATGCCATTATTTTGTCATGAAATTTTGATTGTATATGTTTAATTAGTATCATTGGACAGTTACTAAAATATATGAATTATTTAATTACATAACACTTGTTTTGGATGGAGTATTTGAATTCTTTGTCCTTCTGATTGTATTTCTATTAATCCTGATTTGTTACAGGAGGTTTATCTACAGGAATGGAAGAGAAAGTTTGCTTTACATGCACCCTTAATTTTCTTTATAACATTATTAGATTTAGTATATATACTACATATTATTTACTCTTCTTTATATTAGCAGACTTTTGTTTTATGGAGTCTTTAAAAGAAGCAACCTCCTGAAAAATCCTTTTCTTTTCATCTGCATTTCAATTAGAAAATGTACAGAAATCAATTCATAAATGAATGAGTCAATTCAAAAGAAAAAGAAGACAAAGTGTCATCAGATTACTGGTGTTAGATCACTAGAAACCAGATACTGGTGCTTTCTTTCTTAATCCCTTAGAAGGTAGTTTCTAATATAGGGAGGCTTCAGTGTGCCTTTGCTTTTCTTCCACTTTTTTCCAACATGAATAAAGTCCTTTGTGTGAAATTTTCCCTAGTAACATTCTCCTAGACCCTAACTGGACCAGAGTAGAAAGAAATATTGGTGGATTGTAGAAATGATTATCATATGTGGTGTATAGGCATCATCTCTCCATTACTCTAGTTCCTCTTGGTCTTTGACACTGACTTAAGCAAAGTATGCTTAATATCTAGCTGGAGAAGTACAGAAACCCAGATTGAGGGTTTTGTACTGAGTGCTTTTTGTTTCTATTCACCATCAGTAGGCTTTGCTGAAGAGACAGGTGACAGTGGTTTCACTTGGCACTCACTGGGCTCCTTTAGTTAATGCTTTATAAAAATGTTAATGCTTATTTAGCCACTTTGGAAAGTAGTATGGAGGTTCCTCAAAAGACTCCACATAGAGCTCCCCTATGACACAGCAATCCCACTTTTGGGCATTTACCCAAATGTTCACAAACAAGACCACACTAAAGCTACCCACACGACTGTTTATTGCAGCATAATTTACCATAGCTAAGATATGGAATCAACCCAGATGCCCCTCAGTAGATGAATGGATCAAAAAATGTGGTATATATACACAATGGAATTTTATGCCTCCATCAAAAAGAATGACATTGCCCCATTTGTTAGGAAAGGGAAAGACTTGGAAAAAATTATATTAAGTGAAGTAAGCCAGGCCCAAAGAAACATAGGTCCCATGGTTTCCCTTATTTGCAATAACTAGCATATGCCTGAGACAAGCAGGAAAGGTCAGATAAGGTGATGTTAGGTGAAATGAACCCCAAGATATGTATTCAAACATTTTTGCTTCCATGCAATTGTTTCTAACACATTTATAAGATGATTTCTTTGTTGCTTTGTATG
>NW_012267219.1:364502-366420 GCF_000151885.1 Dipodomys ordii
TCAAAAGCTTTGTACATATGACCAGATAAGATGATGTGAAGTGAAATGAACCCCAAGATAGGGACACAACTTGTTTTATTCTTTTTTGCTATTGTTTTTAATGTATCTAAATGTACTGTGTGATTTTTTTTTGTTTCTCTTGTATGTTCTTCCCCCACGGTATAACACCTGTTTTCATTGTATTTGACTTCTGTGCTGTGCATCTTGTATATAATTTTTTTTTAATTTGGGGAGGGGACAATGCTCGATAGGAAATGTACTCATTACCTGACTCATCTAACTGTAACCCTTCTGTACAGCATTTTTACAATAAAAAACAAATAATTATTTATAAAAATACCATTTTTCTGGAAGAGAGGTACTGAAATATTTAAAGAAATCTATTTTAGAAGAAGAAAAAATTTTAAATAGAACATTACTAACAACCTGCCATAGTGCTCAGAATCATTCAATGATAATACCAGTTACAATGCTTTCTGTAGGTCCAAAATACAAAGAATATCAGATCTGATTGTATATATAGTCATCTAAGAGGTGGAGGGCTTCCTCTTACTCCAATAGAGGGAGAGGAATAGATAAATGATGTGATTTATCATCTTCCTGAAATCAATTTAATGGGCAAAGAACAACTGCACTGCAAAATATACCATTCCTAGTTACACACTCTCTGAATTTTTGGTGGCCAGACACATATAGTACTACCAGCAGAAGAGAGGAGAGTGAATTTACTAGGTGAAAGAAACTGAAATTGACTTTGTTTCTGATAAATAAATATTATATCAGCTAACAATTTTAATTGGCACTATGTTGACATAACATTGAGTACTTTTAAAACAATGACTTCAAAAGGCAATTATATGTCCCCAAATAACATTATATAGAACTATTTATTTACAATAATGATTTATTTGAGCTTTACTGATGTGTAATATACAGTGAGATGCCTATGTCAAGTGTAAAATGTAATTATCTTCGACACATATAAAAATACTTCACAGTTTCTAAGAATTTTGTAAAGTAAAACCATCACTATAGCAAGACAATGAACCATCATTATATCACTATATCATGATAAAGAAACATCATCATATTAAGATAATAATCCATCATTACCCAAAGCTTCAGAATGAATCATTAGAACCCCTGCTTTCTATCTCTCTCACCATATTCTACAATGAAATATTTTCTTTCTCTCTTTCAATACTTTACAGTCTCTAGAATAGAATATAAATAGAAGAATTCAGTATTTTTTCCTTCCTGGATTCTAATTATTTGAGATTCATCCCTGATACTTTATTTCATATTGTTTGCCAGTATTCCATTTTATTTCTACACAAGCATATTAATCTGTTTATCTATTGGGAGGCATAAATTTGCTTCTTTTGTTGATTAGTATACTGAAAGTGCTACTAGCATTTGATTATAAAATTTTGTGGCCATATGCTTTCATCCTGCTGGGCTAAGTACCCAGAAGTATGATTGCTTATTTGTATGGTAGATATGTTCTTAACTTTTAAGAATGTGCCAAAATACTTTGTAAAACAGTGATACAATTTGATATTCACACAAGATGTCTATTAGACTCTCAATGAATCCACATTTTATTAAAAAATTTTAAACTTTTTAACTTTTTTGATTAAACTATCTCAACTCTAAAAGTAAGATATTTCTTCTGTGTCTGTGTGTCTGTGTGTGCTTGAAATCAAGGCCTCGAGCTCTCACTTGGCTTTTTAATTCAAGGCTTGCTCCTCTACAATTTGAGCTATACCTCCACTTCCGGGTTTTTGCTGGTTAATTATTTTGCTTTACTTTAACTTAGTCCCATGATTTCTAAGTGTGGCTTCCTGCTGCTTCTGCTGCTTCTGCTGCTTCTGCTGCTTCTGCTGCTTCTGCTGCTGCAGCTTCTTCTTCTTCTTCT
>NW_012267219.1:371259-385669 GCF_000151885.1 Dipodomys ordii
TATAAGATGATTTCTTTGTTGCTTTGTATGTCCCTCCCCCACGGTATAACCCCTGCTTTCACTGTATTTGATGTTGGTATAATTTGTGGAGGGGAAGGGCAAAAACAAATCATTTAAATAGGGATACAGGTGGACCCATTGCAACAATGAGATGTACAAATTGTTATGTTGAAAAACGAACTTTGCAACTTTTGCAAGGTGGGGAGGGGTGGGAAATGGGAAGGGATGGGAAGAAGGAGAAACAAAGAAGGAGGCTACAATGCTTGATAAGAAATGTATTCATTATCTTACCCATGTAATTGTAACCCCGCTGTACAGTATTTTCCCAAAAAAATTTTTAAATGTAATGCTTCATAAAAATCCTTTGCAGCTCTTGCGTTGAAGATTACTTCAGCTCTTCACTGTTTGCTTCTGGGACACCAATTTCCATGTACATTTGTATGCATACTAGAACTTATCACCATGGTCCACATGGGGTAGGGAGAACAGTAGTTCCACAATTATTGATGACCTAACATATCTATTTTCTTTTTGTTTAATGTATGTTATTCTTATTGTAGAGGTGATGTATAGAGCAGTTATAGTTACATAAGTCAGGTAATGACTACATTTCTTTTTGAAATATGTCACTCCTTTCCTCTTCCCCCAGTTATTCCCTCCCATCCTCATTCACAAGTTGTTTATTTTCAATATAGGATTTAGTGAATATCACTACTGTATTTGTTTACCCTTTGTCTTATCTCTTCTGTGCTCCTCCTTCCCCCCCTAAAGATAAATAGCTACCAAAGAAGACAGAAGAAAAAGATGACAGCAACAACAATAAATCTCTTGTATCCATTCCTAGGAGTTTATTCCAAAAATATTTTATATGATCATACACACATAGCTATTGAGCCTTTGTATTCTTTTCCTAAGAATATCCTCCTTCCGTCTCATTGTGAATGTCTCGAGATCTGTGTAACTTACCATTTCCTAGTGTATTTTTTGTGTGTTTACTTATAGATTTATAGGCATTTTCCAGCTACCGTAAGTGAGGGAAACCATGGAACTTATGTTTCTCTGGGTCTGACTTACTTCACTTAATATACTTTTTAAAGTTCATTTCCTTACAAATGGTACAATATCATTCTTTCTGATGGAAGAGTAGAATTCCATTGTGTATATATACCACATTTTCTTGCTCAGTTCATCCATTGAGGGGCATCTGGTTTGATTCCATAGCTTGGTCGTGGTAAAAAATGCTCCCATGAACATGGTTGTACTGGTAGTTTTATTGTGGCATTGTTTGTGGTCTATTGAATAAATGCACTTGCTGGGTCAGAGGGAAGCTGCATGTTTAGTCTTTTGAGAAATCTCCATACTGCTTTCCATAGCGGTTGAGCAAGTTTATATTCCCACCATCAGGGTAGTAGTGTTCCCTTCTAGCCACATTCTGCCAGCATCTGTCATTTTTAGTTTTCTTGATAATGGCCATTGTAACTGGGGTGAGGTGAAATTTCAATGTAGTTTTGATTTTCATTTCTTTTATGGCCAGAGATGTTGAACATGTCTTCATGTGTCTATTGGCTGTTCTTGCTACTTCTTCTAACAAGTCTCTCTTTAAGTCTTTAATTCATTTACTAATAGGGTTGTTATTTCTTTGACTATTTATTTGGGGGGGATAATTTTTTGAATTCTAAGTATATTTTAAATATGAGGCCCTTGTCTGATACTTAGCTAGTAAAGATCTCCCATTCTGTGGACTTCCTATTTACCTTGCTTGCTATGTCCTTTGCCAGAGCGATACATTTTAGAACCATTTCCTTATTATAGATCGAAACAAGAGGTAATACAAGGGAGAAATATATTGTAAATTTGGAGACTCATTTAATGATGGTAACTTGTTTTTACAGGCACAATTAGGAGATTATAATGAGACATTTGAAGGGATTGAAAACATTCTTTTGGAACTGTGTTTTATCAATTTATTTGAACCTGGGTTTTATCAGTTCATTTGAATTGACTATAGATCAATTTGAGGAATAGAATACAAAAAGAATGCATGCATTTGTTTGCATCAATTCTTTAATTTAGAAGATTCTTTAATTGAAAAGATTCGGTGATACAAGGCTCTAATTCTTCCAGCTTCAAAATGAGAACTTCACAAAATGTGGAATGATTACCCCATATGTAAACTTCTTGTCAATATAAATTCACAAGAGCACAGCATTCCCTTTTCTCAAATACCATGCTTTCTTTTTCACAATACCTTCATGTGTTTAGATTAGATAAGAGAAGTTATTTTAAGTTAAGACAGCATTAATCATCTTTAACTAGTTGTCAACATGTCAGTTTATAAGCACAATGCATCTTGGTTGGAATCACTACCTTCAATCTCCCACCCCATCTCTCCTATTCACATTCCTCCCCTCAATTTTTTTCTAGTTTCATCAGATTGAATATTATGATTTAATTTCCTGCCATTCCTCTCTAACCCCTGCCCTGGTAAATAAAAAATAAAAATATTGTATTGTCTACTTAATTCCCCTTTGAAACCTAAATTTTGTGAAATTGATGAGGGCATTTTTGATAAACATATTCTTTCTTTTTTTTTCTTAAAAGAGAGTATCATCTTAATTTTCCTTGTAATGTATTTTTTCACCTAAAAAGGTGAAAGGTTTCACCTAAAAATGTTTAAGGTGCTTTTTGGAGTCTATATACAATAGAATTTTGCATCTTTTTAAATGTTTTTTATTGTAAAAAATAGTATACAGAGGGGTTACAGTTACATGAATAAAGTAATAAGTACATTTCCTATTGAGCATTGTTACCTCCTCCTTTGATTTTCTCCTGCCATCCCGTCCCTCCCCACATCCCCATTCCCCCCTCCATTGCCCTCCTTCCCCCCCTCAACGCCCCCAATCTCAGAAGCTAAGCAGGATCCGGCCTCGTTAGTACTTGGATGGGAGAATTTTGCATCTTTAAACAACAAATACTGGAGACAAAATCAGAAGCTCACATGGAGAACTCCCTATTGTTGCCATTCATTAGCCTTAACCCATGGAGAATATTTACATCGATATTTGAAAGATGAAGTCATTCTCAGGGTAGTGTGTTTAGTGCTAGTTTTGATTTCATGGTTTCCAAATAGTGTGATTCCCATAGGAGTTTTCAGTGAATACTCCATTTCTACAGTAAACTGTTAGAGACTCTTCAAAGATGAGTTGATGTCCTTGAGATGGGACACCATTGGTCTCAAGGTACAACTACAGTCTTGGGAACCTAACTTTTCCACCTTTACTTCTGTGATCTCGCTTGGCCATAATTAGTTCCAAGTCACATCAGGGCAATCACAGGATTCCCTAAGGGTGAAACTTTTGTATCCTGCAGCACATTACTGTAAATATAGCCATAGTAAAGATCTCACACGTTTAATCAGTCTCCTAAGGCCCTATTAAAAAAGTTAATTTAGAAAGGAACAAAATTAGAATTAAGCTTCAGAAACCCCTGGGTAAATGATTACAATGCCTCTCAAGCTTGAAACTCTTTTAAGTGGTGCATTATATGTGAAGAACTGTAGAGTCAGAGATGGGCATTTAAGTTTCCACACGTGTATCATACACATACACATGCAGGCACAAGAAACTCTTGGGTAGATGTCAACATTGTTAGCTTAATCCCCAGGGTTTAGCCACTAAAAGCAACCTTGATCTATGAGCAAGCACCATTTTGATTCTTCCATAGAGAATTACATCTGCCCTTAACCTTGCTTCTCTCTTTCTCCACATGTATGTAGAAGGGGTGTTTATAGCTTCTAGGTGACACTGTTTGATATTCTTTTTTAAATTTTTTAATAAGTTTTTATTGTAAAAATACTATACAGAGGGGTTACAGTTACATGAGCAAGGTAATGAGTACATTTCTTATCAAGCATTGTTGCCTCCTCCTTTGTTTATCTCCTACTATCCCTGCCCTCCCATCTCCATGTTTGATATTCTTTAGTCCTTGGAAGTTATTACTGATTTACAATCAACTATTTAAAGATAATTTTAAAAAGAATTTTTAACATTTAGTGGATTTTTCAGTGCAAGAATTCCTAATAGGTTTAGTAAATATAACCTAGAATAAAAGGGAAGAAATGAAAGGAGCATTCCTAGATCTGTTCCCTTCTCTACAGACCCATTTAAATTATACTTTCTGGTTTCCAATATAATCCTGTAAAATAATATTTTACCCTTATATTTTCCTTGACATCTTTAATATTTTTTTCCATTTAAAATATTTAGTTTGAAAGGCAAGATACCATTTGAGCAATTTGTGTTGAGAAACTACTGGCATTTATTGGGAGAGATCAAAGAAGATTATTGCAACTTTCACCCCAACAATACATTCTTATGATTTATAGGTCCTTTAGTTCATATTAATGTATATATTCTTTAGATACATTAGCCATCACAGATATAGTTTGTGGATGCAGTCGTTCTGTTCTGAATTCTATTAGGCACCATGTGTTAGAACATATTATTCTTGGCTTGTAACTCAACCAAAGCAACACAATAGTATTTTGGTTTGATATGAATTAAATATTAAAATTATATCATAAACAACCCATAATAACAGCCAAATAGATACAAAGTGACTCTCATAATATAGCTTTGACTAAGTGTTTTCAAAGACAATGCCCTTCTCAATCATCTCTAAGAAATTTCCTTCCTTCCATACTAAGGATAAACGGTACAATGATGAGAGAATGAATTCCCTGACTAGAATGCCCAAACTTGGTAAATATGAAAGAAGAGAATAAAAAGAAGGAATAACGTACATGTGCAATATTTTAAAACATGGTTTCGCTCAGCACATTGTCATGAAACCTAAATCTCACAAAATGCTAGATTTGGTTAACATGCAGATATTTAGCAATGACTTCTACTCAGATGCAAACACTATGAGCTGTGCCCACCAGATGGCACTGCTGGGAGCTGTCAGCCACATGTCAGTCAGCTGATCAGCAAACTACCTGAGATTTTGTAAGTAACCTCCAGTACAGTTACGGAGTAACTCTCTTTTTTGTAATGCATGTTTTTAACAATTAGCAGGTTGAGTTGAATTAAATTGAAAAATATTGAATTTGGTGAAAATTGCAAGTGGACCAATCCTTATTCTGGGTTAATAACATTACCAAATCAAACAATGTTGCCAGGTCAATCAATAATTATTAACAATTACTTGATACTTGCTCTTAAGTAGTGACAACTGTATGTGGAAATGGAGAAGACATTAGATTTTGTTTTTGTGTTGGTCTTGGGACTTGACCTCAGGATCTAGGTACTGTCCCTGAGCTACTTTGCTCAAGATTAGTGCTCTACCATTTGAGCCACAGCTTCACTTTTGACATTTTCCTAGTAATTGGAGGTAAGATTCTCTCAGATTTGTCTGCCTGAGCTAGATTTGAGCCATGATCCTCAGATCTCAGCCTCCTGAGTAGCTAGGATGACAGATGTGAACCTTTTGGCACTCTGATAGACATCAGCTGTTGAACCCTGTTTATACATTACTTAAAACATTCAACAATTAAGACAGAGGTGATTGTATTTATTCCAACCTTAATAAGAGTCCAAGCAGTGGGAAGAGCCAGTGGTGTTGCACATGTCTAACATGATGAAAGTTCTGGGTTCAGTCCCTAGAACGTCAAACAAATAAAAGAAATGAAAAAAGGATCAGACACTATTACTTGTTTGGCCATTTGGGAATTTTTTCTTCAATTCAGACAATCTATAGACAAAAATTATTTTTGCAATGCATCATTTGTCTTTGTCGGGAAAGCAGAAGGAATCCTGCCAAATCAATGGAAAACTCATTTCTGAGTTGCTTGGTTAAGTAATAAGGACTTTGATCCATTTGGAGTTGATTCTGGTGCAGGGTGATATATGAGGATCTAGCTTTAGTTTTCTACAGGTGATTAACCAATTTTGCCAGCACCATTTACTGAAGAGACTGTCTTTCTTCCATTCTATTTTTTAGCTCCCTTATGGAAGATTAGGTCGCTATAGGTCTATGGGTTCATTTCTGGATTTTCAAGTCTATTCATTGGTCCTGAGGTCTCTTCTTGTGCTAGTTCCAAGGTGTTTTGATTACTATGGCTTTGTAGTAGAGCTTGAAATGTGGTATTGATATTCCTCCAGCACTATACTTTCTGTTAAAGATCGTTTTTGCTATTTGGAGTCTTTTATTGTTCCATATGAAAGCCTCAGAGTCAAGGCAGACACCCTGAAAACATTACAGGAAGGAATAGGAGAAATCCTAGGTCTCCTTGGCACAAGCTGAAATTTTCTTAATAGAGACCCAGAAACACAACAAATCAAAGAAAGGTTGGACAAATGGGATTGCATGAAGCTGTAGAGCTTCTGCATGGCAAAGGACATAGCTAGCAAGATCAATAGAAAGCCCATGCATTGGGAGAAGATCTTCACTAGCAATACAATGGATAAAGGTCTTATATCTAAAATATATTTGGAACTCAAAAAATTAAATCTCCCAACAACAAATCCTCAAAGAAACAACTGCCCAATAAATAAGAGGGCTAAAAACTTAAAGAGAAACTTCTCTGAAGAGGATATACGAATGGCCAATAGACATAGGAAGAAATGCTTGACCTCTCTAGGCAAAAAAGAAATGCAAATCAAAACAACATTGAGATTCCACCTCATCCCAGTTAGAATGGCTATCATCAAGAAATCTAACAACAACAGATGCCGGAGGAGATGTAGCCAGAAGGGAACCTTACTGCACTGTTGATGGGAGTGTAAACTTGTAAACCACTTTGGAAAAGCAGTATGGAAGTTCCTCAAAAGACTCCACATAGAAAAAAAAAAGACTCCACATAGTGCTCCCCTATGACCCAGCAATTCCACTTTTGGGCATTTACCAAATGATCACAAACAAGACCATAATAAAGCTACCAGCACAACTATGTTTATTGCAGCATTATTTACTATAGCTAAGATATGGAACCAACCCAGATGCCCCTCAGTAGATGAATGGATCAAGAAAATGTGGTATATACAAAATGGAATTCTGTGCCTCCATTATAAAGAATGGCATTGCCCCAATTGGTAGGAAATTGAAAGACTTGGAAAAAATTATATTAAGTGATGTAAGCCAGGCCCAAAGAAACATAGGCCCCATGGTTTCCCTTATTTGCAATAACTAGTATATGTCTGAGACAAGCAGAAACAGTCAGATAAGTTGATGTTAGGCAAAATGAATCCAAGATAATGACTCAAATGGTTTTTCTTTCTTGCGATTATTTCTAACATATTTATAAGATAATTTCTTTGTTGCTTTGTATGTCCCTCCCCCACAGGTATACCCCCTGTTTTCACTGTATTTGATGTTGGTTTTATTTGTGGAGGGGAAGGGAAAAAAACAAGTGTTTAAAATAGGGATACAGGTGGACCCCTTGCAACAATGAGATGTACAAGAGGTTATGTTGTAAAACGAACTTTACAACCTTGGTGGGGGGGCGAGGTAAGGAGGGATGGGGGCAGGGGGGAGATGGGAAGGGAGGAGAGAAGGGAAAGGATGGGAAGGGAAAAAAAGCAGGAGGCAACAATGCTTGATAAGAAATGTACTCATTACCTTGCTCATGTAATTGTAACCCCTCTGTATGATATTTTCACAATAAAAAAACTTAATAAAAAAAAAGAAAATGTGGCATATATATACAATGGAATTCTATGCCTCCATCAGAAAGAATGGCATGGCTCCATTTGTTAGGAAATGGAAAGACTTGGAAAAAAATATATTAACTGAAGTAAGACAGGCCCAAAGAAACATAGTTCCCATGGTTTCCCTTATTTGCAATAACTAGTTTATGTCTGGGACAAGCAGAAAAGGTCAAAAGCTATGTACCTATGACCAGATAAGATCATGTTAAGTAAAAAAATGAACCCCAAGATAGGGACACAAGTGTTTTTTTCTTTCTTGCTATTGTTTCTAGCGTATTTGTAATGTGCCATGTGATTTTGTTGTTGTTGTTGCTTTGTATGTTTCTCCCCCTCAGTATAACCCCTGTTTTCACTGTATTTGATGTCGGTGCCCTTCATCTTATATGTACACTTCTCAAATTTGGGGAGGGAAAGGAAAAAAAATGCTTAAATAGGGATACAGATTGGCTCATTGTAATAATGAGATGGGACCTTTACAATTTGGGGGGGGGAGAGTATAGTTGTGGAGGTAGGTGGGAAAGGATGGTAGGGGAAAAACAAACAAAGGAGGAGGTAACAATACTTGATAAGAAATATACTCATTACCTTGCTCATGTAACTGTAACCTCTCTGTACAGTATTTTCACAATAAAAACTTTATTAAAAAAAGAAATGAGTCCATAAGTAGTAAACCTCAGGTACTTTACTAATGTCAAGCTGACTAATATAGGAACACCTCCACTTAGAAAGATGTAAGAAAATAAAATGGGACAATTACTATCTCATGCAACAGAAAATTCCAAGATATTACTAGGGCTAGATTTCTTAGCCTCTCATGTCACCATGATTTAAGATTTATATATCTCTGTTCAATGCTTTTCTCCCACTGGACTTACTCTGAGGTTACTCCTGTGCTTTGGCTCTCAGTAGGTGAAGACTTAATTTCTTTCCAAACTAATGGAGAATAACGTATTCATGATAGTGAACATGGTAGTGACATAATGGAATTTACATTTTGAATCTGTCACATGATGAATGTTAGCAAAGTCTGTGTATTACCCACCCTGAGTCCCCAAAGAGAGTGGTCTTGGAGTTCTCATGTCCAAGGAAAAAGAGGCAAAGTATGTTCTCACTCCAGGAGATAGACACGCAGCCAGCTTTTATATCTTTATTTCTGTGGTTCCTGAATCTCAGAGGATGGACCGATGCTTGCCTATTTTGAGGATATGGGTCTTCCCCACCTACTCACTCAGACCCATTCCCTAATTTCCTTTGGAAATGCCATCACAAGTGTACCCCCAAATATCGCAGTACCAAGTCTCCATATATTCCTTAACCCAGTCAAGTTGACACCTAAAATTACCCATCACAAGCCCACCACGTGGCACCCATCAGCACCTCCTAAAGCCATAATGTTAAATAAAGATACAAATAAGGGACAGTGTCACTTCAGTTGCTATCCTGTGTGCAACCAAAGATGCACGAGAAGACAAGACAAATTCCTTGAGGGAGGTTAACCTTTCTCCTGATGTTCAATAACTTCAACCCAATGATATGAAAGTAATAATATTTAAATGCTGATGTAAGCTCAGTGACATCAGAGGTGTTATGGGCAGGAATGGAAGATCCCTATCTAAAGCAGGTGGCACTCCATTCCCATGATGGAAATTATATAACATAGTCAACCTGCCACCGGGCAGCTGGCTGCTCACCATGGGTTATCCTGACCTGTGGAACTCGACACTGTCACTGCTGCTGGCTGACTGGGCTCTCAGCAGTGGTTGTAACTGGGTCAGTCTTGGTGAGTGTACATCTGTTGTAGCAGAGCCCAAGGCATGACTGGGCCTCCCCTTGTCCCCATGATCACTTTGTTTAGGGATCAACTGGGTAATGACAGAAGTGGCTAAGGAAAGAGGCTGATTAATATCCACAAAATAAGCCACACTACCCCCCTGATTATTACACTTCTACTGAAGTCATTCTTTGGGGATGTCCTTAAGCCCATTCAGAGATCACTTATTTACCCATTCCCCATGTTTTTTTTGTTAGGAGTTTTTCAATCATTTTCGTTCCAACTCTGTATCGAGTCAGATTGTTGGTGAGAACCCACATATCAGTGTGTAATTGCACATCTGTCTATTTCTGCTTCCAGCAGAAGTGTACAACCATAAGCCCTTCCCAAAGTTCTAATGAGAGACTTTCTTTTCATTGCTGTCCTTTATGGATGTCTCAGAAAGGGCCTGGCATGCAGCAGCTGTGCACTTTCAGATGGAGCCTGCAGAACCATTTGCAAACCAGAGCCTTCTTTTCTCTTCCTTTGTCAGTTAATTATAGCCTGTACCTCATGAGGCCATAGGTGCAATGTAGCAGAAGTAGAAGCCATGGGCCTTTTAAACAGTTATTTGTAGAAATCATTTGTGCCTTCTGGACCTAGTCAGCCCCAGTCATATATATACCAACTCCTTGGATGATAGAGTGCTTCTGCAAATTCCCAGCTCTACAATCATCAGGCCAGATAACATCCAGTTCATGTTGGACATCTCAGGTCACAGGTAACTTGGCAATGTGTAATCAAGCATTCAGTTCTCAAGGCTAAGAATGAGAATAGACTGTGGAACTTGGAAGGGCTTTGCTCCAAACTCATAAGAGTCCTTACAGTTCATCTCTAGACACCTACCAAACACACTGTGCAGTATTCCTGCCTGCCACTGAAAACCTCAGTCTTCTAAGCATGAGGCTCATGTGGAAAGATAGCTTGCACAACACCTGCACCTCATATTCAACCATCTCCTACGCTGGGCCCCTTAGAGCTGGGAATTTTCTAAGTTCACTTGGCAGATGGTCCAGAGAAACATTTCAAAATGAAGGATAAGCTACTTTGAAAGGCATATTGGGACTTTTTTTGCACAACTCTGGTGCAATATTGGTTTTCAATCATTATTTTTAGAGGCAGAAGCTTCTCTGTTGGTTTCCATTTGGCCTTGCTCATGACATCAGCCATCTCCCCACAGCTTCTTGGGCGAATATGGACATTGTGCCAACTCCAAAGTATTTCTCTACTCATTTTACCTGCTGAACCAGATAAATGACCACAGGATGAATCTGAAGGTGCACTGTGAGTTGGACCAGAGATAAAACTTTCTTGGCCACCTGACCTCCATAGGCCCCCACTGCAACTAGAAGGCCACAGCCATAGTGCTGTCTTCAATGTCACTTCAGAGCCAGTGTCCAGTAGATCCCAAAGATTTGCTTATTTCACTACTTTTATTTTCCGAATGCACATGGAGCTTCTTGGCAGAACTGACCCTGTGGATGTCTAGCCCTGGTGTCTGGCTTCCTGAATTGTGAGAGGAAATGTTTCTCTAAGTTTTAAGCCGCCTTGACGAGCAACTTAGCAAGCAGGTGATTCTTCACAGCCATGTCAGTTGTCATGTTGCATGACCTGTCTTCCCATCATGATGATGTCAGCTCCCTACCACTTGAATCTACTGGTGAAATGTGATTTGCTGTTGTGTAGAGAATGTGACAGAAGGAACAGTGTGCTGTCCAGACTGTGAGAGTCAGATATCATGGCATTCTTCTGCTCTCTCTGGCCCCCACAAACCAAAGTTCACTTGATGGAAAATCAAAGACCTTTCGAAGCTGAGCTGATTCACTCCAATGAAGTCCATTTTAGTACAATTTACAGTCATCTGATTCTCTAAGGTATATGAGAACACCAACCAGGCTATTAGAATTGCTGTGCTGACCTATAAGTCATGAACAACAATAGTCTTAAGGCACTGAAGTTGGAGGGAGTTAGTTTGTGTTACATAGAATGGCTATGGATAAATGATACTGTCTCCTTCAGAAGTGAACATTTATATTCCCTAGATTTACTCTTGAATATTTAGCTGAAATTATCACCACTAAGAAGCATGGGCACAGAGAAGCAACAAGAGATGTGGTACTTGTCTGTCCTTTTTATTTTGGGAAATAATAAAGGCATTGCTTTACTAAAGTTCAAATGACACTTGCACAATAAAAACTCAAAGGAAAATTTGTTGGGAGAAATGAGATTTTCTGTCTATATGGAACTGGTATACAGAGCTATAAGAGATAGAAAATGTTGTGAACACATTAGAAAATGGGTTGGTTTCTGGGTCTTTATTAAGAAAATTTCGGCATGTTCCAAGGAACCCTAGAGTTTCTCCTACTCCTTCCTGTCATGTTTGCAGGGTCTCTGATTTTATTTTGAGGTCTTTGATATATTTGGAGTTGATTCTGGTGCAGAGTGATATATAAGGATCTAGCTTTAGTTTTCTACAGGTGTTTAACCAACACTGTCAGCACAATTTCCTGAAGAGGCTGTCTTTCTTCCATTCTATTTTTTTTGCTCCCTTATCAATGATTAGGTGGGTATAGGTCTGTGGGTTCATTTCTGGGTCTCCAGTTCTATTCCATTGGTCCTTGGTGCTCAGCATCTTGTATATACATTTTTCTAACTTGAGGAGGAGAAGGGAAATAACAAAATGCTGAAACAAGGAGACAGGTTGACCCATTGTAACAATGAGACATACAAAACCTTATGTTGCAAATGAACTTTACAATGGGAGGGGGGCTGGGAGGGAGGAGTGGGGAAGGTGGAGAGGGAAGGTATACTAGGGGAAAGACAAAGGAGGAGGTAACAATGCTCAATAGGAAATGTACCCATTACCTTACTCATGTAACTGTAACGCATCTATACATTATCTTTACAATGTTTCTAACATATTTATAAGATGATTTCTTTGTTGCTTTGTATGTCCCTCCCCCACGGTATAACCCCTGTTTTCACTGTATTTGATGTTGATATAATTTGTGGAGAGGAAGGGAAAAAACCAAATTGTTTAAATAGAGATACAGGTGGACCCATTGCAACAATGAGATGTACAAGACGTTGTTGTCGAAAAACAAACTTTACAACTTTGGCAGTGGTGGTGGATGAGAGGGTAGGGATAGGAAAGGGAAAAAAGGAGGAGGCAACAAAACAATGCTTGATAAAAATTGTACTCATTACCTTGCCCATGTAATTGTAACCCCTCTGTGCAGCATTTTCACAATAAAAAAACTTATTAATGATAATAAAAAAGAATTAAATGAACTAAAATCCAAAAAAATAAAAAGAATCAACAAAAAATTAAATAAAAGGAAATGGGTTGGTACTTTTTTTTTTTAAAAAAAGTTAAGCCCAAAGCTTGCATTAGTTTTTCACCACTGTGATAAAATACTTGGGACAAAAAGCTTAAGAGGGAATGAGTTTTGGTTCATTGTGTCAGTGCCAGGGGTTTCAGTCCGTGGTGGCTTGTCCATTGCTTGTAGTGGCTTGTCCCTTGCTTGTGGGCCTGTGGGTTGTGACAAAGCCCATGGTGGCAGGAACATGTGGAGGGAGTAGCTCACATCTGGATGCACAGGGTGCAGAGAGAGCAAGAGAGGATGAATCTAGGGACAAGTAAATATACATTCTTTCAGAAGATGCCTCCAGTGACCAGTTTCTTCTCTATAGACCCCACATCTTGGTTTCTGCCACTGCCCAATAAAATTGCCAATTGTTGAATCTATCAATGAATTAAGCCACTGCTGATGTTAGACTCCTAAAGGTCCAATCACTTCCCCAAAAGTCTATTTGGGGTGTGTGTGTGTGTGTGTGTGTGTGTGTGTGTGTGTGTGTGTGCATGCACGCTCGCTTTTGTGCTCAAGGCTAGTGCTCTACCACTTGGGCCACAGCTCTATTGTCAGGTTTTCTTCAATGCTTAATTAGAGATAAGAGTCTCACAGACTTTCCTGACTGAGCTGGCTTTGAACCATGATGTTCAGATCTCAGCCTCCTGAGTAGGTAGGACTACAGGTGTGAGTCTGTAATACCCAGCTTTCCAAAGTCCATTTTAACACATGAGCCTTTAAGGATATTTCAGTATCAATCCATAAAAAGCATACTACATTACACAAAATGGACATCCTACTCTTAGATATTTGTCCAAGAAGAATAAAAGTGTCTCTATGCCAAAAGACTTTTAAATATATGTGTGATGGTTTTATTTGTGTTTTCCCTAAGCTAATAAAGGTTGGTTTCTAAAAATTATTATCTATAGTATTTATATGTATACACACATGAATTAACAAAAATGTTAGAATACCTTTTCTAGCAGTTACAAATTTCCACCAATGTTTGCTATGAAATAGGAAATGTATAGTGAAATCTATTTCCTTAACATGCAAGAATTTACATTTAAAATGTGTATTTAGAGAGAAGACAGACAAGATGGCGGAGGAGAAGCTGGAAGCTGAACAAGCTCTCGCATAGAAAGCAGTTTTAGAGTTCCAGTGAACAGTCCTAAGCCAGAGAAACACACCAAGTGTGCCATCACAGGACAGAGAGTTAGACAAGTGAGAGAAAGCCAAGGCAAGAATACACATCTGAGCACGAGCCAGCAACCGCCGCAGGGTCGCAGTGGAGACCACAGCCGGGCTATCGGCGGCGGCAGGGTCGCGGTGGAGACCGCAGCGGGGCTAAACCTGAGCGCTGAGAGTCTGGGACGAAGGAGCCAGACGCAGCGGGCGAGCGGATTCTACTCAACACCAGCAAGAACCGACAAGGAGCAGACAGCTTCATCCTGCAGTTTGCAGACCAGAGACGACCCAGGATCCAAGACTCGGCGTGAGTAGAAGCCCGACATCCTCACTCCTTCTCAGGGAGCAGAGGAGGG
>NW_012267219.1:398879-433787 GCF_000151885.1 Dipodomys ordii
TGGGAAGGGATGGGAAGGGTAAACAAAGGAGGAGGCTGCAATGCTTGGTAAGAAATGTACACATTATCCTGCCCATGCAATTGTAACCCCTCTGTACAGTTTGTTCACAAATAAAATAAAATAAAATTTAAAAAAAATGTGTATTTAATATGTAAGATTAGTACATTTGAAAAATTTGATGTAAACCAAATAATTACTTGGGAGTTTAAACTAAATGAAGGGTTGTTTTGAGAAATAAGTCACTCAATACTTTTCCTTGTACCAGTCCTGGGGCTTGAACTTGGTCGGAGCTTGGGTACTTTCCTTGAGCTTCTTTGTCCCAGTCTAGTGCCCTACCACTTGAGCCACAACTCCAATTCTGGCTTTCTAGAAGTTAACTAGAGATAAAAATCTCATAGATTGTTCTGCCTTTGAACTGCAATTCTCAGATCTCAGCTTCAGGATTACAGGAGTGAGCCACTGGTACTCCTCAACGACTTTTTAATTCCTTCAAGAAGATTAGGAAATATGCTGGATAGCTTAAGGAGAGGGAATACACATGTATATACATATATATATATATATTTCCCTATAAACATATATGTACATATATATTCCTCTATATACATATATCTGGATATATATATATATATATATATTCCTTATGGTTAAGATACATATATATTCACCATACTTGAGATATATGTATATATGCATAGGAAAAATAAAATAGTAGATTCACTTAGTATATATTCATTAAATTCCAAATATGTACAATCATATTTTTTTCTGGTACTGGGCTTTGAAATCAGGACCTCAAGGTCTTATTATTAATAAGTTTTTTTATTGTGAAAATGCCATACAGAGGGGTTACAATTACATGAACAAGGTAATGAGTACATTTCTTATCAAGCATTGTTGCCTCCTCCTTTGTTTTTCCCTTGCCATCCCTGCCCTCCCATCTCCATGACTACACTCCCCCCTTCCACCCTCCAAAGTTGTAAAGTTTGTTTTCTGACATAGCACCTTGTACATCTCATTGTGGCAATGGGTCACTTGTATCCCTATTTAAACAATTTGTTTTTTTCCTGACCTCGAGGTCTTACTTGGCTTTTCATTTAAGACTGGTGCTCTGTCACTTGCACTGCAGATCTATTTCTGGTTCTGTACTAATTAATTGTAGATAAGAGTTTCATGGGCTTTTCTGCCTAAGCTGGCTTCAAACTATAACCCTTGGATTTCAGCCTCCTGAATAGTTAAGATTATAGACATGAGCCACCAGGGTGTGGTTTAGTTTTGTTTTCAGGTAAAGGTTTCTTGCTTTTACCTGTGCCAGCCTAGGACCACAGTCTTTCTACCTCTTCCTCTTGAGTAACTGGGATTGCAGGCATATGCCACCATGCCTGGCTCACATTTTTAGATCATAGTGATAGTGTATTCAATAATGTCTTTCACTTAGTGGTACTTTTACTTTGAGGAGTATGATAGATAACACACATTTCTATCTCTTTTTAAACGTTCAATTTACTGTTTGTAAATTAGTATTTCTGTACCCCATAAGACTGTATGTATCATTAAAATAGCAATAACATCAGACATTAAAAATATAAACCTCCAGCACTGCTAAAATAGTCAACATATGCATAAAAAACAATGCATATATACACATATATGAAAGTATATTTGTTTATCTATTTAAACACAGCATGGAATATAAATAAGCCAATCTAATATTCTGTTCAGAAAATAAATTGGGTAAAACATTCATATTCTTGATGATCATAAATTAACACATGTGATTACCTTAGTGCTAACCTCAATTGTATGAGACCAACTTAATATAATCATTCTTTAACAATATTGTACATAAATTCATAAAAGGACTTTCATCTAAGTACTATAAAGGACAAAATATTATAGACAGTGGTATTTCTAAGAAGAGATTAAAGAAAGAAGAGAGAAAGACTAGAAGAAGGAGCTGTTTATTGGATTCAGGAACCTGGCATTACAAATTGAAGTAAATGAAATTTCCAAGAAGGAGAAATTCCTGAAAAAGAAATACATGACATTGAGATAACACCTCACCCCAGTTAGAATGGATATAATCAAGAACTCTAATAACAACAGATGCTGGAGGGGATGTGGACAGAAGGGAACCCTACTGCATTGTTGGTGGGAGTGTAAACTTGTTCAACCACTTTGGAAAGCAGTCTGGAGGTTACTCAAAAGACTCCACATAGAGCTCCCCTATGACCCAGCAATCCCACTTTTGGGCATTTACTCAAATGATCACTAACAAGACCATACTAAAGCTACCAGCACAACTATGTTAATTGCAGCATTATTTACCATAGCTAAAATATGGAACCAACCCAGATGCCCCTCAGTAGATGAATGGATCAAGAAAATGTGGTATATATACCCAATGGAATTCTATGCCTCCATCAGAAAGAATGATATTGCCCCATTTGTTAGGAAATGGAAAGACTTGGAAAAAATTATATTAAGTGATGTAAGCCAGGCCCAAAGAAACATAGGTCCCATGGTTTCCCTTATTTGCAATAACTAGTATATGTCTGAGACAAGCAGAAAAGATCAGATAAGTTGATGTTAGGTGAAATGAACCCCAAGATAAGTATTCAAATGTTTTTTTTTTCTTTCTTGCGATTGTTTCTAACATATTTATAAGATTATTTCTTTGTTGCTTTGTATGTCCCTCCCCCACGGTATAACCCCTGCTTTCATTGTACTTGATGTTAGTATAATTTGTGGATGGGAAGGACAAAAACAAACTGTTTAAATAGGAATACAGGTGGACCCATTGCAACAATGAGATGTACAAGTCGTTATGTCGAAAAATGAACTTTACAACTTTGGTGGGGGGGAAGGAGGATTGTGGGGGTGGAGATGAGAAGGGATGGGTAGGGAAACAAAGGAGGAGGCAACAGTGTTTGATAAGAAATGTACTCATTACCTTGCCTATGTAATTGTAACCCCTCTATATGATATTTTCACAATAAAAACATAAATAAAGAAAAAAGAAATACATGGGACTCTTCAGATGGGAATCCAGCTCTTTTGCTCAAGGCTAGTTCTCTACTGCTTGAGCCACAGCTCCACTACTGGCTTTTTAGTGATTAATTAGATATAATAGTCTCATGGACTTTCTTGCTGCACAGGCTGGCTTCTGACTGTGATTCTCAGATCTCAACCTCTTGAGTAGCTACAATTATAGACATGAGCCACTGGTACCTGACTATTTTTGTTTTTATAGTCTGTTCTTTTGATATGAAAAAACATCATTCTCAAGATTGATGCAAAGGATATTATTTTCCCTGTGCTTTCTTCAAAAACTTTCAGGTCTTCACTTTAAGTCTTTAATCCATTTCAAGTTATCTCTTTTACCTATTGAGATCCAGTTTCCCAAACACCATTTTTTGTCCTCATTATAAGGCCAACATGTGATGACCTTGTCTAAGATTAGTTGACAGTATCTATTAATTGACCATATACAAATATACATTACATAAATATAATATCATTCTTTTATTAATGAACCAAGGACTTAGTATAAAAATTTTAATTTCACTTAAGTATAGTCAATCATATAGATAACAAAATAAAGCAGGGTAATTCCCGTAAGACTTAAAACATTAGCCCAGAAAGTTGTTTCATAACCTTTATAAACCTCACCATTGACAAAGTATAATGCAGAAAATGCAAAGAAGTATGAGAGATGTGACAAGAATATGAAATATAGAAGGAAGACAATAATGACAATAATATAGCAACATTAATAGCAACAACAATATAGATCAGAATACTTTTTCTTCCTCTACTCCCTTTTTATAGAAAAATCTATGCAAATCTTACTCTATACCAGACGTCTTCCTAGTAAGAGACTAATCTATTATGATCACATTTTGCAGATGAGTGATCCATATAAAGACACCTATTTTATTTCTTGAAGGAACCATAGCAGTATGTACTGATAAAAAGCATCCATGTTTATCTTCTATTCTACCATTTCTAGTGTTTTAAAGGACCTAGGTGTTTGAAAGAATGATATAATAATTGGATAATATGCTGACCAACAATGGCCTCAAAATTCAGGGATTTCATGAACTCTGCATTTATGTATTCAAATGCCATGTCTAACCAGTAGAGGCAGTGCTGATGGAAAAATAATTACTCAAGACTAAATGAAGTCAAGAGAGAAGTCAAAGAGTAGGTGGGAAAAGACTTTGCCACTTCTGAGCCAATCTCAGTCTCTATTATGTATTGAGCAGGCAGTATGTGCTATGATGAATATAGCCAAGTAAGACAGGCAAAGTATTTTGATCACCTAACATTACTCATGGCTAACTTGATGAACTAAACATCAATGTCCTTTTTCTGTTACTGGGTCTATGTTTTATCTTTTATGGTACAAACAACACTTAGAGCATGAACATTCATCAATCATGCTTACCAGAACTTTGCCTGGGTTCAACACAGTATATACACATACACAATCTCTTTCTGCTGATTGTTTACATTCATACTTTTTACATTCATAGTCTTTGCACCTATTCCTGTTTTCCCAGGCTGGCTCCTACACTGATAAATCTGAATTCATTAATCTGTACTAATATTAATACTACTAGTAATATATACCAGTAAAACAGGAATTTTTAGGTAATAAAAATGTTAAAGTTCCAGTGGACAGAGTTCCAATGGGCAGATACTTAACATTTTAAAGATTTTTCCAGAGTTGAATCATGGCTTAAAACAAACCCAATCAGAAGTTCCATAGTGCAAATAAAGAGGAGGAAATCATTTTCTGAAATTCTTTGTGGGCAGACCATGCACCCTGTGTTGAATGACTTAGCCAATCTTTACCAATGTCTTAACACCAATACATGGCACTTGAGGGTTTGGAAAAGATAGCTGGTTGTATTCTTGAAAGTTTAATTCCAAGCAAATCAGTAACATAGTATTCCAGTCTTCAAATGAAAGATGATGGCAATGCTAGGCCATTTGACCCATGCTCTACAATGATGATCCAAGCTGAAACAGGACCTGGCCCTTTGAATAACAGGGAGCGTTGGTGGGTTTGGGCGTGCTGATTCTGGTAACCAGGGATCTTATATTATCAGGCTTCATGAAACCTAAGAGCTTAGGAAGACCTGAAGAGGCCACCTTACTTTTGCACCAGCATCTGCTGCAGAAACCCTGACTTTCTAGCAGTTGTCCAGTCCTTCCTGGATTCCAAGGTGGCTTTACAGTTAGGACAAGGACAGATACAAAATGGTTACAGATACGCTAAGTTTTTTTCTTCCTGCCTTTAGCTAATTTATGAGTTCAAGTGAGGAGCTTTTAATTAATTTATTTTTTTAGTAAAAGGCGTTTAAGTATCTATTGCAGGTAGAGGATACATTGCTAATATTGTATTATATAAAGGACACATTACAAATATTGCATTATATAAAATGCTCCATTTAAAGTTGAGGCAATGAATTTCTTTACTATTCAAATTTATTTGGCAAGCACTTTTTTGACCATGTACCTAAAGGATTGCTTTACCTGCTGGTTCCTCAGGGAGTAAATGAAAGGATTTAGCACTGGGGCAACAGAGGTATTGAGCACTGCTATGCCCTTGCTCAAAGCCACTCCTTCCTTTGCTGAAGTTTTGACATACATGAAAATACAGCTTCCATAAGAAATGGAGATGACGATCATGTGTGAGGAACAAGTGGAAAAGGCCTTTTTCCTCTGCTCAGCAGAAGGGATTCTCAGAATTGTCCTGAGGATGAAGGCATAGGAAAGGATCACTAGTATCAAGGTCATCATGAGGGTGAATACTGCCAGGAAAAATGCCAGGAGTTCCAAGATGGTTGTGTCTGTGCAGGCGATCAGCAGAATAGGAGAAGAGTCACATGTGAAGTGGTCAATGATGTTGGAGTCACAGAAATCCAACTGAAGCCCCATGATGATTGGTGGGAAGATAACAAGGAACCCAGCAAGCCAGGAGCTAATTACAAGCTGGATGCAGACCTTGCTGCTCATTATTGTTGTATAGTGCAAGGGCTTACAGATGGCTACGTAACGATCATAGGACATGGCTGTCAAAAGGAAGAATTCTGTTGAGCCAAGGAGAATAAAGAAAAACACCTGAGTCATACAAGAGTTATAGGAAATGCTCAAATCCCCAGTGACAATGCTGACTAGGAATCTAGGAATACAAACTGTTGTGAATGAGATCTCTAGGAAGGAGAAGTTCCTAAGGAAGAAGTACATGGGTGTTTTAAGGCGTGAGTCTATCAGTGTGAGGGTTATAATAGTCAGATTTCCAGTAATACTCAGTATGTAAGCGAGAAATAGAAATAGAAATATCAAAATATTTAGTGTGGGGTCATCTGTTAATCCCAGAAGAATGAACTCTTTCACAGATGTTTGATTTTTCATTTCTTGGTGTTGATTTCTGCCAGGTCTAAAAATCAAAAGGAAAATTAGTTACTTTGAATGGGGAAACATTTTTTGTTGTCTTATCTGCTCTGATGAAACAATAAATCAGTAACTAATTTGTACAGCATTTTGATAACACATATTCACCACAAAATATGTCTCTTTTCAGCCTTACATAACTATTTGATATTTAATTAATTATTTTGATGTCACTATTAAATGCATGAGTATGAGAAAAATATGCCTACCAAATTTATTTTACTTTTAAAATAATCTAAATTAGATTTTAATGCTAAAAAATTTAAGTATTACTTTATTGTTAAAACACTAACCTATTATCATTTACTTTTTTCTGAAAAAGAAACATTTTCAAATATGTTTTTAAGTTCTTTAATGATGATAATGTCACTTTCCATACATAGATAATATTTTAACGAAAGAATCACAAACATCAATCTAATGTTCATATACCTCTAAATAAAATAAACCTCTAAATATTTTGCAATGTTTCGAAAACTTTGAGCTTTTTACTTTCTAAATAAAATAACAAACTATCAAGATTCTAATAGCCAAATTTAAATGATCTAGCATATATAGTTATTATTCAATAAGAATCTTGAAGTAAAAAATAAAATATCTACTTACAATCATATAATTTCATAGCAGAACTGCCGTGAGATTGCTTAGATCCAAGTGCACTGTTGCTTTCCTCTGATTATCAGTATTTGATGCTTTACTTTTGGAAAATTTGTATCCTTCTCCACCTATGGAGAAGTGCCTTATATAATAATATAATTATATGATATATAGGTAGAGTTTGTCAAAATGGTTCTGGTTATATACAGTGAGATGGAACACACTGTATGCATTGCCCATTAGATGGAAACAAGATTTTTGTATCTGGTAAATAGTCTTCTAATCAGAACTAACCAAAGTGCCCATGAGGTTCTGCAATTAATGGTGAGAAAGCTGGGTGATTCACGCAGCAGCGAAAGCTCTATAGATAGTCCTATCAGTAAATTTGTAGTAAGTCAAAAAGTCAAATAATACAAGAAAATTTTGGTTGAGAGAGTGTCTTTGGTAACTAGTTATTATTTAAGAGTAAAGTATGTGGAGATGAGGTAGATCAGTAGCCTAAATGGACAGTATAGAACTGGATACAACACAGGAATTCAGAACCAAGATCAAGTTTTTCTGTAATGCGAATGAAAGACAGAGATAGATACAGAGAAAGAGACAAAGAGGAGAATGAGAAAAGGCATACAGAAGTAAAGGAAGGAAGGAAGGAAGGAAGGAAGCAAGAAAGGAAGGGAAGGAGGGAGGGAGCGAGGAAGGAAGGAAGGAAATGTGAATACCTTGTCAGATTTTTGAAGCCATACGTACAGTGGAACAGAATGTAGAGGTAATAACATTCTACTTATTAAGTGAAACTCTTAGTTGATGAGAGAAAAGAGAGAAATGAAGTGAGAATAAATAATCAATAGCTGCGGAAAAAATAAGCATGACTTCTGAAGGAAATTTGTTGAGACAAAATGTCATTAAAAATTTACAGTGACTTTTTCTAGTCTATATGGTCCAAAACTCCATATTGGTTTCTCTTTTTTTCTCACCCTTCAAAAAATACTGTTAAAAGAGTAACATTCCTGACCCTGAAGAGTAGAAATCCTCACTAATATCATAGTTATATAATAGTTTACTTATTCTTCAGTAACTCTTGTGAAAAATGGGTTATACTTTAAAATTTATCTTATTTTTTTACTTTATGTACTTGCCAATTGGAAATTTGGTTTTGCAAATATTATTTACCAAAGAAGCATACTTGTTATATCTGTTTCTTTTACCTCCTTGAAAAAGACACAGGGGACTTTTGTAGGAAAGCAGAATGAAGATGTCTCTCCTGAGGAATGGTACTGATGAGGCCATAACATTAGGTTGAATAATTTTAATTAGTTATATTTCAGATTATTATTTTTACACATTAAATGTCAGAAGAGTGTGTAATTCCAACAGCAAAAAAATGATAGTCCTCAATATTTTATTTTATTGCTATATTTTAATCTGAAACATATGTCTGACTAAGTAACATAATGTCCTCCAGAAATATGTAAGAAAGATAGAAAGGGAGGAAGGATGGATGGAAGGAAGGAAGGAAGATCAAGTTAGGATCCACAACACATGATATATGTCATGTTTAATTTAATAAAAATACATTGAGTGGGGTGTCCATGGTTCATGCCTATAAAATCCTAGCTAACCAGGAGGTTGAGATCTGAGGGTCATGATTTGAAGGCAGCCTGGACAGGAAAGTCTGGCAGAGTTTTATCTTCAATAAAAACTACTTTAAAAAATCTAGAACTAGAGCTGTGCTTCAATGGTTGAGTGCTATCCTTGAGTAAAACAAGCTCAGAGACTGCACCCAGGTCCTAAATTCAAGCCCAAGGATTAGGATCAGCACCAATATAGACATAGAGATAGAGATACCGAGATAGATATATTAGACATTATTATATTTATCTTTTTATACATATTACATGTATTATATATTACTTATTTTTCTTTATATTATTAGACTTTTTGGGGAATCTCAATTTTCCTAAAAGAAGCTACCACCTGAAAAAACATTTTTTCACCAGCATCACAACTAGAATAGGCTTAGAAATCAATTAGTAAATGATTGGTGAGTCAGTTCAAGAGAAAAAGAAAACAAAGTGTCATTAATGTCTTTTGTGATAGTGTCTAGTGAGTATCCCTGCTGCATTTGCTCACTCTTGGTCCTATCTTTTCTGGGCACCCTGACTCCCTCAAAGACAAATAATGTAACAAACAAAAGCACAACAAAAACAACAACAACAGCAATAAATCTCTGGTTTCCATTTCTTAGAGTTCCTTTCTAAAAATATTATTTTATATGATCATATGCACATAACTATTGAGTCTTTGTGTTCCTTTCTTAAGAATATCCTCGGTCTCACTGTATGAATGTCCAGAGACCTGTATAATTTAGCATGTCCTAGTGTATTTTTTAAACTAACCAGTGTATTTGCTTGTAGATTTATAGGCACATTTTAGCTACCATAATGATGAAAAACATGCAAACTATATTTCTCTGGGTCTGGCTTACCTCATTTAACATAATTTTTAAGTATTTCTTTTCCCTTATATGTGATGCAATATCATTCCTTCTGAATTCTAATGTATATATATATATACATATATACATTAGAATATATCTATATATATATATATATATATATATGGGGCATATGGGTTGATTCCATAGCTTTGCCATGGTAAACAAGGCTCCCATAAGCATGGTTGTGCTGGTAGTTTTATTGTGGCATTGTTTGTGGTCTATTGGATAAATAATCAGGAGTGTACTTGCTGGGTCAGAGGGAAGCTATATGTTTAGTTTTTTGAAAAATCTTCATATTGCTTTCCAGAATGAACAAGTTTACATTCTCACTGATAGTGTAATAGCATTTCCTTTTGGCCACATTCTACCAGCATCTATTATTTTTAGTTTTCTTGCTAATGGCCACTGTAACTGGGATGAGGTGAAATCTCAATAGTGTTTTGATTTTTGTTTCTTTTATGGCCAGAGTTGTTGAACACTTTTTTCATGTGTCTATTGGCCATTTTTACATCTTCTTCTGAAAAGTCTCCCTTTAAATATTTAGCCTATTAATTCATTGGATTGTTGATTCTTTGAGGGTGATTTGAGAGGGGCATTAATTTTTGGAACTGTAAGTATATTTTGGCTAAGAGGCCCATATCTGATAAAAGAAAATCTTCTCTCCTTCTGTGGGCTTTCTATTTATCTTGTTAGCTATTTCCTTTGCCATGAAGGAGCTCTTCCATTTGATGCAATCCAATTTATCCAGTCTTTCATTAACTTGTTGTGATTCTGGACTTTTACTTGGGAAGTTTCAGCCATGCCTAGAAGGCCTAGTGTTTCCCTTACCCTTTATAATATTTTCATGACATCTAGTCTTACCTTGAGGTCTTTTATCCATTTAGAACTGATTCTGGTACAAGATGATATAGAAGATATAGCCTCAGTTTTGTGCACATAGATAGCCAATTTTGCCTGTACCATTTATTTTATTATTTATTTTTTCTGCTCTCCCCCATTTGCCCACTCTCCCCACAAAGTTGTAAGGTTCATTTCCAACATAGTGTCTTGTGAGTGTCATTGTTGTAGTAGGTCATCCTGTGTCCTTTTTTCAGCATTTTGTTAATTCCCTTTCCCTTCGCTAAATTAGATAAATGAATATACAAAATGCAGGGTACCAAAATCAAATACAATGACAACAGGGGATATACAATAGGGAGAAGAACATACAAAAGAAACAAAAAAATCACATAGTACATTAAAACAGCAACAACAAAGAAAGACCTCTTGTGTCCATATCTTGGGGTTCAACTTAGTGTCATCTTATATGGTTATATGTTATGTACATAATTTTTAAGCTTTTCTGCTCATCTGATAAGATTATCCTAGATGTAAACTAATTATTGCAAATAAGGGAAACCCTGGGACCTATATTTCTTTGGGTCTGGCTTACTTCACTTAATATGATTTCTTCCAAGTCTTTCCATTTCCTAACAAATGGGGTGGTATCATTCTTTCTGATGGAACCATAGAATTCCACCATATCTATCAATCTCTCTCTCTGTATATATATACATATATATCACATTTTCTTGATCCATTCATCTATTGAGGGGCATCTGAGTTGATTCCATACCTTAGCTATTGTGAATAATGCTGTGATAAACATAGTTGTACTGGTAGCTTTAGTATAGCCTTTTTGTGATTGTTTTGGTAAATGCCCAAAAGGGAGAATGCTAGGTCATAGGGGAGTTCTATGTGGATTCTTTTGAGGAACTTCCATACTGCTTTCCAAAGTGGTTGAACAAGTTTACACTCCCATTAACATTGTAGTAGCATTCCCTTTGGCTACATCCCCTCCAGCATCTGTTGTTATTAGATTTCTTGATTTTAGCCATTCTAACTGGGGGGAGGTGAAATCTCAATGTGGTTTTGATTTGCATTTCTTTTATGGCTAGAGAAGTTGAGCATTTCTTCATATGTTTATTGGCCATTCTTATTTCCTCTTCAGAGCTATCTCTCTATAAGTCTTTAGCTCATTTATTAATGAGGCAGTTGTTTCTTTGAGGATTTGTTGCTGGGGCATTTAATTTTGGGGGTTCTAAGTATATTTTAGATATGAGGCCCTTGTCTATTGTATGGCTAGTGAAGATTTTCTCTCAATCATTGGTATTTCTGTTGATCTTGCTAGCTATGCCATGCCTGCATCATTTCTTGAAGAAACTGTCTTCCAGCCTGTGTTTTTAGCTCCTTTATCAAATAGTAGGTAGCTATAGGTTCAACTCTGGATCTTCTAATCTGTTCCATTGGTCCTCAGGCTTATTTTTCACCAGTACAAAGCTGTTTTTATTACTATGGCTTTGTAAAAGAGTTTGGACTTTGGTGTTGATATTCCTCCAACACTGTTCTTCCTGCTGAGACTTGGTTTCGCTACTTGGGGTCTTTTATTATTCCATATGAATTTTTGTATTGCTTTCTTCATTTCTTTGAAGAAAGTTGTTGGGATTTTGATGGATATTTCACTGAATTTGTAAATTGCTGGGGGCAGTATTGCCATTTTTATGTTACTTCTTCCCATCTAGGCAACAGAACATTTTTCTGTTTCCTTAAACCTATTTTAATTTCTCTTTTAGTATTTTTTCACAATAGTTTTCACAATAGAGGTTTGCAGTTATTACAAATGGAGTTGCTTTCCTGATTTTGTCTTGGTCTTGCCATTGTTGGCATACAGGAAAGTTATTGTCTCTTGTGGGTTGATTCTATGCCCTCCTACTTTGCCATAGTTTTGGATTAGCTCAAGTAGGAATCTATAGGATTCTTTAAATACAGTTCATGTCATCTGCAAAAGGGGAAAGTTTACTTCTTCTCAAATAGGGATTTTGATCCCTTTTACATTTTTCTCTTGCCTTACTGATCTAGCTAAGAATTCCAGTATAATATTGAAGAGGGGTGGAGAGAGTGGCCATCCTTGTCTGGTTACTGATTTTAGAGGGAGTGATTTTAACTTTTCACCATTAAGTATAATACTGGCTGTAGGTTTGTCATATATGCAGCCTTTATTATGTTGAGGAATGTTCCATGGATTCCTATCTTTCACTTTCCAGAGCTTTTATCACAAAGGGGTGTTGGACCTTGTCAAATGCTTTTTCTGAATTTATTGAGATGATCATGTGAGTTTTTTTCTTTCTTCTGCTGATCTGTTAAATTATATTAATTGACTTGCATATATTGAACCAGCTTTGCGTCTCTGGAATGAATCTTGTTTAATCATAGTGTATGATTTTTTATGGTTAGTTGTTGAATTCAGTTGGCCAGAATTTTATTGAGGATTTTTCCATGAATGTTCATTAAAGAGATGGATTTATAGTTCTCTTTCTTTGATGAATTCACATCTGGTTTTGGTATGAGGGTTATGATCGCTTCATAGAATGAGTTTGGTAGTGATCTTTCCATTTCTATTTCAGTAGTTTAAAGAGTATTGGTGTGAGTTCTCCCTTTCAGAATTCAGTTGTAAATTGATCAAGTTGTGGGCTTCTCTTGGATGGGAGGTCTTTTATTGCCATTTCAATTTTATTGCTTCTTATGGGTCTATTTATTTGGTTTAAATCTTCTTGAATTAGTCTGGATAAATCAATGTTCTTTAGGAATCCTTCTATTTCTCCCAGATTCTCCATTTTGTTAACAAAATGGTTTGTAAAGTATTCCCTTATAATATTTTAAATCTTGCTTATTTCTGTTGTCATGTTCCCATTTTCATCTCTAATTTTATTAATTTGGGTATGTTCTTTTCTTTGTTTAATCAGATTTGCCAAAAATATGTTAATTTTGTTAATTTTTCAACAAACCAACTCTGTTTTGTTTATTATTTTGTTTTTTTTACTCTCAAATTCATTTATTTCTGATTTAATTTTCATTATTTGTTTCCATCTACTGGTTTGCTATTTGGTTTGTTCTTGTTTTTCAAATAGCTTGAGATGCATCATTAAAGTGTTGATTTGAGATTTTTCCAATTTGATGATGTAGGCAATCAGAGATATAAATTTTCCTCTGAGTATTGTCTTTGCTGTTTCCCAGAGGAGATGGTATTTTGTGTATTCATTTTTTATTAAATTCCATAAACATTTGATTTCCCTTCTAATCTCTTCAGTAACTCACTGATCATTCAGCAACATGTTATTCATTGTGTAGAAAATTGAAGTTAGATCCTTATATATCACCCTGTACCAGAATCAACTCCAAATGGATCAAAGACCTCGAGGTAAAAGCAGAGACCCTGAAAATATTACAGGAAGGGATAAGGTATATACTAGGGCTCCTCAGCACAGGTTGAAACTTCCTAAATAAAGATCCAGAAACACGGGGCTCGGGGGGAGTGGGGGAGGTAGGAGAGGGAAGGGATAGTAGGCAAAAACAAAGGAGGCATAGCAATGTTCAACAAGAAATGTACTCATTGACTTACTCATGTAACTGTAACCCCTTTGTACAGCATCTTTACAATAAAATAAATATTTTTAAAAAGACCTAGACACACAATAAATCAAAGAAACATTGGACAAATGGATTGCATGAAACTGTGGAGCTTTTGCATGGAAAAGGACATAGCTAGTAAGGCAGATAGAATGCCCACAGATTGGGAGAAGATCTTTACTAGCTCTATAACAGACAAGGGTCTCATACCAAAAATATATCTAGAGCTCAAAAAATTACCCCCCCCAATAATAAATTCCCAAAGAAACAACTACCCCATTAATAAGTGGGCTAAGGAATTAAAAAGAGACTTCTCTGGAGAGGAAATAAGAATGGCCAATAAACATATGAAGAAATGTTCAACATTGCTGGCCACAAAAGAAATGCAAATCAAAACCACATTAAGATTCTACCTCACCACAGTTAGAATGGCCATTATCAAGAAAACAAATAAGAACAGTTGCTGGAGGGTATGTGGCCAAAAGGGAATGCTACTACACTGTTGATGGAGGCTCCTCAAAAGACTACACATAGAATTCCCCTATGATCCAGCAATCTCACTCCTGGGCATTTATCCAAATGATCACAAGCAAGTCCACATTAAACTACCAGCACAACTATGTTCACTTTAGCATTATGTACCATATCTAAGATATGGAACCAAACCAGATGCTTCTCAATAGATGAACAGAGCAAGAAAATGTGATACACACACACACACACACACACACACACACACACACACACTTCTATTAGAAAGTATGACATTGCCCTTTCATAAGGAAATAGAAAGACTTGGGGGAAAAATCATATTATGTGAAGTAGCCAGACCCAAAGAAACATAAGCTCTATGTTTTCCCTCATTTGTAATAATTAGTACATGTCTAGGATAGTCTTGGTAGAGGATCACAATAGCTCAATAGCTATGTACATATTACCATACAAAATGATGCTAATTGAGGCATTGCCCCATTTGTTAGGAAATGGAAAGACTTGGAAAAAATTAGGTTAAGTGAAGTAAGCCAGGCCCAAAGAAACATAGGTCCCATGGTTTCCCTTATTTGCAATAACTAGTATATCTCTGAGACAAGCAGAAAAGGCCAGATAAGTTGATGTTAGGTGACATGAACCCCAAGATAAGTATTCAGATGTTTTTTTTCTTTCATGGGATTGTTTCTAATATATTTATGATTTCTTTGTTGCTTTGTATGTCCCTCTCCCATGGTATAACCCCTGCTTTCACTGTATTTGATGCTGGTATAATTTGTAGAGGGGAAGGGAAAAAACAAATTGTTTAAATAGAGATACAGGTGGACCCTGTATCTCTATGCAAGTATAAGATGTACAAGTCGTTACGTGGAAAAACAAACTTTACAACTTTGGCGGGAGTGGGGGTGGGGTGGGGGGGGAAGATAGGAAGGGATGGGAAGG
This sequence comes from Dipodomys ordii, assembly GCF_000151885.1. Classification (NCBI taxonomy): domain Eukaryota; kingdom Metazoa; phylum Chordata; class Mammalia; order Rodentia; family Heteromyidae; genus Dipodomys; species Dipodomys ordii. The sequence goes on from NW_012267219.1 coordinate 414,316, forward strand.
GGAAACAAAGGAGGAGGCACCAATTCTTGATAGGAAATGTACTCATTATCTTGCCCATGTAACCCCTCTGTACAGTATTTTCACAATAAAAAAAAATGATGCTAATTGAAATGAACTCCAAGATGTGGAAACAACAGGTCTTTTTTTTTTTTTTTGGTTGTTGACCTTGTTGTTGCCAATGTACTATTTCTGGTTTGTTCTTCTTATTTTATTTCATTTTTCTTTTTCCATTGGCTTATCCCTGGCAACCGCTGTCTTTGATTCTGTACCCTCAGTCTTGCTTGTGTATAAATTTATCTAATGTAGAAAACAGAAGGGGGATAACAAAATGCTGAAACAAGGACAAAGGATGACCCATTGCAACAACAATACTCTGAAGACACTATGTTAGAAATGAACTTTACAACTTTAGGGTGGGGGATACAGTGGGGGAGGGAAGGGTAGTGGGAGAAAAACAATGCAGTGGGTAACAATGTTCGACAAGAAATATACTCATTACCTTACTCATGTAACTGTAATCCCTCCATACAGCATATTTATGATAAATAAATGTATATATAATAAATATATGTTGTTCATTCTCCATGAGTTATAAAGTTTTCTGTGATAGATTTTTACTGTTGAGCTATAATTTTATTCCAGGTCTGACAGGATACAAGGAATAATTTCAATTTTTTTTAAATTTGTACAGATTTGCTTTGTGACCTGTAAGATCTATTTTGGAGAATGGGCCATATGCTGCTGAAAAGAATGTACATTCTGATACTGTTAGTTGAAATAATCTGTAGATATCTAGTTAGTCTAGTGGGTCAGTGTAGTAATTTAGATATATAGTGAAGACAATTTCACTATAAGAAACCAGCAGGTAAAAGAAGCTTTTAAGCATGTACTTCAAAGTTTTGTTCTTTTCAAAACTATGTCACAATGTAGACATAAATAACATGCTGCTGCAACATAAATGAGATAATGCAATACAGCTGCATATGAAGTTATTCTGCTGTGTATGTCATATGAGGCTTACTAATTACTCTCTCCTTTCTGTCTTCTAATCACTAGGCTAAAATTGCCTTCTTCAGTGAAGAAGATATTAAAGCTTATATTTACTTTTAAATATCTATTCTTATAAATGAGAGTTTGATGTCACCAATACTTTAAAATGCAAGAATAATATTCAACTAACACAACAATTAAACTATGGAAACAAAAAGTTTAAATAGTAAGCTTTTAGTATTATCCTAATAAATGATAGTTTTATATAGCAAATGTTTGATGTACAAGTGAACCTCTACGAGACACATTTATTTAATTTGATACATATGTTCATTGCTAATTATTTTTCAGTTGCTCCTATTATATTCCATTGCTAAAATGCTGAGAGACAAGCACAGAACACATGATTATTGTATAATGAAGTATTGGTTGATAGAAAAGAAGAAAATCTGAGTACTTTTCAAGAAGCAAGAAAATGTTCAAGAGGAAGCATCACTTATAATGAACACTGAAAAATGAATGAGGAAAATTGTATTCAAAAGTGTTATGATGAGAATTATAAGGCATGCAAAAGAATTGAGATTCTAAAGGAAATTTTTCCCAGAAGAGATATAATAATTAGGATTGATTTATTTGTAAACATAATTGTTTACCATTCATAAAAAGAATTGAAGTCAAGGCTTTATTTCCCATAACTTACGTTATTCTTTATACCTTGAATCCTAGAAATCAACTAGTTTGAGAATAAATACTCATATATATCTTGGTATGGGGAAATTTTAACTCTAAAAATATCAACTATAATTTCTTGATCTATTGTTTTTTGTCTATTTTCAATAAATTAAAAACCTAAATAGCACATACAACACCATACTACAATGAAAACCAGAGCTAAGGAAAAATATGTATCCCTGAATAAGTATGGAAAACATCATGGCAACCTGTTCTCTTTGGCTTTTTCCAATCACTCCTTGCCCCTACCCCATCTCCATACTCCAATGAATCACAGTATTCACTGGTAGTGTATCCATCACTGCAGGTTACTCTTGCTTTTCTGGAATTTCATTAAAAATCAGTCATACATTGTGCACTTTGTGTGGCTATTTATTGCTGAACCAAAACAATAGGATTTTTCCTATGCTCTTGCCTTCATTCATAGTTGGTTTCTTTTACTATCTCGATTTAATCATATGCCTGCTGTACTTCTTTCAGAACATAATACTTGGATACTTCTTTTTTCACAATATACCTTTAGATAAATGATATCAAACATGAATTCACAAAGAGAGATTGTTCCCCAAAGTCTTGGCATTTCTCCACCTCAATTCCGATCCAGACAGAGGCTGAAGAAATTATCCCTAAAGATAGAGACCTGTCAAGGGCCATACTCTATATTCTATAGCTCCCTTTAGGCTCCACATCTACTTAAAGCTAATTCACTAATCTATTTGCACCTAAATGCCACCAAGCTCCATCACTCAACTACTATTTGAATAACTGAGATAGCCAAACTCCAAATGAGGTTGATTGGATATTTATGAAACTACTAATAAAGATTTCATTTAGATTATATCTCTGCTGAGAAGAGACAGGAAATATCAGCAGACAATGACAGTGAATATCAGTCACTTTTATTTAATTTTTGCTTTTATTGGCTTATGTCAGGTATACAAAGTGGGGAGAATTTCATTTTTACATCTTTACGCATTTAAACTGTATTTCAATTAATTTTACCTCCTGTATCACAGTCCCTACACTTTCCCCTCTAAAAAATAGTGTCCCTCTAACATATTTCCTTGTTCCCATCATTTCTGTTTACATAGCTGCAAATAGCCTACTTTAAGAATATTTACTCTTCTTTATCCTTGCCCCAAGCACACCTCACATTCCATAGTCACACACACACACACACACACACACACACACACACACACACACACACACACACGGCATAGATCAGAAAGGATGCAATTCTCCTCTGTTCAACAATGAATAAAGGATTCTGTTTGTTTCTCAAACATGATTTTCACCTCAGATATTGCCATCAGAAATTGAATCAAAGGAAGGGGCAAACTCCACTTATGATATAGCTCTGCTCAATGCCTGTGTTACCCCCTTAATAATTCATTTCGATTCCACTTAAGGAATCATTAGTTAAAAATCATTTGACAACATAGTTAAAATATTTTCTTCTTTTGGGGCTGGGAAGGTGGCTCAGTGGTAGAGCGCTTGCCTTGCATGCATGAGGCCCTGGGTTCGATTCCTCAGCTCCACATAAGCAAAAAGAAAAAAGCTAGAAGTGGCGCTGTGGCTCAAGTGGTAGAGTGCTAGCCTTGAGCTGAAGAGCTGAGGGACAGCGCCCAGGCCCAGAGTTCAGGCCCCACAACCGGACCCCCCAAATATATATATATATTTTTTCTTCTTTTGAAAGCAAAAGAAAAAACCCAAGATTTAGACATAAATAATATTCTCTTGATGAATGAATGGGAAAACTGGAAAAGGTTGCATCCTTTTGTCATCTATGCCATTTTTCTCCTTGAGTATTTTTTGGGGGGTCCTATCGTGGGCCTGAACTCTGGGCCTGAGCGCTGTCCCTCAGCTCTTCAGCTCAAGGCTAGTACTCTACCACTTGAGCCACAATGCCATTTTCGGCTTTTTTTTCTGCTTATGTGGTGCTGAGGAATCGAACCCAGGGTCTCATGCATGCAAGGCAAGTGCTCTACCACTGAACCACCTTCCCAGCCCCTCCTTGAGTATTTTTATACCATTAGCTTTACTCATATGCTCTCTGTTCTTCATTGATCAAGTCATTGGTTATGTTTTAAAATTACTTGAATTCTTTCAGTTGAAGTATTCACAGTTTTTAGATACACTGGTTTTGTTGCAAGGTTAACAAGCAGTTTCTTACCACTGGATTAGAGAAACTACTACATAGTCATATACCAAGGTGCTTAAAGCACTGGACCCATAAAACATTGCAAATCAGGGGAAAGAAAACTGGACAGAATAGACAACCTGTCTTTTGGAACAATGTAAAGACAAGAAATAATAAAGGTAAGCACTGATATATTAAAATAAGAACTAAAGAAACCACACAAAGAATTGATGAAACAAAAATTGGTTCTTGGAACAGATGAACAATATTAACAAATGCTCATACCAGCTAACTAAAAGACAGAGGGTGAACCAATAAAGTTAAAGCACAAAAATAGCACAGCAAAACAAATACCACTAAAATCCAGAGATACATTAAGAAACATTTTGAAATTTTATATTTAATAAATTGGAAACTATAGAAGAATTAGATCACTGAGGTGCCTATCAACAGATGAATGGAAAATTAAAATTTGATACACATACACCTGGAATAGTAATCAGCCATAAACAATAATTTACAAGGATGTGGATGGAATGGAATATCACCCTGATAACAAAATGTCTGATTCCAAAATCCCAGTATCAGCAACTTCCCATATGTGGACTGTAGATGAGAAAAAAATGTAGATGATGACATGAAAGCAGAAAGGGAGTCATTAAGGTGAAAAGGGGGATGGGGGCTAAAAGACAGAGAGAGGAGAGAATAAAGAAGTTGATGGAAGCTTTAGTGATCAAGGTGAATTGTATGCCTTGCTAAAATATCTCAGTGAAATCCATTGTATTATTCACATTTACTAATTTAAATAGCTAGATGCTTGCATGCACAAAAATACATAATGAAGTCGACGTGTTAAAAATATAATAATAAAAATTGCTAGATGTTGGTGCCTTGTGCTTATAATCCTAAGCTTACTCAGGAGGCTAAGATCTGTGGATCATAGTTTGAAACCAGTATTGGCAGGAAGTCCATGAGAGTCTTATCTCCAAATCACTACAAAAAAGCTAGAGGTGAAGCTATGGCTCAGGTAGTAAAGTGTTAACACTTTGAGCACCAAAACCAAGAAATATTTATAAACTAAAAGACCAGCTGGATAGTGGTGACTGATGTCTGCAATTCTAGCGACTAAAGAGACTAAGATCTGAAGACTGCAGTTCAAAGGCAGCAAATCTGTGTGAATCTTATCTCCACCTAACCACCAGAAAACCAGAAATGAACTGTGATTCAAAGCACACTAGAGGTACTGGCACAATCATGTTCAGTATTATTTACCATAGGCAAGATACGGAATAGGCCCAAATGACTCTCAATGAATGAATTAAGAAACTGTGATAAGTATATACAATGGAATTTTATTCATCCATTAAAAAGAGTGATATAATGCCATCTGTTAGGAAATGGAAAGACTTGGAAAAAATATATTAAGCAATGGAAGCCAGACTCAAGAAACAAAGGTTGCATGTTTTCCCTCATTTATGTTAGCTATAATGTGCCTATAAATCTACAAGGAAACACACTAAGTGGTAAGCAAGCGGTTACAAAAGCGTTAACTGAAATGCATAGGCTCTATGCAGAGTGCAAATATGAAATTCTTTAAAAAGATTAGGCCAGGGGCTGGGAAGGTGTCTCAGTGGTAGAGTGCTTGCCTTGCATGCATGAGGCCCTGGGTTCTATTTCTCATCACCACATAAGCAGAAAAAGCCAGAAGTGGTGCTGTGGCTAATGTGGTAGAGCACTCGCCTTGAGATGAAGAGCTGAGGGACAGTGCCCAGGCCCAGAGTTCAGGGTCTACGATGAAGAAGAAAAAAAGATTAAGCCAAAGCCCAACAAAATAAGTACAAGGAAATGGGTACTTGCAAGCCAGTAGGGTAGGGTCAAGAGGACAGGGGTAGAAGAATGAATGGAGAAAGTGGGAAGAATGTAGGCAAGACTTTATTGTATATACAACAAAACTGAGAGATACAAGGGAAGAAGTAGATCAAAGGAAGGTGAAGATGTTGAAGTGATAACACAGATCAAGATGCATTATAATGTCTTGTATATCTCAGTGTTGCAATGGGTCCAACTGTATCCTTATTTAAACGATTTGTTTTTTCCCTTCCCCTCTATAAATTATACCAACATCAAATACAGTGAAAACAGGGGTTATACCGTGAAGGAGGGACATACATAGCAACAAAGAAATCATCTTATAAATATATTAGAAACAATAGCAAGAAAGAAAAACCATTTGAGTCCTTATCTTGGGGTTCATTTCACCTAACATCAACTTATCTGACTATTTTTTGCTTGTCTCAGACATATACTAATTATTGCAAATAAGGGAAACCAGGGGACCTATGTTTCTTTGTGCCTGGCTTACTTCACTTAATACAACGAACTTTACAACTTTTGCGCAGGAGGTGGGGGGGAGGACGGGATGGGAGGGAGATGGGAAGGGGAAACAAAGGAGGAGGCAACAATGCTTGATAAGAAATGTACTCATTACCTTGCTCATGTAATTGTAATTCCTCTGTATGGTATTTTCACAATGAAAAAAGATGCATGGTACACATAACTGCTTTGTTAAATGGCAAAAAACATCGATATATTTTAAAATTCAGATAAGGGAAGGGGAGGATTAGAAAAGGTAGGTGAGAAAGTTGAAAGGATTGACAGTGATCAAGATGCTCTGTATTCATAAACTGCTTTGGTGACAGGCAGTATAAATAAATACATACATACATAAGAGTGAGTCCAGGCACAATGCTTCATGCTTTTAATTCAAGCTAATCTTGAGGAAGAGTTGAAAACCATAGTTCAATACTCTGGTAATAAATTACCAATACCTATCTTTACCGATACCTTATCTCCACCAATACCCTAAAGTGGTGGTGCATTTCTACAATGCCAGTTACTCAGGAGTTTTAAATAGGAAAATTATAGCCAGGCTAGAATGGGAACAATGTGAGACCTTTTCTGAAATAAGTCAAAGAAAGAGGCTACTGCTGTGACGCTAGTGAGAAAGTAACTATCTAGTATAATGAGTCCTAAATGCAAACACAGTACCAGCCAAAAATTAATATTAAATTCTAGCAAACAGAATAGTTCTAAGACTTATATATTCATTTAGAGACACATTGAAAATGTGAGAAAACCTACTCTGTGCCTCCTTCAGCAACAAACATGCTAAAACTGAAACAATACAGATATGAGCACAGCTCCTGTACAGGATACAATAAAAATTCATAAGCACCCAATAATTGTACTGCCATTCAAAGGTTGGGAAATAAAAACTGTAATGCATTGCAGATGTAAATTGATAAAATGCATGTAAAAATATCCATTGCTTTAAAAAATGATAGGGTTTATTTGGATTAAGTTCATTTTAAGTAAGTTATTCTAAAACCCTAATCTTCTCCAAAGGAAAAGTTAACTTTAATGAATACTTGTGGCAAAATACATCTGTAGGCTTCATTTACTGGACTATTTCTAATTCTCCCAATTGGAGCTAATCTGATAGCTGGTACACAAGAGAATAATTAAACAAACTACCATCCATCTCCTCTCAAAGGAGAACTTTGCAGCTGAATGAAGACTTGAAATGTCTTTGAGAATTGACATTGTGTGTTTCACAAGATATATTCCTCAGCAAATAAAACAGAAATAAAGAAAATCTTTGTACTGCAACACATTCAGAAGGGGACATAGGTTAGAATCATATATTCTCAGAGTAGGACATCCTTCTCTTTTCTTTCTAAACCATGAGCCCTGAAACTGTCATTTCATTTCAAAAGTCTGGTGTGTGGTAGGCAAACATAGCAATGCAGTAACTTTTCAGGAAGCATAATTAAAGGGAAAAAAGCTCTGTGTGTATGTGTGTGTGTATGCAAGTGTATGCTGATCTATTTCTATAGAAACCATTTATGAGTCATACTATTTGGGATTCCCTTAGGAGATGATGTTCAGTCACCCAGAGAATTCTTCATCCTTGTTAAATAATTTCCTGTCAAACACAAAGGCTTATACCTTCCATTATATCAAGAGAAGGGCAAATTGCATACTTACTAATGTCACTTCCAGTGAGTTTATAACATTCCAGAGAAGAGAATGTTGTAAATGAAGATAGATTTTGCAACAACATAGATTCTGATAAATTTTGTAGCAGCATGAAATAAACTAGTCAAAAATAACATTTCTATGCGAACACTTAAACCACTTATATATTTCAAGGTAGAATGAAGTATTCAGGAGAAGAATGGGCCATTCTCTTTACAGGGATCATGAATGAAGTATTGAAGTACAGAAGATTTTTCCAAATTTCTTCAGGCAACCTACTAAAGACAGCTGTTAAACTATTAAAGGGTTAGTGATTTTTTAATGTCTTTTTGCATTTTGACTTAGAGATAATAGTGTAAGTTTACTGTTACTTATTAGAAGGCACAATGATGATTTTAAGCTGAAAAACCATTCCATTTCATGAAATTAATATCTATGAAAACAAACTAGACACCAGTGGCTCACAATTTAATCTTAACTATTTAGCAGGCTGAGATCAGAGAACTGTGATTTCAAGCCAGCCTGAACAGGAAAGTCCATTGGACTCCTATTTCCAGTTAACCATCAAACAGCCAGATATGACACTGTAGCTCAAGTAGTAAAACAATAAAAACCTCAGGACTGTCCCCAGGCCTTGAGTTCCATCCCCAGGACTGGCCCAAAAGAACAAAAAACTGAAGTGAAATACAGTATAATTGCATTAATCAATCTATGATTAAATGATCTCATGTGATTTAAGCTGTTTCTCCATACTGGGTGTGCTGTGTGAATACATATTATGTGTAATGTCTAAGGAAAAAAAAAAGAAAAAATAGTAGTTTAAATATTAAGGGATAGTAAGAGAAAAACAAAGGAGTAGGTAACAATGCTCAACAAGAAAATGTACTCATTACCTTACTTGTGTAACTGTAACCCCTCTGTACAGCATCTTTACAATTAAATTAAAATAAATAAATATTATGCAATTATTCATGTATACAAATGTTACCACTAGATTATTTGTTAAAATGAGGCCATTTTATAATTGACATTTTTACAATTACCTGAACTTAAGAAATACCATTCTTTCAATAGTTCCATCATTTTAGCAGAGATGAGGAGATAGGAGGCATGTAAGTATGGCTTCTAATCAAATAATGTTGTGCCTAAATATCACCTTGTCCTGTGGAATTTTAGGTGCCTACACTACCTTTTCTTTTCATTTTTTTTAAGCAGAGAAGAGCCATATACTTAGCCAAATATCACTCTCTGTAAAGTTATCCGTGTAACACCAGAAATACCATTCGCTCTCAGTTACCTTTTAGCTCTTCCATGTGTATTTTTTCTTTTTTATTTATATGTATATGTATTGTTGTAAAGATACTGTACAGAGGGGTTTCAGTTACATGAGTACATTTCCCATCGAGCATTATTACCCCCCACCCTTTGTTTTTCCCCTACTATCCCTTACCTCCCAAACTCCTCCATTCCCTCCTCCCTAAGTTGTAAAGTTCTTTTTCAACATAGTGTCTTGTACACCTCATTGTTACAATGAATTGACCTGTATCCTTGTTTCTGTGTTTTGTTATTTCCCTTCCCCCTCCCCAAATTAGGAAAAACATGTATATACAAGATGCGGGGCACAGAATCAAATACAGTGAAAACAGCAGCTTTGCCATTGGGAAAGAACATACAAAAGAAACAAAAATCATATAGTACATTAAAATCAACCACGACAAAGATAAAACCTCTGTGTCCCTATCTTGGGGTTCATTTCACTTAGCATCATCTTATATGGTCACATGTTTATACTTAGTCTTTTTGGTAAAGAATAATTTAGGCTTGAGACATAGAAAATAAATATATTACAGTCTTCAATGCAGGACCTCTGTTAGATTACTCTGAAAATAAAAAAAATACCTAGGATTTTAACAGCTTGTTTGAATGTAATATTTGTAAATCTGATTCAGAGAGTAACAATAATCAAACTGACAGCCTGTCTCTCAAATGTTTATCTGTATGTCTTCTGTAAATTGTTCAGTAGACAAACTCAAGGCTGAGCTAGTAGAAAATACCTGCATCCATAGGAACATACAGATAGCATGCAAAATATATCCCTTGTAAAAGGCTTAAATCGATTTTTGAAAATGTTATGTTTCTGAATATGATATGCTGTATAGCTGGAAAGGACAAATTGGTATTTATTATGTATGATTCTAGTTTTTATTTTTCTGTAGATTTGATAGAAAAGCAATGAAGAACAAATCAGAGGAGATTGTGTTCATTTTGCTGGGACTGACAGATGACCTTCAGCTACAAGTTGTGACTTTCCTGTTTCTCTTTGTCAACTACATCCTGAGCCTGATGGGGAACTTTGTCATCATCCTGCTCACACTGCTGGACCCCCACCTCAAGACTCCCATGTACTTCTTCCTTCGAAATTTCTCCTTCTTTGAAATTTGCTTTACATCAGTCAGCATCCCACGGTTATTGACCAGCATTTTCACAGGAGACAAAACAATCTCCTACAATGGCTGTGCAACTCAATTCTTCTTTCATTTTCAACTAGGTGTTACGGAGTTTTACCTCCTGGCAGTCATGTCCTATGACCGCTATGTGGCCATCTGCAAACCCCTGCATTACCCGGTCATCATGAGCTCCAAAGTGTGCTACACACTTGTGTTCAGCTGCTGGCTAATCGGCTACCTGTACAACATTCCTCCTGTTATTTTGGCATCCTCATTGGATTTCTGTGCATCAAGAAATATTGATCACTTCCTATGTGACATTTCCCCAGTCCTGCAGATCGCTTGTGATGCACCCCATTTCTTCGAATTGTTGGCTTTTATATTATGTCTGTCCACACTTTTATTCACATTGTCTTTAGTGGCCCTCTCTTACTCATTCATCATCAAAACCATTCTAAAATTCCCTTCTGTCCAACAACGGAAAAAGGCCTTTTCCACCTGCTCCTCACACATGGTTGTTGTCTCTATTACTTATGGGAGTTGTATCTTTATGTATTTGAAAATTTCAGCAAAGGATAGGGTGACTTTCACCAAAATCATAGCTCTGCTCTATACTTCTGTGGCCCCTTTACTGAACCCTTTCATTTATACCCTAAGAAACCAGCAGGTAAAAGAAGCTTTTAAATATTTGCTTCAAAGGTTTTGTACTTTTCAAAACAATGAGACACAATGTAGACATAAATAACATATGTTGCAACAGTAATGAGAAAATGGAGTTCAATCATGTATTATATTACTTACGATATGTGCTACTTCTCACTTGGGTATATCGTATTAGGTTTACAAATGGCTTTATGCTCTTCCTTCTGTCTTTGGACCTCTAGGCTCAAACTGTGTTGGAATTAAGAGTATTAAAGCGTACCTCTCACTGCAAATAAAAGTAAAAGATTACCTTTGCCTTCAACTACCTTATTCATTTCTCTCAAACGATAAGTCCATGTCAATAAGTTAACAATTAACACTATTAAAACTTTCATATTAAATAGTAAATCTTTAATATTATTCTAATGAATAATAATTCTATGTAGCAAATGCTTGATTCAAGTAATATTTTTGGTCATTGCTAATCATTTTACATTTGCTTCTATAATTTTGAATTGTTAAAATGGTCCGAGACAAACACAGAAGATGATCATTATGGGGTGATGCAGTGTTGACTGAGACAGAAAGGAGGAAGGAAATCTGAATGAATTTTAGGAGGAATGTAAACTGCCCAGAAGAAGAATCACTCATGATAAACATTGAAAAATGAATGAAGAAAATTATATTCATGGATATTCTGATGAGAGTTACCATGTGTGCAAAAGGGTTGAGAGTTTTAAAGGAAAATTTCTCCTGCAGCATTATAATTATTAGATTGATTTGTATGTATATAAAATTAGTTGTATTGCCTAAAATCCATGGAAGTACAGGCTGTAAATGCAGTTGCTCATATTACGTTGCAGCCCTTGAATGCTAGACATGAACCAAGTTATATATAAATATTCCTTTATATCATGGTCTGGAAAAGTTTAGATTTTTTACTATAATACATGAATTATGATTTCCTAATCTACTGTGCTTTTGTCTATGTTCACCAAATTAATAACCCATATGTTACATGCAAAAAGATACAATGCTGGAAAGTAGTACTTTGGAAATATATGTACCCCTATGTAGTATGAAAAAAACCATCATGGCAAATTGTTCTCTTTGGCTCTTTCCAGTCAGACCATGTCCCCACCCCACCTCCATCCTCCACTGAAGCAAAATATTTACTGATGCTTTATTAAGCACAGGAGATTACTCTTGCTTTTTCAGAATTTCATTAAAAAGTAGGCATACCAAAGGAATTAAGGAGAGACTACTCAGAAGAATTGCAAATCAAAACAACTCAGTTCCATCCCACCCCAGTTAGATTGGTCAGTATTATGAATTCAGACAACAACAAATGTTGATGGGAATGTTGGGGGAAAGGAACTTTACCTATTACATACTTGGTGGGAATGTAAACTAGGACCACCACTCTGGACCACCGGGTGGATGTTTCTCACAAGACTAAACATAGATCATCCCTAGGACCTAGCCATATCACTCCTGGGCATCTACACAGTACATCACAAGTGAGAATATCATAAAAACTTCGCACATCCATGTTCATTGCTGCACAATTTACACTAGCCAAGATACAGAAACAGCTCAGATACCCTACAATAGATGAGTGGATCCAAAAAAATGTGGTACCTGTACACAATGGAATTTTACACAGCCAGTAGAAAGGAAAATATAATTTCATTTTCAGGGAAATGGATGGACCTAAAACAAATCATGCTAAGGAAAATAAGCCAAGCTCAGAAAGACAAAGAACCCATGTTTTCTATCATAGGCAGATCTAAATTAGATTTAAAATAGATTGAGACATGATAAATTTTGCAAATCTCTATACATTCACACACAGTGAGACCAAAGGCAGATGGATACTCTTAAGTGGGCGACACAAAGGTGCCATGCTTATGTCTATCTGATCATATAAAATAATGCTTCTCAAAATTAACTCCAGGAAGTGGAAATGAGGATTTTTCTTCATTGCTGTTCTTTTTTCATTTCTTTTGTCTTGTTTATTCATTTATCTGTCTTTGAGAGTGTAGTTCAAATCCATGATATATTCATTCTATGAAACAAATCAAGGCCAAATAGTTTGGTTAATCAGTATGAAAACTAAATACCTTGAATAGATAGTCCCTGAAAATCTGATTTCATTCAAAATATACTTTTTTTTTTGTCAGTCGTGGGGCCTGAACTCTGGGCCTGGGCACTCTCCTTCAGCTCTTCAGCTCAAGGCTAGTGCTCTACCACTTGAGCCACAGCACCACTTCTGGCTTTTTCTGCTTATGTGGTGCTGAGGAATTGAACCCAGGGCCTCATGTATGCAAAGCAAGCACTCCAACACTGAGCCACCTTCCCAGCCCCACAATATACTTTTAAGTAAACTGTCATACATGAGAGGTTGTTCCTAGGTCTTGGGGTTTCTACTCCTCAATTCTGATCCTCCAGACAGAGAGGCTGAAGAAATTCTCCCTAGCAGAAAAAAGAGAGTCCTGTGGAGGGCCATAGTCTATATTCTATTGATCCCTTTTCACTCTACTTTTGTTTAAAATTTTATCAGTAATTTACTTGCACTTAAGTGCAACAAGCTCCATCACTCAACTATTGTTTGAATAACTGAGACAGCCAAAATCCAACTGCTGCTGATTAGATATTTATGAAATTAATATTAAAGATTTATATTAACCATTTCTGGTTAGATCTCTGATGAGAAGAGGCAGGAAATATTAATGAAAGAGGTTAAATTTTACTTAATCATTGCTTTATTGGATTATATCAGGTATATAATATGGGGGACAGATTTCATTGCTACACCTTTACACATATTTACAAAGTATTTCAATGAATTTTAACCCCTGTATTGCAGTCCCTACACCTTTCCCTGTGAAAATTAGTGTCCCCTAACAGGTTTCTTTGTTTGCATCATTTCTGTTTACATAGTTGCAAATAGTCTATTTTAACAATATTCAATCTTCTTTACCCTTGGCAGACATACCTAATAGTCCCAGACATACACCCTGAAAAATGACATAGGTTAGAATGCAGTTCTCTAAAAGTTTTTTGTTTTTTGTTTTTTGTTTGTTTGTTTTTTGTTGTTGTTGTTGTTGTTTTGTCGGTCATGGGTCTTGAACTCTGAGCCTGGACACTGTCCCTCAGCTCTTCAGCTCAAGGCATCCTACCACTGGAGCATCAGCGCCACTTCCAGTTTTCTGGTGGCTTATTGGAGATGAGAGTCTCACAGTCTCTCCTGCCCGGGCTGGCTTTGAATTGCCATACTCATATCTCAGCCTCCTGAGTAGCTAGGATTACAGGTGTGAGTCACCAGTGCCTGGCTCCATAAGAGTTTAATTTTTTGAGTTCTATGTATATTGGGCCATTGTCTAATCTATAGCTGGTAAAAATCTCTAATACTGTGGGATTTCTATTTAGCTTGTTAATATGTCCTTTGCCATGCAGAAACTTTTTCATTTATCTAAATCTCATTTATCTAATAGAGTACAAGCAAGGCCACACTAAAGCTACCAGCAGAAACATGTTCATCACAGCATTATTTACCATAGCAAAAATACAGAATCAAATGTTCCTCAATGGACACATGGATCAAGAAAATGTAGTAAATATACACAATAGAATTCTATGTTTCCATCAAAATGAATTTGCCCTATTCATGAGGAAATAGAAACACTTGGAAAAAATATATTAAATGAAGTAAGCCAGAGCCAAAGAAATATAGGTTGCATGGGTTCCCTCATTTGTAATAATTAGAATGTGGCTGTAAATCTACAAGTACATCCAATGGACAGTAAAAGACAAAAGAATTATACTTTGACATGATAAATTTAACAGTACTCTAAACATTCACACAGTGACACCAAAGGAGAATATTCTTAGGAGAGGATCACAAAGGCTCAATAGTTATATGCATATGGTCATATAAAATGATGCTTATTAAAATGAACTCGAAGAAATAAAAATGTGAAGTTCTCTTACTTTACTTTCCATGGTTTTTTTTCTTTTATGTTGTTTCCTTATTTCTGTGCCTTTTGTCTTGTATGTAAGTTTATCTGATTTTGCAAGGGGAAAGGGAAGCACAGAAGTTGTGGGACCAAGGGTGAACTAATTCAGTCATGTTACTCAATAAAGACTATGTTGAAAATGAAGTATACAAATTGTAGTAGAAAGGGGTTGGAAAGGAAAAACCTGGAAGAAGACAAGGGAAGAGGTTCAAAAAGAAATGTAGTCATTACCTGACTTATGTAACAATGACAGAAAAGTAAAAATTCTTTCACAATTCTATGTGCTGGCTGTAAATTGAAACAAAACTGTCAACAGTTTCAAGAGTCTAAGGCCTACAAGGTAGAATTCTTCTTTTTCTCTCCTAAGTTTGGGTAGCCATATGTACTTGATGACATTCCTTGGCTGATTGGCCCACAATTTACTAGTTTCTATCTCCATCTTCCCTTGATTTTCTTACTTCTGTATGAGCATTTTTTTCTCTATTGTACTTTGGCTACTTTTGAACCAATCACACCTGCACAGAACTGACTTACATAAGGTTCCATTTTACGACAGATAAAATTTGAAGCATGTATTATTCAATCTAGTCAAAATAGCTATATTTTTGTTCAATCTACTAAATACCAGTAAACATTCCATCATGTTCAATTTTATTTGTGAAAACCTTAATTTTAGAATAGCTTTAGATTGACATAGACATTGGGAAGGTAGCACTTTGCCTTCACAACTACTCTTCACACAATTTCTATAATCATTATCAACAATTAATCATGGTATTTTCATCACATTGCTCAATAAACGAGTTACTCTGTGATAAACCACTTGTTTATTTCTGTAAAGGCAACTTCAGTATCATGTACTTTGTAATCCCTTGGGAAATGATTCACTCAGGCTCAGCTACCTAGAGAATTCATGTTTCTGTTACATAATTTTCTGTGGGACCTGAGGCTTACATCCTCCAAGAGAAGGTCAATTTTTATATTGTACTATAGGTCATATTTAGTGTGGTTTACAGTGCTTCTTTAGATCTGAGAATGCAGTGATGTGTAGCAAAGTGAGTAACTTCATAGACTTTTGTCACAGCATGAAATGAAGCAGTCAAAAATAGTTTCTCAAAGAGAATATTTAAATTACTCATGTATTTCAGAATAGAATGAATTTCACCAGAGAAGAATGGATCATCCATGCTTGTTCCTTATTAGGATGGTAAGTGAAGTGTTGCAGTGCAAGTATTTCTAAATCTCTGTATACATAAATTGATTGCTTTTACTGTTTTTCTATTTTACAGATAGATAATGCTGAAAATCACAAATAAGACATGTAGAAGGCATGAAAAGGCTTTTCATGCCTTCTACATGTCTTATTTGTGATTTTCTAATGATATTCCTAATGTACAATGTTAGCTTTATTTTTGCTAAAGAATACTTTGTGCTTTAGGTAAAGAAAATAAATCTAGTATCCTCAGTTCAGCAAACATAGTCTTACATATTTTTCATCTCAAAACAAAGTTAATTAAGTGTGATGATAAAGAAACACCTAAGAAAGAATTTCCTTGGAGGAATCAATAATCTTTTGAGGAAATGTGTCTTGTAATTTAAAGTCTAGAAATGGTATAATTTACAATTTGTATAAATTCTTGCCTAAGAAATTTTTTGAATCAGTGTAACTGTAAAGTCATGATTTCTGGAAAGAGCCTCTTTTAATCTCAGCCTTTGTTCTGAATACAATCTATTATTTTTATCTTTAGTTTCACTTGCCCATATACTATATTTTAAGCTGGAATATACTGATGATATATAGTCTCAACAGACACAAGACTATCATTTCTTACTTAATTGCCATTTTACCACACATTTTAATATCAGTATTCTAATCAGGTTATGTGTAATACACACAATTTGTCTCAACTGCATGCCTACTATTCATTGTGAGTCTGAATTGATCATGTACTTTCAAATGTTTTCATTTAGATTATGTAGACTAAAAATAGTCATATTCTTATCACTTAATTGTCAAACTTTATACACTAGTTATGGAAGTAGACACTAGTTTGAAAGTTCTTCCCTTTTGCTTACTTACATGTTCATAAAATTATCTCCAATGATTGTAATCCTTTATTTTTTCTTTGCCTAAATTTAAAAATGCTTATTCTTTTCTTAAGGCTTCCATTATCTTATTTTCTCCTATATATTTTGTTCCCGCTTTAATAACATGACCAGAACTCATATCCCATATATACTTCTCTTTACAATAACATTTTATGCTTAATGGAGTTTTATTTTTGTTTTTGTTTTTTTGTTTGTTTGTTTCTTATTTGTTTGTTTTTTTGTCAGTTGTGGGGCCTGAACTCTGGGCCTGGGCACTGTCTCTCAGCTCTTCAGCTCAAGGCTAGCACTCAATCACTTGAGCCACAGCACCACTTCTGGCTTTTTCTGCTTATGTGGTGCTGAGGAATAGACCCCAGGGCCTCATGCATGCAAGGCAAGCACTCTACCACTGAGCCACCATCCCAGCCCATGGAGTTTTTTTTTTTAATAATAAAATTGTCTTTGCTATCTGCATTGGCATTACCAAAATTTTTGTATTGAAATTGTCTTGAGAAGGCAGTGGCATCTGAGTCAAGAATATCAAAATTGAAATTTAGGCATCTCCATGAGAAAAACAAAGTTTTCTCTATTTGTTACATGAAAATAACTGAAAACAAGTAATTATAAAATAAAATCACTAAAACATCAGGTAGTTTTAAGTTTTTATTTGGTGAATAAATATTACATGTGAATAAATCCTAATGACCAATCTAGGCACAGACTTGCCCTCTTTTATTTTATTTATTTATTTATTGTCAGTTGTGGGGCTTAAACTCTGGGCTTTGGCTCTGTCCTTCAGCTCTTCAGCTCAAGGCTAGTGCTCTACTGCTTGAGCCACAGTGCCACTTCCGGTTTTCTAGTGCTTTATTGGAGATCAGAGTCTCACATACTTTTCTGCCCGGGCTGGCTTTGAACCGTGATCCTCATCTCTCAGTCTCCTGAGTAGCTAGGATTACAGGTGTGAGCCACACGTGCCCTCTTACGTGTTTTCAATCAAAGTTTATGTTCATGTATAATTTGGGTTCTACTTTACAATTTCTAATATTAACTGAGAAGCTATATATCCTGACTTTTGCACATTATGTAAGAAAACAAAAGAACATTTTCTAAGTGTGATAAATCTTTTTTTTTTTTTTTTGGTCGGTCGTATGGCTTGAACTCTGGGCCTGAGCACTGTCCCTCAACTCTTCAGCTCAAGACAAGTGCTCTACCACTGGAGCTACAGCGCCACTTCCAGTTTCTTTTCTGGTCATTTATTGGAGATAGGAGTCTCACGGTCTCTCCTGCCTGGGCTGGCTTTGAACCGCGATCCTCAGATCTCAGCCTCCTGAGTAGCTAGGATTACAGGCGTGAGCCACCAGCACCTGGCTAGTGTGATAAATCTTGTAATCATTCAGATTAAAATTCTCAACACTTGTTACACTTGTGAAACTACAATTTTGTTAGAAAATATAAAGTTTGAAACATGTTGCTCCAGGCGGGCATGTTGCTACTTATGCTACAAATATGGTCAATTCAAGGTGCACCAGAGTACTGTTTGTCTGAACTAACAGAATGATCTGTAAAACATGACTGTACGTGTCACAAGTGCCACAAATATCACTTTTCTAATTGTACCTAAAATGGTACAGATTCCTGTTATTTATCCAGAGATTTTCCTTATAAGGGGAGGATTAGAAGAAACCATGCAAGAGACATCACGTTCATCATAGCAGGTATGACTCCTAAGCCATCCCTAACAATTGTATTTTCTTGTTCCTTCTCAATTATTTTCTAAGTTCAACTTCAGAATTTTTATTACTGTCCTCACCATAGGGAATGCTCATTTAAGTACCTTCTTGTATTTTTTTCCTTTGTCACTTTTCCTTCTTAAAAGTTTCCTGATATTGGTCATCATTATAGCTACTACAACTTTATATACTTTAGGTATCAATGAAGGGAGAAAATTTTAAAAATATACCTGAAGAGCCTATTGAGATATAATGTGCAAAATGTATGTTATATATTAGTGCAATCAAGCATCTGTATTTCAAAAGACTAGCATGCTTCTTTTATATTGAAAAGTAAGACTCAATTTTGGACTAGTGAAAACATTATAAATATACTGATAGAGTGGAAACCATATTTGTTGTGATGAGCTCTAAGATGATTTCTGAAAATATTCGTGCTTGGTGAGTTTCTGAGAGTGGCACATTGTAGGCCAGATAGGGAAGAAAAGTAAATATCTGTTTTTACTTTCCATAGATTTGACAAAACAAAAGGAATGAAGAACAGATCACAGGAGGTAGTGTTCATTTTGCTGGGACTGACAGATGATCCTCAGCTACAAACTGTGGTTTTCCTGTTTCTATTTTTGAATTACACCTTGAGCCT
>NW_012267219.1:434422-445184 GCF_000151885.1 Dipodomys ordii
TACGGGAGTTGTATCTTTATGTATATAAAAACTTCAGCAAAGGAAAGGGTGACTTTCACAAAAGGAGTAGCTCTGCTGTATACCTCTGTGGCCCCTATATTGAACCCTTTCATTTATAGTCTAAGAAACCAGCAGGTAAAAGAAGCTTTCAAGTATGTGCTTCAAAAGTTTTATTCTTTTCAAAACAATGAGTCAAAATTTAGACTTAACTAACTTTTTCTGCAACATAAACAAGCAAATTGATAACACAGATTCAAGATGGCAGACTAGAGACAGGGCAATACCAGAGCTCTGTCTGCTCAGTAAGAAATACAAAACTCCAACCTGAAAATCCAGCTCAAGTGTAGATGCCAAAGGAAGTCATGCAATCAGAGCCTAGTGACAATCAAAAAACATCAAACTTCTAGTTGTGGTAGAAGAGAAAAATCGGCATAACATTAAGTCCACATAACCAGGTCCTATCACAGACAGCCAGAACACAGGTTGCACAGCTTTATGCAGACTGTACCTTGATGAGGCCATCTGCTCAATGAAGAGCCCACTCAGAACCAAAACACACTCAGTTCAGACCTCTGCTTTGGAAAACCTTACAACTGGAGCAGCCATCAGATTGATGTAGATCCCCATCCATCCCTCTGTTCAACAGTGACCTTCATCCAATTCAGGTTTCTGCTTGGAGCAGCTGCCTGTAAAATAGCAGCTTCCATGCAATAGAGAAACAACTTCAAAGGTGGAACCCAGGAAGAAGATGATGCGAACACCAAACACCCTGAGTCATAGGATTCCTCCTCCCCACCCTTCTAGCAGATGGCCAGAGAAAAGATCTGGGAAAGAAATCAACCCCACTGTCAGACACAGGTATAGGGCATCGGAAGGTGGCAGAGAAAACAAACGGACACAATTCTGAGCTCAGAAACCAGAAACTACATAGATCTCAGCCTGCACCAGCAATGTGAGGATTTAACTCCTTCAGTTTGTGTCAGGAATTTGCACTTGAGGAAGTTTGAGTCAAGGGACAAAGTTTGTTACTGGTTACTCACAGAAGGCATTAGTCTCAGCTCATACTAGGCAAGAGAGGATTCAGCTTCTGACTGACATTGGGCATGGGTGAACCAGAACAAATGACAAAGCCTGGGGCTCTTATTCAGAGAATATACCAGTCTTGGTCCAGACTCTTGCCTGAGGACTTAACTGATAGGTCTGGGACAACAGGTGTGTGTAAGACTGCAAGCCAAGCCCACCCCCTTCATAAATAGGAATTTATACCATCAGGAGCAGATACAGAGAAGAACATAAGGGTGGTGTTTCAAAACAGAGTCCTGCCCAGTGAGGTTTGCCCTCAGGGTTGAGGGAAAAATCAAGCCTCCAGCTAGTGCAACCTGGAACCAGAACCAGGCTGGAAAACCCCAGTCTCAGAATTCCACCCCAAACCCAGCCACCAGGGCTGAGTCACAAGCAGGGTTTTGAGTCCCAGTATTGTTCTCAGTGGAGACCCTAACTCTGAGAAGGATCTTGGGAGATCCCTTTTAGAGCTGAACAGCCACAGTAGCTCAAGACACATCATGGCCTCTCACCCTGGAAAAGGCCTCGGCGAGACCTCTAACATCAGCCAGTAGACAGGCCACGCATGCAACCCCACACGTGATGCTGCCAACATCCTACTTGAGGGATCTATACACAGCTTTGTCCATCCGTGCATCCATAAAAGAGATACTGCTGGCCACCCACAGCACCAGTGGGGCAGCACCAACCCACACTTGGCCCCTCCAGCAGCACTGGGGGCCAGGGGCACTCTGATCAGACATCCTTTAAAGCCAGCCCAGGCATCCTTACATGAACACCTCCACCCATGGTGCCAGGGATCTGTGCCTAGCCAACTCCAAAAACTCATCTGTGCTTTACCTTGTGGGATGCCCTCACCCAGATAGGGGGATTTACATCTGTCCAGCCCAGGAAGCCTGCTTAAACATCCTAGTGTGAGATGCCAATGACAGCTCCCAGCACTGAGGTTCAAGACTAACCGGCACTAAAGGCTCTGTATGTCCCTGTGTACAAAACGGTCAGACGCTGCGCCCAGAGTCAGCACTCAGCTGGACACGGTTGAGAAACATGTGTCTAGTCATGAAATAAAAGGATGAAATATTGGTGATTAAAAGAACAACGATTAAAATAAAGACATGTCTGTGTTTGTGTATGTAGGTGTATTCCCTAGGCATTTCAGTTGAAATGTTAGAAGTAGCAACATCACTGTACCAGGGAATACACATTGTTTCCAGGAGAAGCACCAGAATTTTTAATAGAAATTGTGATTCCATGCCTGGGAAAGGACAAAATACGGGCTGAGAAAAGCATTTGTTTTGACCAGAAAAAATGTAGAAAATGCAAACAGACCATCAAAATCAGGATGAGGCTGATTCCAAAGAGATTCAAAATCCAACCAGAAAGTGCCAATACTGGAAATAATTGTTTTCTAAATAGCATTCTTCAGTAAATAGAAAGAAGGTCTTTGGGAAAAAATGATTCTAGGTATTGGAGAAAGTAATATTTGATAAGAGATTCTAGGCCTTGGAGGAAGTAATATTTTATTTATTTACTTATTTATTTTTGTTCGGTTGTGGGATCTGAACTCTGGGCCTGGGCACTGTCCCTGAGCTCTTCAGCTCAAAGCTAGCACTCTACCACTTGAGCCACAGCACCACTTCTGGCTTTTTCTGCTTATGTGGTTTTGAGGAATCAGACCCAGGGCCTCATGCATGCAAGGCAGGCACTCTACCACTGAGCCACCTTCCCAGCCCGGAAGTAATATTTGATAAGGGAGCCAAAAGCACAAGATGGAAGAAACACAAACTCCTTAAAAAAGGATTCTAGGCCTTGGAGGAAGAATCATGACTACATTATAATGATAGAAACTAACATATTACTCGACAGAAAACAAGATGACCACTGCAAAATGACACAGACCCAATGTGAAAGAATCTACCACTGAGTAACAATGAGAAAAATGAGCAAGAATATTTTCTCATTACCTAAAGTACATACCAAATGCCCATTAGTCACCCTGATAAAAATATGAAATTATTTCAGCATAAATGTGTAAGGAGAGTAATTATAATTACAAAAGTGTACTGATATTATGTGTGGACATCATTTCACTCAAGACAGTGGAAATAAATTTCCTTCCCCAAGTGTTAATGAGACTTGGAAAGCACCCTCTTAACCAAGTGGTCAAAGGCACATTACTGATAACTCGTATTGACACCACATAATCCAGAACAGTCCTCAGGAGAACAGCTTTTCGTCTCTGTAGTATTCTTCACAAAAACTGCAATTGTCATTCGGTTATAAGAAACTATTGAAACAAAGTGTGAAGTCATTTTACAAAATAGTTAATGGAAATGAATAAGTTTGTTTTTGGTAGCTTTAACACAGGGCTCCAAACATGGTGATCTAAAAGGGTAAAACAAATTGTTTTTTCACAGTTCTACATGCTGGTTGACTGAAACCAAACTGTCAACAGTGTCAAGATTCTGAGGCCCAAAGGCTAGAATCCTTTTTCTCTCCTAGATTTGGGTAGGTATGGGCCTTCTTTGGCATTTCTTGGCTAATAGTCCACCAATGACTAATTTCTATCTCCATCTTCCCAGGGTTTTTCTACCTCTTCAATGTAGTTCTTGAATTCCTAGAAAGAGTAATAAGGCAAGAGACAAACATCAAGGAATCCAAATAGGGAAAGAAAAAGGGAAACTATCCATCTTTGCAAAGATGACATAATCTTTTATTTAAAGAATCCTATAGATTCTTCTTCCAAGTTACTTTAAGCTGATCTGAAACATTGCAAGTTGGCGGAGTATTAATTAACTGACAAAACTCAGTTGCTGTTCTGTATGCCAACCACGAGAAGAGCAAGTCTGAAATCAGAAAAACGACTCCATTTGGAATAGCCTCAAAAAAAATATCAAATAACTAACCAAAGATGTTGAAGGACCTCTATGATGAAAAATTTAAAAATCTGAAAAAGGAAATTAAAAGAGGATTGAAATGGAAAAAACTCCTATATGCTCCTGGAAGTGTTAACAATGTGAAAATGCCAATTCTACCTCACTCCAGTTAGAATGGCCATTGTAAGAAAATGAATAATAACAAACGCTGGCTGGAATGCCCTCAAAAGGGAACACTACTACATTGTTGCTGGGAATGTAAACTTGTTTGAGCACTCTGGAAAGCAGTATGGAGGTTCTTCAAAAGACAAAACATAGAACCTTCCAGCAATCCCATTTCTGGGCATTTATCCAATTCACCACAAATTTGGCCACACTACAACAGCATGACCATGTTCATTGCAACATTGATATGGAATCAACCCAGATGCCCCTTCTTGGAGGAATGGATCAAGAAAATGTGAAATACATACACAATGGAATTATATTCTTCGATCAGACAGAATTTTATTGCCCTATTTGTAAGAAAATAGAAAGACTTGAAAAAAATTATATTAAGCCAAGTAAGCCAGATGCATGGTTTCCCTCATTTGTAGTAATTAGGATGTGCCTATAAACCTATAAGTAAACCCAATGGATAGTAAAAATAAAAAGAATATACTTGGAACATGATAAATTAAACAGGATTCTAAACATCACACAGTGAGACCAAACGAGGATATTCTTAGGAGATGATCACAAGGGCTCAATAGCTATTTGGATATGATTATATAAAATGATACTTATCAAAACAAATTCCAAGAAATGGAAATGAGAGGTTTTTATGAGTTCCCCTGTTTTTCCCCTTTTGTATCTGTTTCAATTTCTCTACCTTTTGTCTTGTGTGTAAGTTTATCTCGTTTAGGAATGGCAAGAGGAAGCACAGAAATGATGGGACAGAGTGTGAACTAATTCAGCAGTGATACCCCCTAGACAGTATGGTAAAAAATCAACTGTACAACTTATGGCAGGAGGGGTTGGGAGGGAAAAACAGGGAGAAAATGGAGGAAGAAATAACACTGTTCAAAAAGAAATGTACCCATTACCTGATTTATGTAACTGTATATATCACCTTGCACCAGAATCAACTCCAAATGGATCAAAGACCTCAAAGTCAAAGCAGACATCCTGAAAACATTACAGGAAGGATTAGGAGAAACCCTAGGGTTCCTTGGCACAGGCCAAAATTTTCTTAATAAAGACCCAGAAACACAACAAATCAAAGAAAGGTTGCATGAAATTGCAGAATTTCAGCATGGCAAAGAACATAGCTAGCAAGATCAATAGAAAACTCACAAATTGGGAGAAGATCTTCAGTAGTCATACATTGGACAATGGTCTCATATCTAAAATATACTTAGAACTCACAAAACTAGGGCTGGGAAGTTGGCTCAGTGGTAGAGTGCTTGCCTTGCATGCCTGAGACCCTGAGTTCAATTCCTCAGCACCACATAAACAAAAAAGAAAAAACCCGGAAGTGGTGCTGTGCCTCAAGTGGTAGAGCCCTAGCCTTGAGCTAAAGAGCTGAGGGACAGCGCTCAGGCCCAGAGTTCAGGCCCCACGACCGGACCCAAAAAAAAAAAAAATTAAATCCCCCAACACCAAATCCTCAAAGAAACAACTGCCCGATAAATAAGTGAACTAAAGACTTAGAAACTTCTCTGAAGAGGAAATAAGAATGGCCAATAGACACATGAAGAAATACCCAACTTCTCTGGCCATTAAAGAAATGCAAATCAAAACACCATTGAGATACCACCTCACTTCAGTTGGAATGGCTATAATCAAGAACTCTAATAACAACAAATGCTGGAGGGGATGTGACCAAAAGGGAACCCTATTGCATTGTTTGTGGGAGTGTAAACTTGTTCATCCACTTTAGAAAGCAGTATGGAGGTTCCTCAAAAGACTCCACATAGAGGTTCCCTATGACCCACTTTTGGGCATTTACCCAAATGATCACATACAAGGCTATACTAAAGCTACCAGTACAACTTGTTTATGGCAGCATTATTCTCCATAGCTAAGATATGGAACCAATCCAGATGCCCTTCAGTAGATGAATGGATCAAGAAAATGTGATCTATATGTATATAGATAGATATCGATATAGGTATAGATATAGATAAATAATGGAATTGTATGCCTCCATCAGAAAGAATGACACCACCCCATTTGTTAGGAAATGGAAAGACTTGGAAAAAATTATATTAAACAAAGTAAGCCAAGCCCAAAGAAACATGGGTCCCATGGTTTTCCTTATTTGCAATAACTAGTATAAGTCAAGGACAGCAGAAAAGGTCAAAAGCTATGTACGTATGACCATATAAGATGATATTAAGTGAAATGAACCTCAAGATAGGGACACAAATTGTTTTTCTGTCTTGGTATTGCTTTTAATGTATCTAAAATTCACTATGGGATTTTTTTTTTGTTTCTCTTATACATTCTTCCCCCACGGTATGACCCCTGTTTTCACTGTATTTGATGTCGGTGCCCTGCAGCTTGTATATACATTTTTCTAATTTGGGAAGGGGAAGGGAAATAACAAAATGCTGAAACAAGGATACAGGTTGACCTATTATAACAATGAGATGTATAAGACACTACGTTGAAAACAAACTTTACAACTAGGGGTGGGGGGAGATGGGAAGGAGGGGAGGGAAGGAGTGGTGGGGGGGGGAAGAAATGTACTCATTACCTTATTCATGTAACTGCAACAGTAATATATATACATATATATTCTTTCAACAGTGCTGGTAGACTGAAATAAAACTGTCAACAGTGTCAAGATTCTAATACCTACACGCTAGAATTATTCTTTTTCTCTCCTAGGTTTGGGTAGTTATTAGCCCTCTATGGCTTTCCTTGGCTGATTAGTTCACCATTTACTAATATTTATCTCCATCTTCCCTTGATTTCTTGCCTCTCTTTTGTCTACTCTATGTCATTTTGGACACATTTAAACCAATCAATCACACCTGCACAGAACTGACTTACAAAAAGGTTCCAGTTTTTGACATAGATAAAATTTGAAATATGTATTATTCAATCCAGTCAATGTAAATACATTTTTGTTTGATTTACTAAATACCAGTAAACATTCCATCATGCTTAATTTTATTTCTGAAAAACTTATTTTTAGAATAGCTATAGATTGGGAACGAAATTGGAAATGTAGCACTTTTGCATTCACCAATACTCTTCACACAAGTTCTATAATCATTAACAACTTATAATTATGCTCTTTTTATCACATTGGTGAACAAATGGGTTATTCTGAACTAAACTGCTTGATTATTTCTGTAAAAGCCACTTTGGTAGCATGCACTTTACAATCCCTTGGGAATGATTCCCTGTGACTCAATTACCTAGAGAATTTGATGTTTCAGTTAAATAATTTCCTATAGGACCCAGAGGCTTATATGCTCCACTGTATCAAGAGAAGGTCAATTTTTATATTGTACTACAATTCACATTAAGTGGGTTTACAGTGCTTCTTCACATCTGAGAATGCAGAGTAGTGTAGCAAAGAGGGTAACTTCATAGACTTTTGTCACAGCAACAAATAAATTAGTAAAAAAAATAGTGTCTCAAAGAGAATATATGAGTGTCTCACTCATATATTTCAGAGTAGAATGAATTTCTCAGAATAATGAACTATTGATGTTTTCTCTTTATAACGATGATAAGTATAGTGTTCAAGTTTTTCTAAATCTCTGTATATATAAATAGGTTAATGTTTTTACCATTTTTACATTTAATGGATAGATAATGCTAAAAGATAAAAAAAATAAGGCGATGATGCTTTTAAACTGAAAAGTCTTTTCATGCTTATAATATTTCCAATGCCCAACAAAATGAAATACAGTTATGTTGATTGGTCTGTGCTCATATATTCTTATGTTATAATTTAAGTTGTTTTCCCTTACAGGGTATAGACAGTATAGGGATAGACAGTATATGTGGTTGCAAAAGCAGAAAAAAAATATAGTTTCAAATAAAGGCATGTTTGTTTCAATATTATATAATTAAACACTCATTAATTTTGCCACTGAATGATTTGTATAAATAAGGAAATTTTATCATAATACTTAGACCATTATTTTGACCATAACATTTGACTATGTTAAAGAACTCTGGGTACTGGGACACAGTTCTTGAACAAGTTTATAGTCTTAGCAGAGGTGATGAGATGGGAGAAATTTAAATATGGTCTCCAACGAAATCATCCTATAGGTTTTTATTGCCATGTTGCACTTCATCTGACTGGTTTATCTTAAATCAGTTCTCCAGCTCTGTGTAGCACTCAAAACCAAAATATTCACTTAACTCCTTCAAAGTTCTGTAGATAACATGGGAATAACATTAATTTTCCAATTACCTTTTGATTCTCTTTTGATTTTATAGTTTCTTTATTTTTGCTAAAGAATAATTTGTGCTTTCAATATTAAAAAGAAATATCTTATTGTCCTCATTGCAGCAAACATAGCCTTGCACATTTTCATCCCAAAATGAATTTAATTATTTTATTGTGATGATAAAGAAACTCTCAAGACAGCATTTTCTTAGAAGAAAGAGCAATATTACTTTTTCTGAGGAGAAATGTTCTATAATTTATATTCTGGAAGTTTCAGAATTTACAAGTTTTATAATTTGTGTAAAAGCTTGTCAAAGAAATGTTATGAATCATTGTAATTTTAAAGTCATCATTTCTGAAAATTGCCTCTTTTAATCTACCCTTTGTTCTGAATGCAAGGTATTATTTTTATCTTTAATTTCACTTTTCCCATAGTAATGGTCATATTATTTCTCTCAATAGATACAAGACTGTCTTTACTCTTTAATTGCCAGTTTAACTCTCATTTTAATGTCATTAATCTCATGGGGCTAATATACTATGCACAATGTCTCAATTGCATTCCCATCATTCATTGTGAGTCTGAAATTTATCAGTCAGATTATGTTGACTAAAAATATGTTCATATTCTTATATTTAATTTTCAGAGCTGTATGTGTTAGTCATAGAAGCATATACTTTAGAAGTTATCCCTTATTGCTTTTTACTTACATGTTTATACAATTATCTCCAGTAATTGCAGTCCTTTACTTTTTCTGTACTAAATTTAAAGAGGGTTTTTTTCTCAAGGTTTTCATTGCTTTTATTTGCTCCTTTTCTTTTTGCTAACCTTTTAATAACATGACACAAATCCAGGTGTGTTTCTCTTTGCCAATAACATTTTAGACTGTATGAAGTTTAAAAAAACAGCAAAATACTATTCTTGCTGTCTGTATTGGCATTAACAAACTTTTCGTACTGAAACTGTCCTGGGAAGGCAGTGGCATCTGGGTCAAAAACATCAAAATTAAAGCATAGGTATCTCCACAAGAACAACACAGTCTTCTCTAGTTGTTACATCGAAGTAACAAATAGAGTTAGCCGTAACATAAAATCACTCAAGAATCAGGTAGGTTAAGTGTTGATTCATTCAATGAAATAGTACAAGTGAATAAATTTTAATGACCAATCTAGGCTCAGATTTTTCTATGTATGTTTTCATTCTAAATATGGGCAGTTGTTCATATATAATTTGGGTTCTACCTTACAATTCCTAATATTTACCAAGAAATGATATACATTGACTATTGTACATTCTGTTAGAAAACAGGAGAACATATTCTAAGTATGATGCAACTTGTAATTATTCAGATAAAATTCTCAAAACTAGCTGCATTTGTGGGATGATCGTTTTCTTAGAACTTAAAAATTAAATTTTGGAGATAGATTCAAGTTGCTCCAGGAAGCCATGTCACCACTTGTACCACACCTGTGGTCCATTCAAGGTATTCCAGAAGTACAAAGTGTTTACCTTAACTAACATATTATCTGTAAAATATAACTATACATGGTACAATTGCCTCAAACATTGATTTTCTAATTGTACCTTAAATCGTACTTATTCCTGTTATTTTTCCAGAGTTGTTTTTAATGGTTGATTGCTTACAAAGGGAGGATTAGAGGAAATCATATAAGAGATATCTATCCTGTTTATCTGAGCAGGTTTGACTGGCTCCTAAGCCATCCTTGACAATTCTATTTTCCTGTTCCTTCCCAATTATTTTCTAAGTACAACTTCAGACTTTTTATGACTGTCCTCACCTTGATGAATATTCATTTAAGTAGCTTCGTGTACTTTTTTTCTTTGTCACTTTTCCTTCTTAAAAGTTTTCTGTTACTGGTAGTTCTTATGGCTCCTAGGACAAATGCTATTGCTGTAATTCTTGTGTCACTCACCTGGCAAGATACTTTAGATATCAATTAAGGGAGAAAATTAAAAAAACATTAACGACCTGAATGGCCTACTGAGATATAATGTGCAAAATATGTGTTATAAATCAATATAATAAAAGGCCTATATTTCAAAGAGTAGCATGTATCTTCTATATCTTACATATTGCCAAGCAAAACCCAATTTTGGACTAGTGAAAAACTTTATAAATATACTGATAGAGTGGAAACCATATTTGTTGTGATGAGCTCTAAGATGATTTGTGAAAACATTCCTTCTTGGTGAGTTTCTAAGACCAGTATGTTCTAGGGAAGAAAGGGCAGGAAGATCTTATGAATAAATGCACATTTTTTAAATTTTCTATAGATTTGATAAACCAAAAGAAATGAAGAACAGATCACAGGAGGTAGTGTTCATTTTGTTGGGACTGACAGATGATCCTCAGCTACAAACTGTGGTTTTCCTGTTTCTATTTTTGAATTACACCTTGAGCCT
>NW_012267219.1:445679-491743 GCF_000151885.1 Dipodomys ordii
CCTTCTGTCCAACAGCGGAAAAAGGCCTTTTCCACCTGCTCCTCACATATGGTTGTTGTCTCTATTACCTACGGGAGTTGTATCTTTATGTATATCAAGCCCTCAGCAAAGGAAAGGGTGACTTTCACCAAAGGCGTTGCTCTCCTCAATATCTCTGTGGCCCCTTTACTGAACCCTTTCATTTATACTCTAAGAAACCAGCAGGTAAAAGAAGCTTTTAAGCATATGCTTCAAAGGTTTTGCTTTTCTCAAAACAGCAAAGCACCATTTAAAAATAAATAACATGCTTCTGGAAGATGAATATGGATATCAAAGACATTTGTTTTGATATATGCCAATTCTCAGTTTAAGTATATCATGTTAAGTTTAATTTCTTTCTGCTTTTCTTTCTTAATAGATCATCCTAACCTCTAGGCTAAGAGTGTTTGCTTCAAAAACAAATTCAATATACTTATACTTACATTTACCTCTTTTCTCATAGCAATTATTTTACATCCAATATGGTTCATACAAGTGAAACTTGTTAGATACACTTAGTTCATCTGACACATGTGTTCATGACTCAGCAGTCCACATTTGCTCTTTAGAATTTGCATTGATAACATTTTAACAGAGTATATCATAATCATTGCAGAATACAACTGAAACTGTGATAGAAAAAAGGAGAAAATCTGAATTGTTTTAAAGATCAAAGCAGATTTTTAAGAGGAAGCATCATTTATGGTAAACATTTAAGGAGAAAGGATAAGTGTGATTGAAGAAAGGAAGGAGGGAAAATGCAGTCATAAAATGCAATGTATATCCTACAAAATTAAGAAAATTAAGAGGAGGGAGGGAGGGAAGAAAATGATGGAAAGGGTGACATTGGTTAAGATGTGTCACATTCATAAACTGCTCCATTGAATAGAAACCCCTTTTACAATTACTTAAAGATGGTAAAAATGTATTTATAAAAAAGATTCCCGGGCTGGGAAGGTGGCTCAGTGGTAGAGTGCTTGCCTTGCATGCATGAGGATCTGGGTTTGATTCCTCAGTACCACATAAACAGAAAAAAAAAGAAACAAAAAAGATTCCCAAGGACTGAGTGTCTTACATACAAAGGAATTGAAAATTTAATGGAAACTTTCTCCAGCAGAGTTTTAATAATTAAGAGTAATTTATTTGTAAATACATTTATTGTAAAGATAGTTGAGTAAAACATATTTGAAGGCTGGGCTTTGGTTCCAATTGCTTATATTAAATAAATTAATTTGTGAATAAAAAATTAACCTATTTTAATTCCTGTGTTGGTGGGGAAATTCTAAGTGTTTAATACAATCTATATATTGTAATTTCTTAAACAATTCTGCTTGTTTCCGTTGTCATCAAGTTAATTACATTTATCTTGTATCAAAGCATACGATCATTTCCAACCAATGCATAGACAAACACTTACTCCTGTGCAGCCCTAGAAAACATCACACTCAAGTCACTCCCTGCGCAATCCTAAGACCAATTTCTTGAATATAAATATCCAGTGGTGATCTTTCAGTCACTGTAGATAAGTCTCGTATTTTTCCAGAACCATCTAGTATGAACTTGGCTTCTTTGCTCAACGTAATAAAATGAGTTCTCCCCCAGGATTGTCTTCCTTCACAGTTGATTTCTCACAGTCATTTGATTTATCAGCATGATTACTGTGCTTTTCTCAAAGCCAGATTTCCTTTCTCAATTCTAATATTTCAGTATGTTTTTCCTTGTGTGAGGAATTCTTCCAGAAGATAGAATCATTTCTTGACCAATGTGAGAAATAAATACAGTTAAATACTGATCCTCAGAAGTCCCTCTCTACATGACAAACCAAGATTCGCAGGAAAAAGATGCCCCTCGATGTCTTTGACATTCCACTCTCCAATTTACATTTTCCAGACAGAAGGGCTTGAGAACTTTTTTCAGATGAGAAGAGTGTTCACGAAGGAAAAGAGTCCATATCTAGTTACTCCCTTTGGGGGACCATGCTGGCTGAAATGATAGCTATTTTGTTCTAAGCTCTTGCTTATCTTGTTATTATTATCCTTTTGGTCAGCTGTGGGACTTGAACTCAGGGCCTACCTACTGTCCCTGAGATCTATTTTTTAAAAAATTTGTAAAGGTGATGTACAGAGGGGTTACAGTTACATAAGTCAGGTAATGGATACATTTCCTTTTGAACAGTGTCCCCCACTCCCTCATTATCTCCCAGGTTTTCCCATCCCATGTACTCCCCACCCCCAAGCTGTTCAGCTTCATTTCCCACATAGTGTCTAGTGGATATCACCGCTGAATTAGTTCACCCTCTGTGCCTCCACTCCTATGCTTCTCCTTCCCCTCTCTAAATCAAATAGATTTATATACAAGACAAAGGGTACAGAAAGCAAATACGGAGACAAAAGGCTATAAGCCAAAGGAAAAAGGAAAGAAAAAGAAAGAAGAACCACAAACAGTATAATAAAAATCATAATTTCTGTTTCTTGGAGCTCAATTCTATAAGTATAATTTTATGTAGTCATATGCACAAAGCTATTGAGGCCTGGTGATCCTCTTCTAAGAATATCCTCCTTTGGTCTCACTATGTGAATGTTTAGAGTATGGTATATATATGCAGAATTGAATTCTATGCTTCCATTAGAATGAATGGCATTCCCATTCATAAGGAAATGGAAAGACTTGGAAAAAAGTCATACTAAGCAAAGTAAGGCAGACCTAAAGAAACACATAAACTGCATGGTTTCCTCATTTATAATAATTAGAATGAGTCTATAAATCTGCAAGGAAACCCAATGGATAGTAAAAGACAAGTAACTACTTTTGTCCCTGATCTCTTTTGTTCAAGGCTAGGGTTCTAACACTTTTAGCCACAGCACCATTTCCAGTTTTCTGGTGGTTAACTGAAGATAAGATTGTCATGGACTTTCCTACCCTGACTGGCTGTGAGTCTCGGTCCTCAGATCTCAGCCTCCTGATTAGCTAGGATTACAGTCGTGAGCCACTAGTGCCCAGCATATCTTGTTATCTAAAAAGTGTTTTGGCATAGCATCATTTTAATTTTAAGGTCAATGATTTCTTTATGAATTAGGCCTTTACTTATAAAACTACTTGTCCTACTCAAAGTAACTAGTCAAGTGTATGTAGTGTCTTTGTTTTAATTTTCTTTACATTTTTTCTTTCTTTTTTTAGTATTACTGTCTTTTTAAGTTTTTTTCTCATTCTCTTATTAACTAATATCTTTTTTGTGTACTTAATATTATCTCTCCTTCTTCATCTTCTAATGTTATTGGAGTTGTAATATTCTGGAATCAAGTGAAAATGAAAACACAACATGCCAGGACATGTTTGAAACAGTGAAAGTGATTCTAGGAGGATGGCTTATAGTTATAATAACTTAAATATTCAGATAAGTATTAAGTAAATAACTTAGGTGTCATAAAAATCTTAGGAAAACAAAAACAGGTCAATCTCAACACTAAGAGAGGGAAAGAAATAATACATATCATAACCTGAATTATTGAAATGCAACCTCAAAGACAATATCAACAGTCAATGAATGAAAATGTTGGTTCTATGAAAAATATGCAAGTCCTTAATGAAGAAATTTAATTAGAAGAGTCAAGAAACACATAAAATTAGAGCTAGAAATGGACTATTAAAACAGACCACTGCCACAGGAGGAAGAACATACAAAAGAAATGAAAAAAAATCACATATTACATTAAAAACAACCCTGTTGTCACTGTATTTGATTTTGGTTCTTTGTGTCTTGTATATACATTTATCAAACTGAGGATGGAAAGGGGAATAACAAAATGTTGAAACAAGGACACAGGATGATCCATTGCAACAATAATACTCTCAAGACACTCTGTTGGAAATGAACTACAACTCCAGGGTGGGGAGAGAGCGGGGAAGGTGAGGGAAGAAAGGGATAGTAGGAGAAAAACAAAGGAGGAGGTAACAACGCTCAGCAAGTAATGTACTAATGTACTTATCACCTTACTGATGTAACTGTATCCCCCCTGTACAGCATCTTTACAATAAAATAAATTTTTTAAAAAAGAAAAAAAAACAGACCACTAAAATCAAGAGGAATGTTATGGAATATTTTGAAAAAGATCATATTCTAATAAATGTAGAAATCTGAAACACACTTACAAATTTTTAGATACATAATGACTTACCCTGATTAAATGTAAATGCATCAATAAGATTGGAAATATAATTAAAAGTCCCTCAACAAAAAAATGAAGCTAAGGACCAGATGGATTAATTGATGATCTTGTCAAAACTTCAAAGAAATAACATCAAAGTTTCTTAAACATTCACACAAAATAAATAGCAGAGGAACACTTCCAAATCCAGTATTATACTAAATATGTTCTACCAATGCTGGATATGGACATAACGAAAATAGAAAACTATCACCTAGTTTCAAAAATACTCTAAAAAATTCTTGCAACTTTAATTCAACAATACTTAAAAATGTCATATACCTCCAGGTGCTCTGGCCCATAACTTTAATCCTAGCTACTCAGGAGTCTGAGGTCTGAGAACTGCAATTCAAAGCCAGCCTAGACAGGAAATGCTACGAGATCAACCACTAAAAAGCTAGAAATGGAGATAGGCCATAAGTGGTAGAGTGCCAGTCTTGATCAAAAAGAATTAAGGAACAGTGTTGTGGCCCTGAGTTAAAATCCCAGTACACACACACAGACACAGACACACACACACACACACACACACACACATAACATACATCATAAACAAGTCGTTCTCATTGCACTGATGGTTCAACATACACAATCAATAAGTGTTATAAAGTACACAGGTGGAATGAGACAAAAATCACAGGATCATATCAACATACATAGAAAAAGCCTTTGACAAGATTCAAAGTCATTTCATGATTAAAAAATAATTTCCTGAAAAACCAGGAATAGGACTGTCGTAGCTAAGCATAATAAAATCTATGTATGTCTTACCTATAGCCAAGATAATATTGAACATAAAAGAAACTGGAATCATTCTCTCTTAAATCAGGAATGAAATTACTTTTTATATTATCACCTCTCTTACTCAATGTGGTGCTTAAAATTTTAACAGAAAAACAAGACAAGAGAGAAATAAATGAGGTACAAATAAAAAAGAAAATTGTTGCCAGGCACAGGTAGCTCATGTCTGTAATCCTAGAACTCAGGAGACTGAGATCTGAGGATCATGGTTCAAAGCCAGCCCAGGTGAGAAAGTCCATGAGACTCTTAGCTCCAATAAACCACCAGAAAACCAGAAGTGGTGCTGTAGCTCAAGTGGTAGAGCACTAGCCTTGAGCTGAAGAGCTGAGGGACAGCACCCAGGCCCAGAGTTCAAGCCCAACAACCGATAAAAAAAGAAAAAAGTCAAAGTATTATTACTTGCAGATGGTAATATCCCATCTTTAAAACTCTAAACAGAAAACTGTTACTGTCAAAAAAGTAGCAGAATACAAAAATCAACATATAAAGCTTGCAACACAAAAGTAACACAACTGCTGAAAAATGAATTTGTAAGGAAACCTCATTCAAACTACTCTCAAAAAATTACAAAATACCTGTGATAAACCTAATCAAGGGGGGATATTACTTCCACAATTAAAATAATATAACACTAAAGAAATAAAGATAACAATGAGACTCACAAGACACTATGTTGGAAATGAACTACACAAATTAGGGGTGGTAGGAGGAGTAGAGGAGATGGGAAGGAAAGGGATAGTAGGAGAAAAACAAAGGAGGGTGTGACAATGTTCGACAAGAAATGTACTCTACCTTACTCATGTAACTGTGACCCCTCTGTATAGCATCTTTACAATAAAAAAAAGATATCTCTTTATTAAGAGAAAGCATTCAAACATGGAAAGACCACCATAGTCATTGATTGAAAAATATTTTAATAGCTATATTAGCTAAACTTATTTACTGATTCAATATAATTCAGACAAATTTCCAATAATATTCTTTTTGGAACTAGAAAAAACAATTCCCAGATTTATATGGAAGCACAGAAAACCCCAGCCAAACTAAAGTAGAGCCAAAAGATCAATACTAAAAGTTGCACAATACCTATCTTAAAATTACACTATACAATTAGTTAGAATGCAGATTCTAAAGTTAGCACATGTAACTATATACCTCAGAATCTTGACTTGTCTAAACATGCACTGAGAAAAAACAGAAACCTGGGAAATCTGATATCTACATGTGGAAAATAAATCTCTATCACTCAGCATGTACAAACAGCAAAAGAAAATGGTGCAAAGACTTTAAAAACTAAAACTTCGTAACTCCTAGCAGAAGTCATGGGGGAAATACTTCAAGAACAGAAATGGAAAATTACTTCCTGATAAAACTTCAATTTCTCACACCGTGATAATAAATAAGACTGTACCCAATTTAAGCAGTTTCTATTCAGCAAAAGAAGCAATCAGAGTAAAGAGACTGCCAACAGAATGGGAGAAATAAATCATCACAAGTTTATTAGACAAAGGATTGATGTCCAGAACACATTAAAAACTTTAGAAGAAACACCTAAAGAATGAGTTATCTTATCAGTAAATGAGCAAATATCACACGAAACCTATTATTCTGTATTAATAATACAAATGAAAGAAAATATGCAAGTACAGATACAAATGAAAAAAATATGAAAGTACAGATACACCAGTGTAAATCCAATATTTTAAAATATGATAATTAAAAATTACATAGGAAATTACAATACAACTTAGATTATTATAAAGTGCATAGTGAATATATAAAAATCACTGTGCCATTAGATTATTGAGAAACAGGAAGCCTAGCAGACTGTAAAACATGATAGAACACTTAAGAAAAAATTTAACCCTAGCTAATAAAAAACTATGTAGGGTTTTCTTTAGATTCAGTATTTTCAGCTTTAGGAATATATCTGAAAGTTTTAACACTATGAACTTCAAAATTATGAAAATTATGCTTTGTATGGATATACTACAATAATAAATACTTATGATTATATTCATTGGTAGACTCCTTTTAATGATCAAGACTGGAAACAATTGGTCAGCTAACATATGAAATAGTGATGGAATAAATTGTATCATTCTCAGAAAAGGAGGATGATGCAGCTGTAAATAAATATGAAGTGTCTCCCTAAGTTGATGTGTATGCTTGACAGGATATATTATGAAGCAAATAAGCAAGAAATGTACTCATTACTTTGCTTATGCAACTGAAACCCCTCTGTACATTATCTTGACAATAAAAAGAGAAAAGAACTGAGGTCATTATACTATAACATAATAACATAGAATCATTGGTGTATACCAGTCTTTCTATCTTATATTGCTGTGTTTTTAAGCCCTCAACTATGAAACTGTGATTTCAAATTACAAAGAAGGATATAGTTAAAAGAAGAAGTAGAAATTCTTTGTGTGTGTGTGTGTGTGTGTGTGTGTGGTATTGGTATAAAAACCACTACTGTAGTATACAATTTGACAATCCCTTAGGAAATTATGTTCTAAAAGTGTTACCCTGAGAATTCTTTGTTCGTATTAGATGCTTTTCAACAAGACGCAGAAGCATTCATGCTCCATTATGTCCAGAGGTGCTGCGCTATATGGCAAATGTTTAGCAAGTTTTACAATGAATTGTAGTAAAATGTAGAAAAGATGAAAACTTAATATACTTTCAGAACAAGATGGAATAAATGAATCAAAAAGGAAAGCATGCAGATCGCTCATGTGCCTTTAGGATAGAGTGAAGTTTTGGGAGAAATAAAGAATGGATTATCAGTACTCCCTTGTCTTCAGCTTGATGAGTTAAGTATTGAAATACAGAAGGATCTCCTCAGTGTGTGGATGGAGTTTACTAAAGAAAGCTTGTATACTGCTAATGGAGTAGTGTTTTTCCAGTACTTTTTACACTTTGACTTATATTGATAATGGTGAAAAATTACACATATAACAATTACATAAAGATACTTCAAAATGATAGTTTCAAAATTTTCTACCAAATAAGAATAAATCCTGAATTTAAACTGAAAAGCCTTTTTATTTTTATATGAAACCCATAATATCCAAGAAAACCAAATACAATTGCATGTATTGGTATGTGCTCACCTGTCAGCATAATATGACAGTGTACATGGTGGGCAGGCAGGATGTTTGTGATTACTGAGTCAACACAAACCAAGAGTTTGATATAAGGAACTTCTAGTTAGATACTATATCCTTAAGTATTCTATAACAATGTTGCCACCGAGATAATTTATACAAATGCTTTTACAATTATCTGCATGTGTTTTAGAACTCTGGCTGATTGACTTTTCAGTAATCAGGGATGCTATTGTTCAATGATTATGGTTTAATCAGCAGTGATGAGATAGGTAAACTCTAAATACGGTTTCTCACCAAATCTTGTTCAAGTCATTCTGTGTCTTTATCATACACTGAACAGACTATCTTGTCCCATCTTTGTTTAGGACATATCAGAAGAGATAAATGATCAATTTCTCCTAAATTTTTGTGGTTAACACTAGAGAGAACATTTTTCAATAACTTTTGGTCATTATACTTTTAATGTTGTATGTTCTATTTTCTAAAAAGTAATTTCTTCTTTAGAGGTTGGGAACAACTTCATTAATACCCTCAGTAGACAAGACCTTGAATCTTTTCCCTTGCAAAATGAGATTATTTTATTGATGATAAAAATACCTAAACAGGAGTTTTTCTTCAGAGGTAGCACGAATTTGCTTATAAAGAACTGTTATAGAATTTGCGTTCTATTGATGTCCTGGATAGACACTCTCATGAGAACTTACATAAAACAGTATAATTTAAAAAATCATTTCTGAAGCTACTCTATCTTTATATTGTTTGTGTGTCTGTTTTGCTTTTGCTCTGGCCACTAGTGGGGCTGTAATTCAAACAATCTCATCCTCTTGCTCAGCTTGCTTGTTTTGCTGGCACTCTAAACTTTGAGCCATGCCTTCAGCCCAGCCTTTTTCAGGATAATTGGAGGTTGAGTTTCAAGTACCTTTTTACCTGGGCTACCTTCATATCACAATCTCCAGGTCTGTCATAACTTTGTAGCTAGTATTATATGCATGAGTCACCAATGCCTTTCCTTTTCTTTTTTTTAGTATATATTTTTTATTGTAAAGATACTAGAGAGGTTACAGTTACTTGAGTAATGACTACATTTCCTATCAAGCATTGTTACCTCCTTCTTTGTTTTTCCCCTACCAACCCTTCCGTCCCTACCTCCCCAACTCCTCCCTTCCTCCCCTCCACAAGTTGTAAAGTTCATTTTCAACATAGTGTCTTGTACATCTCATTGTTACAATGGGTCAACTGGTATCCTTATTTAAGCATTGTGTTATTTCCCTTCTCTGCCCCAAATTAGAAAAATGTATATACGAGATGCAGGATACGAGAATCAAATACAATGAAAATAAGGGTTAGATCATATAAAAGAAACAAAAAAATCACATAGTAATTTTAAATACATTAAAAACAATAGCAAGAAAGAAAAAGAACACTTGTGTCCCTATCTTGGGTTCATTTCACTTAACATCATCTTATATGGTCATATGTACATAGCTTTTGACCTTTTCTGCTTGTCCTAGTTATTGCAAATAAGGGAAACCATGGGACTGATGTTTCTTTGGGCCTGGCTGGCTTCACTTAATATAATTTTTTCCAAATTTTTCCATTTCCTAAAAAATGGGGCAATGCCATTCTTTCTGATGGAGGCATAGAACTTCAAATATGTATATGTACATATACATATGTCTGTACATATATATATATGTGTGTATATATATATATATATATATATACATTCCACATTTTCTTATTCCATTCATCTACTTAGGAGCACCTAGTTTGGTTCCATATCTTAGCTATGGAGAATAATGCTGCGATAAACATAGTTGTGCTGGTAGCTTTGTATGGCCTTGTTTGTGATGATTTGGGTAAATACCCAAAAGTGTGATTGCTGGGTCACAGAGTCTTTTGAGGAACCTCCATACTGCTTTCCAAAGTGGTTGAACAAGATTACATTACCACCAACAATGCAGTAGGGTTCCCTTCTGGCCATATCCCATCCAACATCTGTTATTGTTAGAGTTCTTGATTATAGCCATTCTAACTGAGGTGAGGTGGAATCTCAATGTTGTTTTGATTTGCATTTCTTTTATGGCTAGAGAAGTTGAGCATTTCTTCATGTGTCTATTGCCATTCTTATTTCCTCCTCAGAGAAGTTTCTCTTTAAGTTTTTAGCCCATTTATTTATTGGGCAGTTGTTTCTTTGAGGACTTGTTGTTGAGGAATTTAATTTTTTGAGTTCTAAGTATATGTAAGATATGAGCCCCTTGTCTGGTATATGGCTAGTGAAGATCTTCTCCCAATTCGTGGGTTTTCTATTGATCTTGCTTGCTATGTCCTTTGCCATGCAGAAGCTTTGCAGCTTCATGCAATCCCATTTGTCCAAACTTTCTTTGATTTGTTATGTTTCTGAGTCTTTGTTAAGAAAATTTCCACCTGGGCCCAGGAGCACTAGAATTTCTCCTATTCCTTCTTGCAATGTTTTCAGGGTGCCTGCTTTGACTTCAAGGTCTTTGATCCATGTGGAATTAATTCTGATGCAGGGTGATATATAAGGATCTAGCTTTAGTTTTCTACAAGTGGTTAACTAATTTTGCCAGCACCTTTTACTGAGGAGGCTGTATTTCTTCCATTCTATTT
Organism: Dipodomys ordii; assembly: GCF_000151885.1. NCBI lineage: Eukaryota > Metazoa > Chordata > Mammalia > Rodentia > Heteromyidae > Dipodomys > Dipodomys ordii. Next base: position 456,451 of record NW_012267219.1, read on the forward strand.
TTTAGCTCCCTTATCAAAGATTAGGTGGCTATAGGTCTGTGGGTTCATTTCTGAGCCTTCAGTTCTATTCCATTGGTCCTCAAGTCTATTCTTGTGCCAGTACCAAGCTGTATTTTGATTACGATGGCTTTGTAGTAGAGTTTGAAATTTGGTATTGATATTCCTCCAGCACTGTTCTTTCTGCTAAGGATTGTTTTTGCTATTCAGGGTCTTTTCTTGTTCCATATGAAATTTTGGATTGCTTCTTGTATTTCATTGATAAATAAGGTTGGGATATTGATAGCATTGAATTTGTAGATAGCCTTTGGCAGTATTGCCATTTTCACGATGTTAATCCTCCCAATCCAAGAGCGTTGGAGGTTTTTCCGAGAAAAGCAAGTCTTTTTTTATTAGTATAATTACCAAAAATATATGAGATTTACAAAACTATAAGAAACATATTTTTCTAACATTATGTTAAATACTACTTTCTCATTCAGAGATTTTTTTCCCCTTCAGTCATAATTGAGACCAACACAGTAAAGAAAAATCATACAAGAGGTGTCGTGTTTTCCATAGCAGGTTTGAGAGTAATGTTGAGTTATGTTTCCTTCCAGCATCTCTATGACTTTCTAAGTATCCATTCAGTCTGTGCACTATCGTGCACTCACCCTGGCAAATACTCACTTTAAATGCTCATGTACTATTTCTTTTGGAGATTTTTCCCTCCTACAAATTTCCTATAGTACATTATGCACTGCTAAATTTATAGTATAGGTTGCCAGGAATAAATCTACATACTACTACCATTAACTCAGAAGTCAACCCTCATAAAATATAATCTATCAAAAATTAAAAATATCTACTATTCTACCAACCTGTCAGGATAAGGTAGTAGAAAAATGAGTCATGCATTAACACTTATTAAATTAAGCATCTCAATTTCAAATGACTACTATGCTTACTGAAAATTGATAAGAACTGTGCAATTGTGAACAAGAAGCTCTACATTCTTATAAACATATTGATGAAACATAAAATAGGTTCCTCACCCAGAACTCTAAGGTGATTTGCAAAAATACTTTTGCACAGGTGAATTTCAGAATGTGATACACTGTATATGTATTAAGAGAAGAAATGTCTTTCCTTACATGTTATAACAACTTTTATTTTCTGTAGATTTGATAGGATTTCTCTTTTGTCCAAAAGAGAAATGAAGAACAAATCAGAGGAGATCGTGTTCATCTTGCTGGGACTGACAGATGACCCTCAGCTACAAATCGTGGTTTTCCTGTTTCTCTTTGTCAACTACATCCTGAGCCTGATGGGGAACTTTGTCATCATCCTGCTCACACTGCTGGACCCCCGCCTCAAGACTCCCATGTACTTCTTCCTTCGAAATTTCTCCTTCTTAGAAATTTCATTCACCACCGTTGGCATCCCACGCTTTTTGACCAGCATTCTCACAGGAGACAAAACAATTTCCTATAATGGTTGTGTTTCTCAGTTCTTCTTTTTTTTTCTACTAGGAGTTACAGAGTTTTACCTGCTGGCCGTCATGTCCTATGACCGCTATGTGGCCATCTGCAAACCCCTGCATTACCCAGTCATCATGAACAGCAAGGTGTGCCACCAGCTGGTGCTCAGCTCCTGGGTGATTGGATTCTTAACCATCTTTCCCCCTTTGCTCTTAGGACTCCAGCTGGATTTCTGTGCAAGCAGAAAGATTGACCACTTCCTCTGTGACACTTCCCCTGTCCTGCAGATCTCTTGCACAGATACACATTTCATAGAAATGTTGGCTTTTGTCTTATCTGTGATGACGCTTGCCATCACACTGTTTTTAGTGGTTCTCTCCTATACCTTCATCATCAAAACCGTCCTAAAATTTCCTTCAGTTCATCAAAGACTCAAAGCTTTTTCAACTTGTTTCTCACATATGATTGTTGTCTCTATTACTTATGGAAGTTGTTTCTTTATGTATACACAACCAGAAAAGGATATGGTTACCTTCAATAAAGGTGTAGCTCTGCTCTATACCTCTGTGGCCCCTTTACTCAACCCTTTCATCTACAGCTTAAGGAACCAGCAAGTAAAAGAAGCTTTCAAGCATTTTCTTCAAAGATTTGCTTTGGTTTTCTCAAAATAATGAGCTAGATTGTAGATATCAATAATAAGCTCTTGCAACATGAGTTCCATTATCTTAATTCAAATCTATTTATTTTTGCCATCCCCTCCAGACTCCATATTCATATTCGTTTTAATGGCATGTTTTTCCTCTTTCTTTTGCTCCTAACCTACAGGAGCAAATGATTTCCTGTGAAAAAGAATATTAAAGTCTATCTTTACCTAAAAATCTCTTGTCCAAATGTGATAGACCCCTGTAGGGAATGCATTATGTAAGTTAACTTTGGTAGACATATTTATCTGATCAATTTGATATGTTTATTTCTATGCATTTTCTTCTGTATTGCTTGAAGTGTCACCAATACAAAATTGAATGACATGTTTTATACTATATAATTGATGTTGTGATAGAAAAGAAGTAAAAATCTGTGAACTTTCAAAGATCAAAGTAGTCTTTCAAGAAGAAGCATCACTTATGATGAACCTTGAAATGTCCCTGAGGAAAATAAAGATTCTAGTATTTATGATGACAGGTATGGTTGCATAGAGAACAGAGATTCAATTTGAAAAGTTTTTCCGGTAGGGCTATAGTAATTGCCTATAAGTTATTTTTAAAGCTAATTATTTGTTTGGGTCAAATAATTGGGCTGAAGACTTTATTCTAATAACTGATATTCCTTTGAAAGCTTTGAATCCTGGAATTTGTACTCCAAAATCATTGATACCTTGGTTTGAGGAAAGTTTTAACTAGCTAATATTATTTTTTAAAATTATGATCAATTCTACTTGTTTCCATTTTTGCCCAATTAGGCATACTTTACATACAAAAGCATTTGAAATGAATGCATTAAAAATGTGTAGAGAATATCATAGTGAACAGTTTCCATTGTCATTTTCTAGTCATTTTCCTGAAACCACTACTATCCCCTTCTGTCCATAATCACAATATCCATCTGCGATTTTCATCACTCTAGATTAATCTTGAATTACCTAGAATCTCATTAGAAATTTTGTGTGAACTTTTCTGCACTTTGTATGAACTTTGTGTGGCTGATTTCCTCAGCATAACAATGTGAGTTCCCCCATGCTATTGCTTACATTTCTGGTTGGTTTCTTGTGCTACTTCATTTACTAGTATAGCAGCTATGGCTTTGTCAGAACCGTTTTTCAGATTATTCAAACTCTTTGGTTATTTTCATCCTGCAAAGGATCTCCCCAATAGACTGAATGTTTTTTTTTTCCATCAGTTTTGATCACTGTGAAAGTGAGTACTTTGAAATGCCAATTTCTGTAAATGGCACCAAACAAAACTGTGCCATTCTCCAGTCAGCTTGGCTTAAGGAATTATCCCTTCTGAAAAGAAGGATACCTGGGGTGTGAGGAAGTTTACTATCTGTTGTTTCCCTTATGAGCCATACATATATAATCTTGTTCAGCTGACATCCACTGCATAGGACTACTTGAAATCCTTGGCCAGTATGAAGGCTTAACTCCAAGAAACCCATGTATGTTCCCTCAGACCCCTTTGTTACCCTGTGAGAAAGCATGGTTTCACAAGGCAAGGTGGATAGTCTGGTGGAGAGAAGAAGTAGAATAAAGAACAACATAGGAAATACATTTAGATCTAAGAAATTGTAATGTTTATAGATGTTGGCGTAACACATGGCATTTGGAAATATGTTTATAATTTCATCGAATGCAGAATATTGTCTTTATAAAAAATACAGACAAAATGTCTATACAAAAAGTTTACAATGAAATTCTATGCATCCATCAGAAAGAATGACATTGCCCCATTTGTTAGGAAATGGAAAGACTTGGAAAAAATTATATTAAGTGAAGTAAGCCAGGCCCAAAGAAACATAGGTCCCATGGTTTCCCTTATTTGCAGCAACTAGTATATGTCTGAGTCAAGCAGAAAAGGTCAGATAATTTGATGTTAGGGAAATGAACCCTAAGATATGTATTCAAATGTTTTTTTTTCTTTCAGGTGATTGTTTCTAACACATTTGTAAGATGATTTCTTTGTTGCTTTGTATGTCCCTCTCCCATGGTATAACCCCTGCTTTTACTGTATTTGAGGTTGGTAAAATTTGTGGAGGGGAAGGGAAAAAACAAATTGTTTGAATAGGGATGCAGGTGGATCCATTGCAACAATGAGATGTACAAGTCGTTATGTGGAAAAACTTTACAACTTTGGTGTGGGGGGGAAGATTGGGGGGGGAAGGATGGGAAGGGATGGGAAGGGGAAACAAAGGAGGAGGCTACAATGCTTGATAAGAAATGTACTCATTTTGGTGCCCATGTAATTGTAACCCCTCTGTACAGTATTTTCACAATAAAAAAAAGTTTATGTTAGCCGGGCGCCGGTGGCTCACGCCTGTAATGCTAGCTACTCAAGAGGCTGAGTTCTGAGGATAGTGGTTCAAAGCCAGCCTGGGCAGGAAAGTCTGTGAGACTCTTATCTCCAATAAACCACTAAAAAACCGGATGTGGTGCTGTGGCTCAAGCAGTAGAGAGCTGGCCGTGAGCTAAAGAGCACAGGGACAGCACCCAAGCCCAGAGCTCAAGCCGCACCACCGACCAAAACAAAAAAAGTTTATGTTTGGGTAATTGCATATATATCATAGAGGCTCCTAAGTATTTGAGGGTCAGAGTGGCTTTGTTTTGTAAACTATTTCTTCTCACATCATCAAGCAGCCAAAATCCATTCACCACAGGAATTTGTGTTTCAACTACCTAAAAGGTAAATAACCTCTTTAACACATGTGGGCATTATGAGGATTTATAACTCTTGGCAACTGTTCTGTCTTTTTGGCTTGATCATTTTGGGACAGGCTTAAGATTTTGTAGTTAAACTAATTACACTGGTTTACCCTTAAAATGAATAAAATGGTCCAAATCTTCTGTCAATGATCTTTATAATAAAACTGTATCCACATGTACAAGACTGGTGTCCGTGGGAGTAGGAAAGGAAAAAGGAAAAGATACAGGGAGAATATGGCTGAAATAATTTATATACTTTGTGAAAACAGATCAATAAAAATTTTTTCAGGAAGGGGGAAGAAAGAATGAGAGGGAGTGATGCTGGGTTTAAATTGGAGTATATGATAGGCCTACATAGAAATATCACAATAAAATACCTTTGTACAATTCACATGTGCTAACAAAAAAATGTAATAAAACTGCTTTCTAGAGTCCAGACTATGTAAAGCTTTTTGTAAGAATGTGAAGCTATATGGAGGAGATTGAGGGTGACAATATTTGTATCAACCTGAGAAGACATTCCGAAGCATTTATTGAATATAATAATCATGATTATTATCACTGACATCATAATAAATAAAAGCCAATAACACATATAGATGTTAAATGAGAAATTCAAGCTGTCTATGAGTGGTTATAGGAGCCCAACTATATAGGGTAGCATTTGGGAGGAAGTCAGGAATGTAGGGGTTCTACCATTTGTCTACAGGCAAGTTAAAGGGAAAAATATTCACACAAATGTTCGTTCCTTGACTGGAAGCAGCCTGAATCTCTGAACATACAACTCCACAATAATGCTGACAGAGCAAGGGAGAATGTGTTTTTGATCCAGGACAAATTCTTAAACATAAATTTGCTAGATTGAAAAGAACCTGAAATGGAGCAAGTTAGCTTTGAGAAATAAAACTTATATCACCTATTGATTTTAACTGGTACTATATTCTTGTGGAATAACACTAGGTTTTCATGAATAACAAAAGTTTAGAATATAATCAGACCATATGAACAGAAAGCATGTACTGTTATTCAGCATTTCTATACTATGATAATTCGTTTGGGGTCACATACACATTTTAAGTTTTACTAAAGTGTGGTATTATAGTAAAGTGAGTTTGCTTAAAGTATACAATGTGTTGAGCTTTTGACATGTATAACATATGTCATACTTTCTGAGGATTATATAAAGTTGAGCTATCACTCCATTAAAAATAATAAACATATCATCATTTCAAAAGCTTCCTGAAACTACCTTAAAATTCCCACTTGCCATATCTCTCACCATCCTAAGAAATGATGTGTTTGTTTTATGTCTTTGCAGATCCTTCCATTTTCTAGAATATTAGCTGATTGGAATATACAGCATTATTTTCTAATTAGATTTCTTCCACATAGCATTATTATTGGGAGATTCATTTGTGCTATTCTCTTCATGTATAAATCAGTTCTTATTGTTTGCCTTGTTTTCCATTCGACTGCTACCAAAACTCATTTATCCTTTTACCTGTGACTGTTGTGAGTCCTGATACTTACTGATGACTGTAACTAAAGCTCCTATGCACATGACTACAGATTTTTTTTTTCCTTGTCGGTTGTAAGCCTTGAACTCTGAGCCTGGGTGCTGTCCCTGAGCTCTTCAGCTCAAAACGAGTGCTCTACTACTTGAGCCACAGCACCACTTCCAGTTTTCTGATGGTCAATTGGAGATAAGAATCTCACAGACTTTCCTGCCCAGGCTGGTTTTGAACCGTGATCCTCAAATTTCAGCCTCCCAAGTAGCTAGGACTACAGGTGTGAGCCACCACTGCCTGGCTATGACTACAGATTTTTATGGAGCTATATGCTTTCTTTTTTCTGGATGGAATACCCAGGCAGGCCACAGCTTCATTTTTTCATAAATCTGTGTAACGTTTAATGAAAATGCCAAATTTATTTATAATGGTGACACAAGTTTACATTTTCACATGAAGCATTGGACAATTCAGTGGCTCCACATCCTCACCAAACCATTTGTATGGCAATTTTTAAACCATTACAATGAACAGTATATATGAATCTCATTATAATTATAATTTCACATCTCCATGGTTAATGATGTTGATCATCTTTATAATGCCTGATAAAAGAAAATAAGAGTAAGTTTCCCTTGATTGGTTTTTTAACAGGTTTATTACAGTTAATCAAGACTTCAGGAAAATTCAATGTAAGGAAAGTGGAGATGGTCTGGAAGGAAGAATGAATATGCAAGGTTGAGATACAAAACATGATATAGGGTTTCCCTATGGGCTCATTGGACAATTAAGGGGCACTTAAAACAAATGAATAAAATGAAGAATTAGAAACTGAGCTATACCTTGCTGTCTTATGAAGCCAGAAAGACATTAGAAAGTACTTACAAAAACACCTAAAAGTATCTTACTTCATCTTGGCAACTTGTTTGGGCTGGTTAACGGAATTCTTTGGCAACTACACAATTAGGTAATTTCTGTTTTTCTGAAAATATTTATGAGATGAGTACAAGCAACTTCTTTAAAAATCATTCATGATTTATATACTGGGATGGGAATCATGAATTAAATTCAAGTACATACTATTGTCATCTTTGCAATCTAAAAGTTTAATTAAATTCCTAATTCATTTCTTTAATATTCTGGATTTGTTTATCTATAATCTAGATGTCCATTATCTTTATATACTAAGCTTCAAAGTTTATAGACAGTTTAAAACAATGTCTTGTCATTAATGCCCCTTATTCTAAGGTAGTCAATGTTTAATATAATTTCTAAGAATAATTTCCTTAAAATAAAACTGGTAAACATTGAGGTTCCATCTTAGATGCACTTTCAATGACTTCTCTAGTTAGAATTGTCAAGTGGGGACTATCTTTTCAAAGCAACCTGAAGCACATATTAAAGATAAATATATTGACCATATCCAAAATGTCTTGACTCAAAATGACTAAGAATAATAACTTGTAACAGAACAAAGAAATAATAATGTATAAGTTTATGGTCTACTATATAAGCTGCTTTGACTATTATACAATATGGCCTTATATTGAATGTCATTGCAAATAGACAAATAATTGTTATACCCCAACTGAAAAAAATCTAAATTAAAGTATAAAACTGTCTAGGTTGTTTTTGTAATAAATATTTGGGATTCCTGATTCAGTAGATTCAAGTAGACAATATTCTGCTAATAGATCTTTTCACTGTTTTGTTATTCTACCTCTCCACACTTACTGTGGCTTCAACCTGCAATTAGAACAGTGAGGATTACACCATACTCATGATTTTTTTTGAAATTTAGGTGTTATCCATTAGGAATAGTAAAAAGTCTCCATAGTCTATATTTAATTTCTATGTGTGTCACACATAGAAAGACAGAGGCATGAAAAGTCTGTATATTTTGTTCCCAAAGAGAATAAGGCTAAATCTTTTACTGGACCTACCTCAACATCTCAAATCCCTTTTGTAACCATTCATTATACTTATTTTCCAAACACATGTAGGTTTCTGACACTATTGAATTATTTTCATATATTTTGACCTCAAATTGCTTTCCATTTTCTTGATCCATTTGTTCATTGAGGGGAATCTGGGATAATTCTATACCTTGACTAAGATGAATAGTGCTACAGTGAACATGGTTGTGCTGGTGACCTGACTGTTTTCTAGTTTGTAATCTTGCATAAATTCTCAAGAGCGGAATTGCTGGTTCATAGGATAACTCTATTATTAGTTCATGAGGAACCTCCATACTGCTTTCCACAGTGGTTATACTAGTTTCATTCTCATTAACAGTGTATTAGAGTTCGTTTTTACCCACATCTGCACCAGCATTTGTTATTGATTGTATCTTGATGATGGCCATGCTAACTGGAGTGAGATGGAATCTCAGTGTTATTAGGATTTGAATTTCTTTTATGACCAGAGATGTTAAGTGCTTCTTCACATATGTTCCTCAACACAGGCAGGAACTTTTTGCACAAAGATCCATAAACATAGCAAATCAAATAAAGAATGGATCAATGGGATTGCATCATACTAAAAAAAAAAGTTCATGGCAAAGGACATAGATAACAAGCTAAAAAGACAGCTTACAGAATGAGAAAAGTTCTTTGCCAGCTATCTGTCTAAGAGGGGCCCAATAGCTAGAATATACAGAGAGCTTAAGAAACTAAATCTCCAAGAATCAACAACCCAATTAACAAATGGACAGCTAAATAAGGACTTCTCAGGAGAAGAATTAAATATGTTTTTGTTTAAAATTTACTCCTCTTAAACCTGGGAATAATTAAGAGACAAAAATATTAAAGTAAAACACATAGAAGAAATAATTGAATTCTTTGAAATGTTAGGAAACAAGAATGCAAGATATCCTCCCTGACCATACAGGAATTTTAACACAATCCCTGAAGACCACCAGGTTTGTAAATAAGAGTTTTCCCCAGCAGAATTTGAATGACTAACAAGCTCCCAGATGACACCAATGCTGCTGGACTACATGACACTTTCTGTAACAGGATTAATGTCAATGTCTAAAATATTCATTGATATATATTGACTCCCAATGAAAGAGTCACTAATACATTGAAATTCAGGTTGAGGAGGCACTTAGTACCCAAAGTACACATAACACAAACTAACCTGATAATGGCATACTGTAGCTAAATTTTTAAAAGTGAAGGTAAAGGAATTATTTTCAGATCTGCAAAACAGAAGTACCCAGTGATATTTAAATACAAAGCTATTAGACTAACAGAAGATTTCTAGGGGGGGGGGAAGCTAAAGTCCAAATAACATGAAATGATGTATTTTAAGTCCTGAAAAAAATACTGCCAATAAAGTATGCTGTGCCCAGTAAGATTATCCTTCAGAATTGAAGGATAAATGAACATAATCCATGACAAACATAAAGTAATAAAATTTATGACCAGTATACCACCATTACAAAGTTAGTTTGCTTGAGGGAAACAGAAATATAAAATGGTGAGAGCATATAGAAGAACAAATCCTGATGCAAGAGTACACTGGAAAATTAGACTAGGAGTCAAATAACATAAATACAGCCCACCACTAAATTTCCATGATGAATAAAAATAGCAAGAAATAAAATCAGAAGAAAAGCAACTAAATGGCAAGAATATAACTTAGTATCCAATGATAACTCTCAATATAAGTGGTCTTAATTCTCTACTTAAAAGAAACTTGAACATATTTAAAAATGTGATTTTAAAAATAGGAGAAAAATGAGGGAAGGGGTAACAAGTTTGACAAGAATTGCACTTTTACCTTACTTATGGAAGTGTAACCCCTCTGTGCATCACCTTGACAATAAAAAAAAAGAAATGTGATTCAAAAAATTCTGCCTATAAGAAATGCCTCACCTACAAAAAAATGAAAATGAAAAGGTGGAAAATATTTAAAATAGATAGGCGTGAACAAATGCAGCAGTGGTACTCACTAGACACTACATGGAAAATAAACTACACAACTAGTGGATAGGAATGGGAGGGAAAAACATTCAAAAAGAAATATGAACCGGGTGCCAATGGCTCATACCTGTAATCCTAGCTACTCAGGAGGCTGAGATCTGAAGATTGAGGTTCAAAGCCAGCCCAGGCAGTTAAGGCTGTAAAACATGTATCTCCAATAAACTACCAGAAAACCAGAAGTGGAACTGTGGCTCAAGTGGTAGAGTACTAGCCTTGAGCCGAAGAGCTCAGGGACAACACCCAGCCCAGAGTTCAAGCCCCACAATGGACAAAAACAAACAAAAAAACCCACTTTATCTGATTTATGAAACTGTAACCTCTCTGTACATCACTTTTATGATAATGATAAAAATATTAAAAATAGGATTCAAAAGAAAGCAAATATTGGTATTCTTACATTCACAAAGTAGATATATAAATTAAGTCAGAAGAGACAAAGAATATCACTATATACTGAAAAAGGAACAATTGATTGAGCACATATAATGAATATAAATACATATGTACTGTCACAAAAAATTAAAATTATACTGTAGATGAGATGAGCATTCAGAATACGATGTTCAGTCCAAAAGCTGTAAAGTACACATTTTTTAATCATCAAGTGGAACATTTTCTAAGATAAACTAAGTGTTAGGCTACAAAGCAAGTCTTAACAAATTCAGAAAACTAAAATTATTTCTTGCATGCTGAATCACAATGGCATAAAATAAAAAATCAACAGTAAGAGAAACTGCAGGTTAAATTATATAAATATAGTTGAATAATAAACTATGAAACTAAGAATGGATCATTGAATATGTCTTGAGAAAAGTCTTTAAAGACCTTGGAACAAATAAAAATAAATATAATAAAGATACAGTAAAAGCAATACAAAATAGGAAATGTATTTTTTAATGTAAATGCAAATGCATGTAAAGAAAACTCTAAAGATGAACCACAAGGACTTAGAAAACTAAGCGAAAACAAACCTAATATCAGTAGAAGGAAAAAACATTAGACACTAGAAGAGATGCAAATGAAATAACAAAGCAAAGCATCAGTGAAAGACAAAAAAATTGGTGTTTAAAGAGATATGCCAAAGAGATACCAATGTGTTAAAACATTGGTATAATGAAAATGGAAAATACATAGTAGCAAAGGTAACGTTGCTTAGAAAGATCTATTAAATGAACTTGGGGTAGAAGAAAATTCAAGAAACCTTACTATATTGTAAAACATGATAGAAATACTCCTAAAGAAAAACTTAGCACTGCGTAAGGTTTTCTGTTAATTTAGTATTTCCAATTTAGGAATTTATCCTTAAGGTTTAACATTCTGTCCTTTAAAATTATGAAAATTCTATTTTCTGTAGATACATCATAATAATACATATACATAGTTTTATTCATTGGTAGGTTCTTTCTAATTACCCAAACTGGAAACAATTGAAGAGCTGACATATAAAAGAGTGGTCAGACAAAGTAGGCCTGTGCAGGTGTAAGCACATTTGAAATGTCCACATGAATTGATATGTATGTTTGAGTGGATATATTGTTAAGCAAATAGCCAGAAAAAACTAAGGTCCTTTACTGTGACATGCTAATATCCATTCAGTTAGTCAATATCAGGCTATATTTCTCTTCTGTGCTTTCATGTTTCTTAAATAATTGTACTATTCCTCCTATACTCTGCTTGTAAACCCTGAACTATGTAAGTGATTTCCTGAACTAAGTAATTGTAAATAGTGAACAATCAGATATTAGATCCATCTATATTGGGTACTCTGGATGGATATAGTTAAAAAGGATTGATATGGCAGGATTGATATGGAAACCAATTCTGTACTACACAATTTGAAAATCCCTTAGGAAATGATGTTCTAATAGTGTTACCCCGAGAATTCTTTGTTCTTATTAGATGCTTTCCGGTAAGACACAGAGGTGTACATGCTCCATTGTGTCCAGGGGACAGTTTCCACTCTGCAGATCATTGCACATTTAGCAAGATGAATTGTGGTATAATGTAGAAGGGGCATTTTGATAGTCTTTCATAACTATCATGCAATAAATCAATCAGAAAAAGATATTTAAATCCCTCATATTTTTAGGGTAGAATGAAGTTTTCGGAGAAAAGAATAGACCCTTGGTGCTCTGTCCTCTTCAGCTTGATGAGTTAAGTATTGAAGTGCAGAAGGATCCCCTAAATCTGTGTACAGAATTTATTAAAGAAACCTCCTATGCTACTCAAAGGTTGGTTTTTTCTGCTACTTTTTATATTTTGACTTGTAGATAATTGTGAAAGATTACACAAAGGACAACTAAGTAATGACACTTTAAAGTTTCCTACCAAATCAGAAATGTTAAATATGAGTTTAAACTGAAAAGCCTTTTCATTTTTGTGTGGTATGCATAGTATCTAGGCAAACTGAACATGACTTCTTGTTTTGGCCTGTGCTCACCTGATCTCATAATAGGAGAGTATGTGTGTTGTGGGCAGACAGAGTATGTGTAATTACTGAGGCACCACAAGTCAGGAGTTTGATACAGGGCAATTCTAGTTAAATATCATATCAATAAGCACTTCATGACAATGTTGCTACTGGGATGGTTTACACAAATGAGAACATTTGTGCGATTACAAGTTTCAGAATGGGCAAAAGAACTCTTGTTCTTTAGCAATTTTCAATAGTTTGTGGTTCCATCAGCAATGATGTGATAAATCTCTAAACATGGTTTCTCATGTGAGTGAGTCATTCTGTTTCTTTGTCATATACTGCTATGTCTATCCTGTCTCATCTCTATCTAGGATGCATCAAAAGATTTAATGGCTCAGTTTCTGCTATAAATTCTGCAGATGACACCAGAAAGAACATTACGTTTTCATTCTATTTTAGTCATTATAGATTTACTTTTGTGCATGTTCTGTTTTCTAAAGCATAATATATTCATTAGGGATTTAAAACAATTTTCTTAATATCTTCATTGAAGAACATGGGATTTTACATATTTCTCATTTAAAAAGGCCTTTTCTTAATTTACTGTGATTTAAAACATAAACCTAAATAGGAATTTATTTAAAAGGGTTCATAATTTGCTTAAGAAGGAATGTTCTAGAATTTGGATGTGAGTTAGAACTTGTATTTAAAACTTCCATAAGAACTTCTAGTAAACTGCAATTCTGAGGCTATTATCTCTGAAATTAGCCTTTCTTACTCTGACCCATTGTTCTGAATAGAATTTCACTTTTCCTTCATATTGTACATAAAACTTAACAGTAGCTACTATTAGGTACATAGTTCTCACTAGATATAAGATTATTGCTATTTCTTAAGTTCCTTTTTTGGTTGATACTTAATATCAATGTTTTGATAAGGCTATTTACTTTGTAACATTTGTCTCATCAAAATTGAGCTTGGTAAGTGTCTGATACTCGGTATAACTCAAGGGGAAGAGATGTCTTTTTTTTTTTTACAGGTAATACTAGAATTTGCTTTTTGTGGATATGATTGAACAAGAGAGAAATGAAGAACAAATCAGAGGAGATCGTGTTCATCTTGCTGGGACTGACAGATGACCCTCAGCTACAAATCGTGGTTTTCCTGTTTCTCTTTGTCAACTACATCCTGAGCCTGATGGGGAACTTTGTCATCATCCTGCTCACACTGCTGGACCCCCGCCTCAAGACTCCCATGTACTTCTTCCTTCGAAATTTCTCCTTCTTAGAAATTTCATTCACCACCGTTGGCATCCCACGCTTTTTGACCAGCATTCTCACAGGAGACAAAACAATTTCCTATAATGGTTGTGTTTCTCAGTTCTTCTTTTTTTTTCTACTAGGAGTTACAGAGTTTTACCTGCTGGCCGTCATGTCCTATGACCGCTATGTGGCCATCTGCAAACCCCTGCATTACCCAGTCATCATGAACAGCAAGGTGTGCCACCAGCTGGTGCTCAGCTCCTGGGTGATTGGATTCTTAACCATCTTTCCCCCTTTGCTCTTAGGACTCCAGCTGGATTTCTGTGCAAACAGAAAGATTGACCACTTCCTCTGTGACACTTCCCCTGTCCTGCAGATCTCTTGCACAGATACACATTTCATAGAAATGTTGGCTTTTGTCTTTTCTGTGATGACACTTGTCATCACACTGTTTTTAGTGGTCCTTTCCTACACCTTCATCATCAAAACCGTCCTAAAATTTCCTTCAGTTCATCAAAGAACAAAGGCTTTTTCCACCTGTTTCTCACATATGGTTGTTGTCTCTATTACTTATGGAAGTTGTATCTTTATGTATACACAACCAGAAAAGGATATGGTTACCTTCAATAAGGGTGTAGCTCTGCTCTATACCTCTGTGGCCCCTTTACTCAACCCTTTCATCTACAGCCTAAGGAACCAGCAAGTAAAAGAAGCTTTCAAGCATATGTTTCAAAGGTTAGGTTTTGTTTCTTTAAAATAAAGAGGCAAAATTTAGATATCAATATCAAGCTATTGCAATGTGAATGAAAAGAAACGAATACACCTTCAATTACATTATTTCTAATCTGTGGACCTATGCCACTTCCCTCCAGAATTCTTAATCATAGTAGCTTCATTGAAATGCTCCAGGCTCTTCTTTCTCATTATGTTTTCCTAATCCTTAGGAACAAATCATTTGTTTTTGTTAAGAATGTTAAAATCTCTCTTCACTTACAAATCTCTCTTCCACAAATAAGATGCTGACGTGTGAGTAGATGATACAAGAACCCCTTGCTAATTCACTTAATTTACTTACTTATTTGGAAGTGAGTTCATTGCCCAGCAGCTTATATTTGCTCAGAGGTATTGTGCCTTGTGAAAAGTGTCACAGAGAAAACATGACATTATATTATATCATTATATTATTATATCATGTAATTGAGGTGGTGATAGGATTGAAGTAGAAAAATCTGAGTGTGATCAAATGAAAATATCACTTCTGAAGCTCCTTGAAAAATGAATGGAGAAATTAAGTATTCTAGGGTGCTATGGCTTGTGCAAAGAACTGTTTGAAATGTTTGTCTTGTAGGGCCATAAAATTTGACTATAAGTTGTATTTTAAATCCAGTTAGTGGAATTTGATTTTTTTAAAAGATTGAAATAGAGCCTTTAATTCTAATGATATCCATTTCTTTAAACAACTTGAATTCTAAAGTACTGTTGATACTTCAAAAATCTTATAATTCATTAATACCTTGGTCTAAGTCTGTATGTATTTAATACAAGTTAAAAATTATAATCCATTCTGCTTGTTTCACTTTTAACCTAGTTAATTTGTCATATACTATACACAGAGTATTCATTTCCTTAAAATAAATCGGTTGTTAAAAATATACACATATTTGTGACCATGGAGATTATCTTAGTGAATTGTTCCTTTGGCCTCTTTCCAGTCACTGCCTACCACCACTACTACCTACTTCTGCCCTGAATCACAGTATCCACCTATATTCTTTTAATCACTCTAAATTTGTCTCAAATTATCTGGTATTTTGTAAGAAAGAAACCATACTGGGTGAGCATTGTGTGGCTGATTTTCTCAACATAATAATGTGAGTTCTTCCACTGTATTATTGCTTTCATTGATGATTGGTTTCTTTGTTAACTTGACTTATCAGTGTGAATGTTGTTTGGGGGAATTTTCTTATTTGTTTGTTTGAGGTTCATTAAAATTCTTTGGTATTGTCATTCTGCAAGAAATTTCTTCAACAGACTGAGTGATTTCCTTTGATTCGTGTTAAAATAATACCATATCTTAAAATGTCAATCAATGAAAGCCTCTATCCTTCCACCACGTATTTTGTTTGTTGTGTGCCAAACAAGTAGTAGAATGAGTTTGTTCTCTATGTCTTGGGAATTCCACCCCTCAGTTTATATTCTTTTTTTTTATTGTGAAAGTACTGTACAGAGGGGTTACAATTACATGGGCAAGGTACATTTCTTATTAAGCATTGTTGCCTCCTCCTGTGTTTCCCCTCCCCATCCCTTCTCATCTCCCCTCCCCTCTCTCCCACGCCAAACTTGTAAAGTTTGTTTTTTTGACATAACGTCTGTACATCTCATTGTTGCAATGGGTCCACCTGTATCCCTATTTAAACAACTTGTTTTTTCCCTTCCTCTCCACAAATTATACCCACATCAAATACAGTGAAAACAGGGGTTATACCATGGGGGAGGAAATACAAAGCAACAAAGAAATCATCTTATAAATATGTTAGGAACAATAAGTAAGTCAGTTTATATTTTATAGGCAGAGAAACTTTAGGAATTAGCCCAAGAGAAAAGAGGGAGGGTAACAATGCAGGAAGAAATTTTGCTACCTGATGCTTCCCTGTAAGGCCCAGATCACCTGAAAATCAATTCACTATCTACTTGGTCCAATCCTCAACCTTGTTTGGAAAAGCTGTGATGAACAAAGTCTTAATATTGCTGGCAGAATGGTGCAGAAACTACTTTTCAAGATTGCCAGTGGAGTGATCTCTGCTAAGTAGGTACAGAAAAGATTAGAAAGAACTAGCAGTGTGTTTTGGTAATTTCTAACAAAATGATTTCTGATACTTTCAGCAGTAAAGTCGGTAGTTGTCCAATGCTTAATGAAAAGCTATTAAGAATGTCACCTGTGTCACCAGCTTGATCACAAAGATCTCTCTAACATAATCCTTCCCTTCCTTTTACCTTTTCTAAGTTTTTCAGTCATCTCAGTTACAAATAAATTAGGTCTCTAAAAATAAGGTTCTGAGGACCAACCTCCCAGCTTCCCTGCCTCTATGAGAAAATAAACAGGAAAGTGGTACGTTATTCTGCCAACATTCCATTTAAGAAAGATGCTTTGAAAATAATTTAAACTAAAGGGGTAACAACTTAGACAAGAAATGTAATCACTACTTTACTTATGTAACTCTAACCCCTCTGTACATCAGCTTGACAATATTTAAAAAAAAAAAAAAGAAGTTACAAATCACTGCTTCAATCAATGGTTCTGCTCAAGAGTGACTCCAGTGTTGGGAGCCTGTTCCCAACAGCTGTGTGTATTGTTCAGTTGGCCCCCATTAGATAAAACTTTTCCAGGTTTTGGCCAGTAAGAAGGCTTAAGTACAAGAAATCCATGCATATTCTCTCAGAACCCCTTGCTACCCCGTGAGTGAGCATGGTTTCACAAGGCACAGTGGAGAGTCTGATGGAGTAAAGAATTAGAATAAAGACCTATAAACATAGCAAACGAGTTCAAACACCTGTAAACTACAGATATATAATGTCCTAGTTCTTCTTAACAAATGATTTTCATTTAGCAAGACTTAGACTCTGAGAATAAACTTATTCTCATTTGTTCATTCATTCATTCATGGGTTCAACAAATGGAAATCTGAGAACTCTAAATTTATAGACATTGGAAAATAAATGTCATCCTGGAAATGAAATATTTATAGTTCATTGATTACTGATCATTGTCTTTACCAAAAATATAAAAATATTGACTATTCAAAAATAGTTGATATTGGGTTATTAAGCTATATCTTGAAGGTTATTCAATAAAAAACAGCCCTCAGAGCCCTCATTACCAAAGTTTCCTACTACAACATTAAAATCCTTGCTTGCCATCTCTCTCCTCATCCTCTGGAATGATTCACATGTTTTATGTTCCTATAGCTAATGTTAATTTCTAGAATATTATCTGAATGGAATATACATGAACTATTCTTTTTGAAGTAGGCTTTTTCCATTCAGGTTGATGGTTGAATCATCAGTACTATTCTCTTTATGGATTAGTTTTCATGAATTAGTTAGTTATTGCCTGTAATATATTCTATTCTATTGCCACCAAAACTCACTTATGATTTTATCAATTTGTAGTCATTAAAGTTGTATTTCCTCTTGATGATTGTATCTAGAGCTGCTATGAATATGACTACAGGGTGTTATGGACCCATTGGCTTTCAGGTTTTTCTGGATGAAATACCCAGGCATGCATGGCTTTATTTTGTGAAAGGTATGTTTAGCTTTTTTAAATGCAAAACTTGTTTCTAATGGTGATCATTTTATATTCTTATATCTCTACATTCTCATATAGTTCAATGACTGTACATACTTAACAACATTTCCATAACAATTTTTAAACTAGTATCATGAGTTACACTTGAATCTCATTATAATTTCACATCTCCAATGATTAATTATATTGATAATTTCTGTAATGCCTGTTGTTCACAGCTACATTTTCCTTAGTAAGTTTTATACATTAATAAGAGCCTATGTCTATTTTTATGTCTATTTTATGTCTATGTCTATTACTTTTTAAAAATTCTTTATACATTCTAGAGATGTCTTTTATGAGATATGTAATTTTCTAATACTTTTTCACCCTGTGACTTGTCTTTACAATCAAGGAGCAGAATAATAGAGGGGATGAACATAATCAAAGTGCATTTCATGCATGTATGGAAATATATGAAACTTCTTACTTCATACTATTAATATCTCTAATTTTAAAAAGGGTTTGAAGACTAAAGTTTCCTAATACAGTTTATTTTATTTTGGCAGTATGTTTCTTTATGGATCAAGTTTTCTTCTAGGCCATGACACTTTCCATCATGATTGTATCTGGAAGTTTTTGTTTTTATATTAATTTTATAGCTAAGATTTGAGTAAAATCTTATATTTCATGTGTGATTGATCATGGTTGATATGTGTGTGTTTGTGTATATACAGAGAGAAAGCTAGTTTTTTATTTTATTTTATTGTCTAAGTGATGTACAGAGAGGTTACAGTTACATATGCAAGGTAGTGAGTACATTTCTTGTTGAACTTATTACTTTCTTCCTCGTTTTTCTCCCACTTTCCCTCCCCACCAATGCCCCCGCCCGAAGTTGTAAAGTTCATTTCCAACATGTTGTCTTGTGAGTATTGCTGTTGCATTGGTTCACCCTTTGTCCTTTTTCTCACCATTTTGTTGTTTCCCTTCCCTGCCCTAATTCAAATAAATGTATATACAATACCTGTGGTACCAAAATCAAATACAGTAACAACAGTAGATAAACCTTGGGGGGAGGGAACCACAAAAGAAAAAAAATCACATAGTACATTTAAAAAATAACAAAGAAAACCGTCATGTTTCCATATCTTGGACTTAGCACCATCTTTTTTTTTTTGTGAAAATAACGTACAGAGGGGTTACAATTACATGGGCAAGATAATGAGTACATTTTTTATCAAGCATTGTTGCCTGCTCCATTGTTTCCCCTTCCCATCCCTTCCCATCTATGCCTTCTCTCCCACCCCCCCCCCTCCGCCAAAGTTGTAAAGTTCATTTTTCGACATAACAATTAGTGCATCTCATTATTGCAATGGGTCCACCTGTATCCCTATTTAAACGATGTTGGTATAATTTGTAGAGGGGAAGGGAAAAAACAAATCATTTAAATTAGCAAGATCTTATATAGTCATATGTACATAGCTATTGAGCGATTCTGCTCATCTGCGAGGACTATCCTACACACATACTAATTATTACAAATGAGAGAAACCGTGGGATCTACATTTCTTTGAGTCTGGATTACTTCACTTAAGATGATTTTTTCCTTAAAAATGAGGCATGCTATTCTTTCAGATGGAAGCATAGAAAATTCTGTTGTGTATATATATGACATTTTCTTGATCCATTCATCTACTGAGGGGCATCTGGGTTGGTTCCATATCTTAGCTATGGTAAATAATGCTGCAATAAACATCATTGTGCTAGTAGCTTTAGTATGGCTTTGTTTGTGATCCTTTGGGTAAATACCCAGAAGTGGAATTACCAGGTCATAAAGTAGCCAGAGAGCTAATTATTAACCATCATTTTTTTCAAAGAAAACAAAAATTCACCATTCCTAACACATAGAGCTCCCCGATGACCCAGAAATCCCACTTTGGGGCATTTACCCAAACCATCACAAACAAAGCCATACTAAAGTTATCCGTACAACTATGTTTATTCACCATAGCTAAGGTATGGAACTAACCCAGATGCCCCTTAGTAGATGAATGAATCAAGAAAATGTGGTATATATATATATATATATATATATATATATATATATATATATATATATACACAATGGAATTCTATGCCTCCATCAGAAAGAATGACACCACCTCATTTGTTAGGAAATGGAAAGACTTGGAAAAAATTGTATTAAGTAAAGTAAACCAGGCCCAAAGAAACTTGGTTCCCTTGTTTTCCTTATTTGCAAAACTAGTAAATGTCTAGGATAATCTTACCAGACACGTAGAAAAGGTCAAAAGCCATGTACATTTGACCATATAAGATGATGCTATGCGAAATGAACCCCAAGATAGGGACACAAGAGGTTTTATCTTCCTTGCTGTTGTTTTTAATGTACTTATAATGTGCTGTGTGATTTTTTTTTGTTTCTGTTGTATGTGATTCCCCCATGGTATGACCCCTGTTTTCACTGTATTTGATGTCGGTGCCTGCATCTTGTATGTACATTTTTCTAATTTGGGGAAGGCAAGGGAAATAACAAAAAGCTGAAATAAGCATACAGATTGACACATTGTAACAATGAGATGTACAAGGCACTATGTTGAAAATGAACTTGACAGCTTGGTGGGGGGAGATGTTGGGGAGGTGAGGAGGTAAGGGATGGTAGTGGAAAAACAAAGAGGGGTAACAATGCTGGATAGAAAATGTACTCATTACCTTACTCATGTAATTGTAACCCCTTTGTACAGTATCTTTACAATAAAAAATATATGTTAAAAATTCACCAGTCCTAAAATCTTAATCATTTTCACAATTTAAGTGGGAAGGGGGGAGAGGGGAAGAGTGTAGTTGTGGAGGTGGGATGAAAAAGACAGTAGGGGGAAAACAAAGGAGGAGGTAACAATGTTTGATAGGAAATGTACTTATTATCTTGCTCATGTAACTGTAACCCCTCTGTATAGTATTTTTACAATAAAAACATATAAGATATAAAAACTTGTCTATAAAAACTAGATTTTATTTCTTGATGAGTATATTTTCAAACCTGCATAATAGTCTACTCTATAGTATGTACTATCCTTCAGCTACTAAATTCTATCTGAGCATAAAGAAGGTGGTCTGATCAAAACTACCTCGTATATAATCAAAGGTAGAAAGACAGCTTGAGTTTGCTATTAAACCTTTGTTACCAGTAACTATGAGACTACATCACGGCAATTTCATCTCAAAAAATGATAATTAGTTATAAAAACAAAATTACATTTGGAATTTGTATTTCAAATTTTAATTGTATTAAAATTTTTGGTTATATCTCAATTGTTAAGATGAGCATTTGATTGCATGTTATAAGAGAATTACAAAACTTAATTTATCAAATTCATGATTGTTATGTTATAAGCATTACTCCATATTACTCTATAACTTATTAGTAGTGATGTGTAAGACTTGATCAGTAAAAATATTGAACAAAAATTACAACAATATTATACTGCAGAGGGAAAAGTAGGATTTTCTTTCTTTATTGACAATGCATGAAATCAGAGAATGAATCTAGAGAAATGATAACAAATAATTTCAATACAAATTCACATTGGTTTTGTTTGTACATTCAAAGTGTAACAGTTATCACTCATGAGGAAGATGAAGATGAGAAAAAGGGCTTCTTCTTTTTTTTTTTTTGGTGGTCGTGGGGCTTGAACTCTGGGCCTGCGTGCTGTCTGTCAGCTCTTCAGCTCAAGGTGGGCGCTCTACCACTTGAGCTACAGTGCCACTTCCAGTTTTCTGGTGGTTTATTGGAGATAAGAGTTTCACGGACTTTCCTGCCCAGGCTGGCTTTGAACTGCGATCCTCTGATCTCAGCCTCCTGAGTAGATAAGATTACAGGTGTGAGCCACCAGCGCCAGCTAGAGAAAGGGCTTCTTAATGGTCTTATATCACTCAACACCTCCATGGTCTGAGGAAAGTTATTTGAGATCATGACCCAAAGCAAAATAAATCCAATGAAAAAATTTATATTGCAAATCAAACATGCCCTAAATTTACATTCTAAAGATGTAAATCAGATTTCAAAACCTAGATAACAAATTTGTTCAGAGTGAAATGTTAATTTAGAGAATTAAAATCAGGCTTTTTCAGATGCTAAAAGTCTTATTTTATTGTTATTGTAGAGGTGATATACAGAGGGGTTACAGTTACATGAGCCAGGTAATTAGTACAATTCCTTTTGAACCATGTCTCCCCTTCCTTCTCTCTCTCCCAGTTTTTCCCCTCCAGTCCCCACCCACAAGCAATACACTTCATTTTTCACATAGTGTTTAGTGAGTACCACTGTTATATTTTTTCATCCTTTGTTCCACATTTTCTGTGCTCCTATTACCTTCCCAAATACAAGTAAACAAACAAGACAAAAGGAAAAGAAAACAACAGCAGCAGCAACAACATCAACAATAAAAATCTCATTTCCTTTTCTTGGAGTTCATTTCATAAAATATCATTTTATATGATCGTATGCACATAGCTATTGAACCTTTGTCATCTACTTCTATGCATATCCTCCTTTGCCCTAGATGTGTGAATGTCTAGAGACCTATATAATTTATCATGTCCCACTGTGTGTGTGTGTGTGTGTGTGTCTATCATTCAATGTGTTTTCCTGTAGATTAATAGGCACATTCTAGCTACCACAAATGAGGGAAACCATATAACCTATATTTCTTTGGTTTTGGCTTACTTTTAATATAGTTTTATCCAATCTTTCCTTCCTTATGAAGGAATGATACAGTATCATTCTTTCTGATGGATGACCAGAATTCTATTGTGTATATATACCACATTTTTTGGATCCATTTGTCCACTAAAGGGCATCTGGGTTATTTCCATTTTTTGGCTATGGTAAACAACGCTGCAGTGAACATGGTTGTTCTTGTTGCTTTAGTGTGGAGTTGTTTGTGGCCTATTAAATAAATGCCCAGGAATGGAGTGGGATTGCTTGGTCACAGGGGAGATCTATGTGTCATCTTTTGAGGAACCTACATACTGATTTTCAATGTGGTTGAATAAGTTTACATCCCTACCACAGTGTAATAGAATTCCCTTTTGGCTGCATCTCTGCCAGCATTTGTTATTGTTAATTTTCTCGATAATGGCCATTCTAACTGGAGTGAGATGAACTCTTAATGTTGTTTTGATTTGTATTTCTTTTAGGGCCAGAGATGTTGAACATTTCATCATGTGTCTATTAGCCATTCTTACTTCTGAGAAGGCTATTAAGTCTTTAGCCCATTTATTAATTGGGTAGTTGAGTTGTTGAGGGTTTCTTTTGGTGGGGGTTAATTTTTTTTGTGTGGGTGTGGGGCTTGAACTCTGGACACTGTCCCTCAGCTCTTCAGCTTAAAGCTAGTGCTCTACCACCTGAGCCACAGCACCACTTCCGGTTTTCTGGTAGCTAATTAGAGATGAAAGTTTCACGGACTTTCCTGCCTGGGCTGGCTCTGAACTTCGATCTTCAGATCTCAGTCTCCTGAGTAACTAGGATTACAGGCATGAGCCACTGGCAACCAGGCGGGGGTTAATTTTTTTGAGCTCTAAGTATATTTTAGATATGAGGCCTTTGTCTGGCAAAAACTTTCTCCCATTCTGTGGGCTTTCAAGCTCTGCAGGATGAGGAAATCCCATTTATCCAGTTTTTCATTGATTTGTTGTGACTCTGGATCTTTAAGAAATATCAACTGATGCCTAGGGGCCCTACTGTTTCCTCTATCCTTCCCTGTAATATTTTCAAGGTATCTGACCTACATCAAGGCCTTAGATCCATTTGTAATTGATTCTGGTTCAGGGTGATATGTGAGTATCGAGGTGGATAGCCAATTTTGCCAGCACCATTTATTGTCTTTCTTTGAACCTGTGTTTTTGTCTCCCTTATCAAATATTAGGTGGCTGTAAGTCCATAGACTTATTTCTATGTCTTCTTTTCTATTCTATTGGTCCTCAGGTCTATTCTTGTGCCAGTACCAATTTATTTTAATTACTATAGCTTTGTAATAGAATTTGAAGTTTGGTATTGATATTCCTCCAGCACTGTTCTTCCTGCTAAGGACTGTTTTTGCTATTCTGAGTCTTTTATTTATTCCATATGAATTTTAGCAAATATTCATATTCAATAAGATTCCAGTCTTTCTCTATATCACTCTGTCTCTGTCTCTCCTATGTTTATTCTCACTTCTTCTACCTCTCTCCACAATCATTTTTATCCAAATTTGATTCATTTTTTGCCAGTCCTGGGCTTGAATTCCCTTTTGGCTGCATCCCTGCCAGCATTTGTTATTGTTAATTTTCTCGATAATGGCCATTCTAACTGGAGTGAGATGGAATCTTAATGTTGCGTGATTTGCATTTCTTTTAGGGCCAGAGATGTTGAACATTTCATCATGTGTCTATTAGCTTCTTTTTTTGCTCAAGCTAGCATTCTACCACTTGAGTCACAGCACCACTTCCACTTCTTTCTGTGTATGTGGTACTGAGGAATCAAATCAAGGGTTTCATGCATGCAGGGCAAGCACTCTACCACTAAGCCATATTCCTAGCCCTTGATTCATTTTACAATCAATTTTTTATTGTCAAGGTGATGTACAGAGGGGTTACAGTTACATATGTAAGCTAATAAGTACATTGTTACCCCTTCCTTCATTATTCTCCTACTTTCCTTGCCATCACAATCCTCCCAGCCTCAAGTTAAACAGATCATTTCCAACATATTGTCTTGTGAATACTGCTGTTGCATTGGTTCCCTCCTTGTTCTTGTTCAGGGTACCAAAATCAAATACAGTGACAATAGGATATACCATAGGGGGAAGAACATACAAAAGAAACAAGAAATCACATAGCACATTAAAAACAACAACAAAGAAAAACCTCCTGTGTCCATGTCTTGGAGTTCATTTTGCTTAGCATCATCTTATATGGTCATACATACACAACTATTGAGCTAATCTGCTCATCTGCCAAGAGTATACTAGATGTAAATCAAATTTAAATTTGTAGGAAATTTGTTACTCACAAATTATCTTAATTCAAGTGAAAAATAACCATGTAATCATAACTCCTCTGTATGGTATTTTCATAGCAAAAAAAATCCAAAAAAATTCTGAATACTTCAGCAAAATGAATGAAGTAAACAGAACAAATGATTTGAATTTCATGAATTTCTATGTTCACATTATATATGCAGCCCTGGGAATTATCATGGAAAGTGTGCAATAAGGGGTAAACTGCTCCAAGGACATGAGATTACGATTTTCTTAATCTATTTAACTAGGAAGCAAACCTTGGTGAAAAATCTCAAAGCCTAAAATATGAGAACATTCATTCATATGCAGATGGCAAAAACAATAAGAATTTTCTTAGAGAAATTTCAAATATAATGGATGGTAGTGAAGGGCAGTAAGGTTTGATATTTGTATCTGATATTTGTTTGTATTATGTTATTATTATTTGTATTAGTTAAAATTAGTTAAAACACTCTAATTCAATTAACTTTAATTTTTAGTTATGATTAAAATCTTGTAATATGATTCTTGAACTCATATTTGCTCAAAATAATTATCCCTACTTTTAGCTTTATGAGAATAAGATCAGACAAATACTATTGAACTATCACATCCCTACATGTTTATTACAGTAAGCCAGAACTCCAGGAAACTATGATGTTAAGAAAAGTGGGGATGACCTATAAGGAAAAGTGGGAGACTGAGGTAAAAACACAAAGTCCTAGTATTTCCCTATGGTCTAAGTGGATGATTAATTAGAACCTAAGTTAAACCCAAAATGTAGCAGAAAATAACTATGACAATAAGGCATTCTAAACTGTCTATATCTTGTTCCATTCTTGTTTATGCAGGGACTTTCTTAGGACTGTATAGTCTACTTCTCTGGTAATTTTATTCACTTAGGTGATTTCTGTGTTCCTGAAAATATTTATGTGATGCTTACAAATCACTTCTTCAAACCCACTTAAAATATGTATGCTGGGAATGAGAATGGTGAATTAAACATGACTTCAACCCAATCTTCACAGTCTAAGAGTTTAATTAAATCTTTAGTTTCTTCTAATTATCCCTGCCTGGATTACCATTACTGTCAACCTGCTGTTCCATTTGTATACGAAGCTTCCAAATTTATATTTCAAGCAATGACACACCATTAATATCCTTAATTACATGGTAGCCAATAGTCAATATTATCTCCAAGAATGATTTCTCTAAAAGAAAACACATAAATATTGAAGTCTTTTCTTACATAAAATTTCCATGATTTCTCTGGCTGTAATTGTCAAGTAGAGATTCTCAACTCAAAATGACATGAAACAGATATTAAGTATAAATATAATGCCCAAATCTAAGAATGGTTTGCAACAGCACATAGAAAGAAGTAAATGTGTAAGTTCATGGTCCATTCTTCCCCTGATTTCATTACTATACAATGTGTCTCTCAATATTGTATATCATGCTCCCAATGTAACAATTTTAAAACCCTAATTTGAATATAGAATTATCAAGATGATTTTTACAATAATACTGCTTTAATATATTTGCTGGTACTAGGGCTTGAACTAAGGACCTCAGTGTTGTCCCTGAGCTTTTTTGCTTAAGGCCAGCACTCTACCACTGGAGCCACAGCTCCACTTCCAGCTTCTTGGTGGTTAATTAGAGATAAGATTCTCACGGACTTTCCTTCCTGGACTGGTTTCAAACTGTGATCCTCAGATCTCAGCCTCCTGAGTTTCTAGGATTACAGGTATGAGACACCCATGCCTGACTACAAAAATACATTTTATAATTAGTAGACTTAACTTAAAAATAGTCCACTAATAAGATCCTTGGTGGTTTGATCCATTATTGTTTTGATACTTTCACCTCTCCAGACTCAATATTGCTCCTACCAGAAATCACCACATTAAATATTGTCCCATTCTCTTGATTCTTCAGAAATTTAAGTATTATCTTTTACTGCATTGTAGAAAGTCCCAATCAAGGATACCAGAGGGATGGGTTAAATTTTCCTGTGTTACAGACAGAGAAGCAGAGGTATGGACAGTTTGCATAGTCTATAACCAAAGCTTTTACTGCACATAGCTCAAGATCCTTTTCTAACCACTTCTTATGCTTATTCTCCAAATGCATGCAGCTATCTAACACCCCTGACTAATTTTCACATACTTCTATTTTATTTTTTTGGTTGTGCAGATATCTAGTCCTAACATACTTATTGCATTCTGCAGAAAGACTTCTCTAATCTTTGAAGCTCCACAGAAGTCATCTTATCTGATTCATAATTGTGTATACCTTTGTATGACACTAATTCTATCCTGCATACTAGGATTTGATTTCTGTGTTTGTCTTTTTTAGGCAATAAAATCTCTGTAAAATTGAGTATTGAGACTATTGGAATGTCTAGAGTAAGACAAATGTACAATAAATTCGTGCTGAATTAAGAAATTATGTGTATCCAATTAAACTTACACAAATCATGTTTTATTCAAAGCCATGCGTTCTGAAAATGCACACTAAAGAAATACTAGTTAAAATTTGGATTTAAGAAAACAGCCCTGAAAGAATTTGGGTACGATGGCTCATACTTATAATCCTAACTATTTAGGAGGCTGAGATCTGAGAATTGTAATTCAGAGCCAGACCAGGTTAAGAAAGTCAGTCAGATGCTTATCTCCAATTAACTACCAAAAAGCTGGAAGTACAGCTGGAGCTCAAGTACTAGAGAGCTAGCCTTGAGAAAATAGTTCAGGGAACATACTAGGCCTGAGTTCAAGTCCCAGGACGCACACACACACACACACACACTGAAAGAAGTTATTGTACTAGAACAAAATGCTTCATCAGAAAGCAATATTGTTCAAGATCTATATAACTTGTGAGGTAGAAAAAGATTGTTTAAATAGGGATACAGGTTGACCCATTGCAACAATGTGATGTACAAGGCGCTATGTCAAAATACGAACTTTACAATTTAGGCGGGGAAGCATGGGTAATGTAGTTGTGGAGATGAGAGGGAAGGGATGGTAGGGGAAAAACAAAGGAGGAGGTAACAATGTTTGATAAGAAATGTACTCATTACCTTGCTCATATGATTGTAACCCCTCTGTACAGTATTTTCACAATAAAAACTTATTTAAAAAAATAAATGTGTGAAATGGATTTTCAGGATTTAATAAGTTTAAAATTCATAGCATAATGTTAAATTTTTTTGTAAAAATAATCTTTTTTAACAGACCCAAGAAAACTTCCTTCACCTGCTGGTTTCTTAGTGTATAAATGAAAGGGTTTAGTAAAGGGGTAACTGATGTGTACAACAAAGCTACACCTTTGGATACAGTCACTCGTTCTTTTGCAGATGGTTTAATATACATAAAGATACAGCTACCATATGTCAATGAGACAACAATCATATGGGAAGTGCAGGTGGAGAAAGCTTTGGCCCTTTGCTGGGCAGAAGGGAACTTCAGAATAGTCTTAATGATGCAAACATAAGAGAGAACCACTAAGACTAATGTGATTGCAAGGGTCACCACAGCTAAAACAAGGGACATCATTTCTAGGACATGTGTATCTGTGCACGAGATCTGCAAAATAGGAGAGGTTTCACACATAAAGTGATCAATTACTCTTGAAGCACAGAAATCCAGCTTGAGTCCCATAGCCAAAGGAGGGAAGATGATCAAGAACCCAGTTACCCAAGAGCTGAGCACGAGTTGGTAGCACACTTTCTTATTCATGATGACCGGGTAATGCAGGGGTTTGCAGATCGCGACATAGCGGTCATAGGACATGGCGGCCAGGAGGTAAAACTCAGTAACTCCAAGCAGAAGGATAAAGAATAACTGAGCTGCACAGTTATTGTAAGAAATGGTTTTGTCTCCAGTCATAATCATCGTCAAGAATCTCGGGATGCACACTGTTGTGAATATGATTTCCAAAAAGGAGAAATTACGGAGAAAGAAGTACATTGGCGTCTTCAGGCGAGAATCCAGCAGAGTGAGAAGGATAATGGTCAGGTTCCCCATCAGACTCAATGTGTAGTTCAGAAACAGAAACAGAAAGATCACAATTTGCAACTGTGGGTTGTCTGTCAGTCCTACAAGGATGAAATCTAATGCCATTGATTGGTTTTGCATTTCTCTTTTGTATGCCTTCTCAAGTGTACATAGGGAAAGAAGAAAATTTAAAATATGTTATTGCATTAGGATATATATACACACTAAGGTAAAAAGGAGATCTATTCTCAGACTTACTCATCAGCAAATCCTTTTTTCAGATGACTCCTAATTAACACCTGGAAAAATTTTCCCTGGACTTGAAATATATATAGTTAATAGCTAATTGGTCCTGTATCTTCCAAATATAAATATCTTCTTACCTATAAGTTATAGGTATGCTAAATACTATCCTATTAATTACTTATAATTCACCCCCTATTGCTTTTATTATCCCTCTACCAAATTGTGCTAATTATCTTTGTTTCTTTAGGGTAAGTATTAGGATAGCTAAAATAAATTTTACCAAGTCAAATGAATTATACCTTTTGCTAAAAAAAAATCATGTCTTGGGTCTGGGAAGGTGGCTCAGTGGTAGAGCACCTGCCTTGCATGCATGAGGCCCTGGGTTCGATTCCTCAGTACCACATAAGCAAAAAGAAAAAAGCCGAAAGTGGTGCCGTGGCTCAAGTGGTAGAGCACTAGCCTTGAGCTGAAGAGCTGAGGGACAGTGCCCAGGCCCAGAGTTCAGGCCCCACGACCGGACCCAAAAAAAAAAATCATGTCTTCTTTTCAGTTAACATTTCTGAAATGTATACTTTCATGTATCTGTGTCATTTGGGAATGTTTTCTTACTTCCATCTGATTTTTTTTTTTCTTTACTGGAAATTGAACTCAAAACCTTATGCTTTCTAGGCTAATGCTCTGTGGTCATGCTTCTGTTTCCTTCCTACTTTTCTTTACAATTCTATTGAATATCCCAGAGAGAATATTATTTTCTCTCTTTTTTACTTATGAGAATTCATCTTGCATACTGCTATCCTCCTATTGTACTTCATGTATGCATCTACTTTATTATGTGCATTTTGTGAAATTTAAAGTTTCTTAAAGCAGGCCAGGGGCTGGTGGCTCCTGCCTGTAATCCTAGCTACTCAGGAGGATGAGATCTGAGAATTGCAATTCAAAGCCAGCCTGGGCAGGAAAGTCTGTGAGACTCTTACCTCCAATAATCCACCATTAAACCAGAAGTGGTGCTGTGGCTCAAGTGGTAGAGTGCTATCCTTGAGCTGAAGAGCTGAGGGACAGCGTCCAGGCCCAGAGTTCAAGCCCCACAACTGACAAAAAGACAATCTTAAAGCACTCACTTCATTATCTTTATTCTTTCCCTTTTGTCATATGAATATCATATTCCTTTCCATAGATTACTTTTATATGCAGATTTGGAAATAAACTTAATACTTTACATGCTTAACATCATTTTCCAAACTAGAGATTAGTAAATATTTTAATGTTTTTGATGAACACTGATGACACATAGGCTTCAGCTTTTAAGTCATCACAAGCTTTGATCATACAAATGTGTATTATTATCCATGTTATCTCTAAAATTCATGTTTGTTCTGTTCTAATTTCTTGGACATACAATTCTGAAACATGTGTTTTTATTTATTATCCTAGTCCAGGACTTAAACTCAGTATATCCAAGAATTAGGCTTACTACACATTTGTCTTAGTTTCTGATTTCAAAGTTAAGTTAAAATTTTTTATTGGGCTTACCTTCTTGATCTTCATTCATTCTTCTCTATGCTTCGAAGAGATGTATAGTAATATAATTAGATTTACTTGCTTTATTAAACTTATTATTTATTAGTAAATCTATTACCAATTTTTGTAGGGAGAAGTAATGTGTATTTCCACATTCTCTTTTGTGAATTTTCACTTCCCATAGTATAAATTCATATCTATTATGTAAGTTTGGGACTTTCTATCAATGATTATATTATGTTCCAGTCTCCCATTACAGAAATGATGAACATTGTGAAATGTTCTTAAAACTCAGATGGCTGATATTCAAAACCTCAAACCCAAAATATAAGGAATATCATGCATGTTCTTTAAAATGAAATTAAATGTTGAAAATGAAATATAAAATCATTGCTGAAACATACACATGTCTTCTAAGAATGAGGTGCCCTGTAGCCACAAAAAATTCTTCAATTCTGGCAGCATTTCTACTTGTTATGAACTCAAGGGAATCTACTAGAATAAAAACAAACTCTTCTCTTGGGATCAGCATTACAAACGTACTAATTATTGGCAATAGAAAGATCACTATAGTCTAAATTAAAACTAAAGAGAAAGTCTCCCAAAGGAGTATTGTTAGTGATTTAGAAAAATCAATAAAACATTTAACAGCAGGTTTGAGGCATCAGTAAAAAAAATTCCAAGATTGGAATGGAATGAATTACTAACCTTCAATGATCAGACCTTAAAAATCAAAACTAACTGAAAGAGACAGATCCAAAATGGCTTCTCAATAGCAAATATAATGCAGGTTTCCATTTCCAAAATTTTCTAGGAACACCTAACCTCTAGAAACAAGTCTGATCAATGGTTCCACAGTTGAATGGTTAGGGGAAGGGAATAGCTGGACACACATCATAACATTTTATGAAATCAAAGGCAATCTATACCTCTCTAGTCTTCCATGAATCAGTGAGAGAATATTTGCTTTGTTATTTTGTGCTACTAGCATTACCTGAACTTGAAAGCAGAAAGGTTATTTTAAAGAGGAGAAAAGTTGCTGGTCACAGTCATTCATACTTGTAATTCTAGCTACCCCAGGAGGAATGGGACTTGAAGTTAGCCTGGGAAAACTGTTCATGAGATCTCAACCAATAAAAAACTTGGACCTGTGTTGGTATGTGCCTCTCCCCTAAGCTACTCAGGAAGCATAATTAGGAGAATCATGGCTCAGATTGAACTAGGCAAGAGAGAGACAGAGAGACAGAGAGACAGAGACAGAGAGACAGAGAGAGACAGAGAGAGAGACTCTTAGAAAAATCACAAGAGCAAAAGGACTCAGGACATATCTCACATGGTAGTGTCTGCTTGGCAAATGGAGACTGAGTTCAAATCCATGTATGCGCCCACCCACAAAAGAAAGAGAAAGAAACTAGCATCTAATATCTTTCATGAACATAGATCCAAAAATCTTTTTTTAATTCTTTTTTAAAATTATTAAGTGGTTGTACAAAGAGATTACAATTGATGATCCATTGCAACAATGAGACTCACAAGATACTACGTTGGAAATGAATTTTTCAACTTCAGGGGTGGGGAGGAGAAGTTGGGGAGGTGGGGGAGGGAAGAGAAAATAGAAGAAAAACAAAGGAGGGGGTAATAATGCTCAACAAGAAATGTACTTATTACCTTACTCATGTAACAGTAACCCCTCTATACAGCGTCATTACAATAAAATGAAAAATATTTTTATACAAAAATAAAACAACACCTGGTGGTAATGCTATTCAGGAAACTCAGACTTGGGATCATAATTTCAAGTCAGCCTAGGCAGACAAAGCTTTGAGACTCTTATCACCAATTAACCAGCAAAAAGCTGGAAGTGGAAAGTCCAAGTACCATGATACACTTAAAAATATCATAATGAAATTTGATCTGTAATTCAGAAGGTATTATGTAAAAAAGAGTAATATATCACAATCACATTTGGTGATGCCATATCTATTACCTGGCATCACACAAAAATATTAACTAGTTATGGATTGTCAATGTTTGGAAAGCATTTTAATGGAAATAAACACACAGGAATACAAGTAATTGCAAAGGACATATCATATGATAATTAGTGAAGGCAGGCTGGGAAGGTGGCTGAGTGGTAGAGTGCTTGCCTTGCATGCATGAGGCCCTGGATTCGATTCCTCAGCACCACATAAGTAGAAAAACCCAGAAGTGGTGCTGTGGCTTGAGTGGTAGAGGGCAAGCCTTGAGCTGAAGAGCTGAGGGACAGCGTCCAGGCCCAGAGTTCAGGCCCCACAACCAACAAAAAAGAAAAAGAAAAAAAAATTTAGTGAAGGCAGCATGGTGCCCAAGTTCTGCAATGTGCTTAATTAATTCTCTAAGAGTAAAACATGGACAAGCTACCATGTCTGTTCAAAACAATTTTCTGCATTAATGGATATATTCTGTGCTGTCTGCTTCATTAATCAATAAGCATAGTTCACTGCTGAGAACTTGAAATATAATTAGTAAAACTGAGAAGAAGATAAAGCACAAAGGCTCAAGCTTATAATCCATAGCTGCTTAAGAGGCCCTGCTGCCTGCCCCTCTCTGTCTCTCTCTCTGTCTCTCTCATTCTCTTTCTCTTTCTCTCTGTCTCTCTCTCTCACTCACTCACACACACATACACACACACACACACACACACACACACACACACACACTTCCAGCAGGCAGAACACAGAGAACACAGATGTATTTGGAAATTGAAAAAATGAGAGCCAAATATAGATGGAATGAAGTAAATCTGAACTAAAACTGAGGATGACTTCAAGTCTCTTATAATAAACTATTTTTCCCAGACAAATAAGATCAAGGCTATATTTCAATAGATTCAAGGCTACATTTCAATAGATTCAGCTCCATGTATATGGCCCTTACTAGTGAGAATTACAGTATGGAAATGTTTTGAGGACATGTGATAGTGATGCTTTAGCTAACTCATCATCCAAGTCTCAAGGGGTCTCTAGACATACCCCAAAAGCACAAGTTCTAAGGCTGAGTTTGTAGCTCAGTGGTAAGTCACATGGATAGCATGCTCAGCGCTGGGGAGTTTTGTTTGTTTGTTTGTTTGTTTAAAAGGAGGAAGAAAAGAGATAAAAGGACAAGGAAGAAAAGAGAAGAAAAGTAAGACAGATTAGGAGGAGTTTGTAT
Organism: Dipodomys ordii; assembly: GCF_000151885.1. Lineage (NCBI taxonomy): Eukaryota > Metazoa > Chordata > Mammalia > Rodentia > Heteromyidae > Dipodomys > Dipodomys ordii. The sequence continues at coordinate 490,795 of NW_012267219.1, forward strand.
AATTTTTATTAATAAATTTTATATTGTGAAAATACCGTACTGAGGGGTTACAATTACATGAGTAAAGTAATGAGTACATTTCTTTTTTTGGGGGGAGGGGTCCGGGATTGGGGCCTGAACTCTGGGCCTGGGCGCTGTCCCTCAGCTCTTCAGCTCATGGCTAGCGCTCTACCACTTGAGCCACAGCGCCACTTCCGGCTTTTTTTCTTTTTGCTTATGTGGTGCTGGGGATTCAAACCCAGGGCCTCAGGCATGCAAGGCAAGCACTCTACCACTGAGCCACCTTCCCAGCCCCAATGAGTACATTTCTTATCAAGCATTGTTGCCTCCTCCTTTGTTCCCCTTACCATCCTTGCGCTCCCATACTCCACCCCCCCGCAAGTTGTAAAGTTCATTTTTTAACATAGCTTCTTGTACATTTCATTGTTGCAATGGGTCCACCTCTATTCCTATTTAAACAATTTGTTTTTTCCATTCCCCTCCCCAAGTTTTACTAACATCAAATACAGTGAAAACAGGTGTTATATTGTGGAAGAGGGAAATACATAAAGGAGCATATTGTCAGAAAAATAGGTCCCAAAGAATTCATAATTGCCCTCTCTTCTTACCATTAAAAACTGTTTTTATAAAAATAGCTGGGTGCTGGTGGCTCACCTCTAATCTAGCTACTCATGGGGCTAAAATCTGAGGATTGTGGTTCAAAACAGCCTCTATGTGGACAATGCTGCACAATCACGTAACCTAACTTTTTATTTCTCTTTTCCATTGTTGTTCTTTATATGTAAGCCTAAAATGCTTTTACTAGAAGGTGTTGTCCCTGTAAAGAAGAATTAAAGGATCACTGTAATTATCCCCTGGCTTTAAATGTCCCTGGGAGGTAAAAATGGCATACTACTTCACCAAAATTCTGACTCTGACACTGTTTCATCCTACATTAAGTTGTTCTCTC
>NW_012267219.1:493733-501474 GCF_000151885.1 Dipodomys ordii
ATACCTCAGTAGCCCCAATGCTGAACCCTTTCATTTATAGCCTAAGGAATCAGCAGGTCAGACAAGCCTTCATGAATATGGCCAGGAAGACCCTGGTTTTCACCGGTATATGACATGAAGTATTGTCATAATTTAGACACACATTGGAGGGGAATTTTTAAAAAATGAAAATCTAGTGGTCCATTCAAATCCATGTGGCTATACTCATCATCCTTGTTCATTTCCCCTTGTTCTCAATGTGAGCAAGCATATTTGTTTCACATAGTTCTCATTCCATTAAAATCACAGTTCTCATATCATTCTGATTTTCGCCTGTCTTCAGATACTTGATTGTCTCAAGTTCTACAACATTAAAAAAAATTACAGGTAAAATATCATTTTGAGTTTTTCTCAGGAAAAAACATGTACCACCAGAAATAGCAGAGAAAACATATAAATAATGAAGTATTTCATAATAATCTACAAACAAAATCTGGTTTCATTTATTTTTTGGAGAAATGGTCTTTATCATCCTGCAGTTTCTCTTGGAAATCTTCAGATAGCATGTAATTGAATAATATAAAAATATAACCAAAATTTGAGATGAGCACTAACTCCTTAAGTAGAATTTTCAGCTTCATATGTGTATTAGGGATACAATACATACACAAACACATACACTGTCTATGTACAAAGTTATATGTATACAATTGAACTCAAAAAGTTCTTTCCACTTCAGGAAATTAAAGAAATTTAAATAAAGAAACAACAAGTGGAGCAGAGGAGGAAAAATTAAACATGAATCAATGAAGTAAATAGGGAAATAACTGAGAAAAAATCATGAAACTTAAAACTGCTAAGGAGAGAGGGGGGAGGGAGGTAAAAACACCAGACAACAGTGCTTAATGCTTATAATCCGAAGGACCCAGAATCAGAAATCCAGAGGATTGAGGTTCAAAGCTAACTATGACAAAAAATAGTCTTAGGAACAAATCTCCAAACTAACCAGTTCAAAACTGAGTAGAAGGCATTACTCAGGTGGTAGAATTTCAGCCACATAAGCAAAATGACTAAGCAGAACTCCCTGACTCTGTACAAACCCCAATACCATTAAAAATATTACACTGACAAATGAAATATTGATCTAGCAAGTTTTATCAAAGAAATGGAGAATGGGAGGAAAGAAAGAAATACATTTACAAATAATAAAAAGCAAATTGGTTAATCTTGATTGTTGACTTGATTGAATTGAGAAGTGCCTAAGAGATTGGTAGAACCCACATCCGGTGTATCTGTGAAGGCATACTTAGAGAGAATGAAAGAAGGAAGAACCACTCTTAGTGTGAGACATCATTCCATAAGCTAGAAAGCTTAACAGGACAAAAAATAAAAAAGCTGCCTTGCCAGGCATTCCCTCTCTCTGCTTTGGTCACCATAATAAGCACTGTTCTACTCTGCCATGCCTTTCTCCCCATGATGGACACACAAACTCTGCATCTGTGAGCCAAAATAAATCTTTGTGCCCTGAAATTGTTTGTCTGATATATTGTGAGAGCAAGGAGAGAGCTATTTTTTAAGTGTATCTAGTGGTTGACTTGCTTACTTAGCTGGTACTCTACAAATTGAGCTTTGCCTCAAGGCTCACTATACACTGCCTCATGGCCAGTCAGAGTCCTGGAGTCAAGGTTCTGCCTGGCTAGTTCACTGGCTACTTTGAGCATGAAGTCTCCATTAGAGATGGAGTGTCTGATGATGTGGTTCAAAAGCACTTGGAAGTGGTTTGAGAAAGTATTTATATGTATGTGGAGAAACTCTGGAATGTGTCATAGAAGTTGACAGATGATTCTTGGGGAAAGTCAAAGATCAGATTCTAGTAGGTTTGTGGCTGTTAACTGTCATCCCAGCTATCAGGAGGCTAAATCTGAGGACTGCAGTACAAAACTAGCACAGGCAGAAAAGACTATAGAGACTGTTTTTTTTTTAATACGTATTTTTTATTGTAAAAATACTGTACAGAGGGGTTACAGTTACATGAGCAAGGTAATGAGTACATTTCCTATCAAGCATTGTTGCCTCCTTTGTTTTTCCCCTACTATCCCTTCCCTCCCACCTCCACAACTATCCTCCTCCCTCCCCTCCCCCCAAAATTGTAAAGTTCGTGTTCAACATAGTGTATTGTGTATCTCATTGTTACAATGGGTCAACCTGTATCCCTATTTAAGCATTTTGTTTTTTCCCTTCCCCTCCCCAAATTAGAGAAGAAAAAAATAGAATGGAGACTCTCAGCTCCAATTAACTATCAAAAAGCTTAAAGTAGAGCTGTGCTTACATGGTACAACCCCAGTCTTAAGCAAAAATATATATACAAGATGCAGGGCACCGGAATCAAATACAGTGAAAACAGGGGTTATACCATGGGGGGAGGAACATTTTTCTAATTTGAGGAGGGGAAGGGAAAAACAAAATCCTTAAATTGGGATACAGGTTGACCCATTGTAACAATGAGATGTACAAGACATTATGTTGAAAACGAACTTTACAACTTCGGGCCCGGGAAGGGGGGCAAGTGGGATGGGGGACAGCGGAAGGAGGGGGGTTGGGGAGGATCGAGTTGGGGAGAGAGAGAGAGAAGGGGAGGTAGGGGGAAAACAAAGGAGAAGGTAATAATACTCAATAGGAAATGTACTCATTACCTCTGAACAGTATCTTTACAATAAAAAATATATATTTAAAAAAATGCTACAGGACAGTACCCAGGCCCTGTGTTCAAGCCCCAGTACCAACACACACACACACATACACACACACACACACACACACACACACACACAAGTAAATAACAAAGATATGTTATGAAACATATAGAAAAAGAAAATACAATATTAATATACACAAATATATCTCAAAAATAAAATAAAACCAATGAAAAGTAAGCACTTTAGGAAATTCATGGGCTTCAACATAAACACTTAAACTATTAGTTATAAAACATAATTTTAAAATAAATATATATACTGTTTATATACTAAATATTTACCATACCCTAACTGCTTTGTCAAGCACATTCTGAAATTTTCAGTATCCTATGAGTTAAATCTATTATTCTTATGTCTTATGGGTAGGAAAACTGAAAACCAAGAAAGACCAAATACATTTTTAGGTGTATAAAATAAGAGCATCTGGTGAACCTAAAAGCCCATATATTGTGATATGGTCTTTATGATACTTATCTTTACCATTCAATGAATGTGGCTGCCATATTTGTCTCCATGCTTATAAGTTTTTAAATAATTTGTAGTATTCAGGGTGGGGTAGGGTACACTGGAAGGGGATCACTCTTCTCACAAGGAGGGAAATGGTGAAGTAGCTAACAAAAGTTCATTTACATGTCTTACCAATCGAATACATATGCAATAGAAATACATGAGCATTTACTACAAATGATTCCTGTGGTTTACATCCTAGCTACCTGGGTGGCTAATGTCAAGAGGATCAAAGTTCCAGTGCTGCCCAGGAAGAAACGTCCATGAGACTGCATCTTCATGCAAGGAAGCAGTATGTGGTGGAGCATGTCTGTGATCTCAGCAACTAGGTGAACTCTAAAGTAAGCAGATCACCCAGGTGTGTGCCAAGACCTTAACCTAAAAATAACCAGCAAAATCAAGGCTGGATGAATAGCTGATCAGAACAGTGTCATTCTAGCAAGTTTGAAGCCCCAAGTTTTAACCTCATTACTACCAAAATAAAAATTTCAAGTAAGGGAGAGTATTATAACAGCATAGTACCTTGATTTTTAAGAACAGTGAAATTGCTATTCTAAGCAATCATTCCAAAATAGTGAATATTGTCCAGACAATTTGACAAAGAGTGATGCCCATTATATATTTGGCATGAAAGAAAACTAGAATTACATATTTTTACATGGGAAATTACATAATTGTGGTGCTTGTGAAGTTTGTAAAAAGTACATCAAGTATATAATGGAACAATATCTCTGAATGAGTAAATGTGGTCATACTTGTTGCTAAGCATGTAGAAAAAATACCTAGTGGAACATCCCATAAATGTTGAATGCTGGTTACTTTGAATCTGAGAAAAAGAAAGGATGGTAGAGAGAGGTATGAGGCCTCTTTTGTAGGTCTGTAAAGACTATTATGACATTTAGTTCTCTGAGTCTTAGGCTTCTATTAACTTTAAAATCAAACAGTTTAAAAATAGTTTACAGTACACTTCGGATATTTAATGATGCTAAAGTGCTTATTTTTGTCATTCAATCTACCTTAGCTGGCAGAGATGCAAAAAGTAAGATATCCTCAAGGAAGTGTCCACTGTACAATAGTTCACTTTGGGATGTCACTAACCCCCCAAGGTATTGAGAATTAATTTTCTCCAAATTGTCCTCTGAGTCCACTTAGGAAAGTGAAGTTTGGCCAAAGGGAAAACAGGTTAATTGTATCCACTGATGGGTACACTTTGGCGTTTAGCTCTCCATGTTACTTGGCTTTCCAGAAACTTAGATCATGACATCATTACATCTCCTGAATTGTTCTCAGTTTGCAGGCCTCCTTCCTCCAACCTAATCTTTCCCAGGTTGAAACAGAAACCAGAGAAGGTAAATTATTATCTTTTTAACTTTCTCTTATTCAGAGAGCTTTGAAAGGTTTCATCTTCCAGACAGTTTTCCTGGCAATTTACTTCCAGAATCAAGTTGTTGACACTGTGTTTTAATTTTTAAAATATTTTTTTTATTGTGACAGTACTGTACAGAGGAGGAGTTACATTTACATGAGCAAGGTAATGAGTACATATTTTATCAATCATTGTTGCCTCCTCCTTTCCCCCCCCCCTATCATCCCTTCTCTCCCACCTCCACAAATGCACTCCCCACCCCCCACCCCCACCTAAATCGTAAAGTTCATTTTTCTACACTGTGTTTTAAACTGCAGCTCACTCAGAGGATTTTTTCATTTTATATGGAAAAGATAAAAGATATTAAAAGGTGAGGTAAGTCATTTTCAGACTGCAAAGGAAATGTGATTTCTCTCCTATATGGAAGCTAAATCTAAAATACATTGGGACAGGAAAAGTTATATAGGACTCTAGGTTTTCACACACAGTAAGAGCAAAGGAAGACATTCTTAGGATAGAAACGCAAAGTCCAATGTCTAAGTGTCTTATCATATAAAATAACAGTTATATTTATAAATATTTATATGTAATATTTTGTAAAATGAACCCCAGGAAACAGAAACAAGAGGTTTTGTTTTTGTTGCTGTTTTGTTTTCTTTCCTTTGTCTTATTTGTTCAATTATCTGTCTTAGGAAGGGTAAGGGGGCACCAAAATGGATTTGGACAAAGGGTAAACAAATGCAGCAGTGGTACTCACTAGATACTATGTGGAAAATGAACTATAAAACTTGTGGATGGAGATGGGAGGGAATAACTGGGAGAGAATGAGGGAAGGGGCAAAATTGTCCAAAAAGAAAGGTACTTTCTTTCTGATTTATGTAACCGTAACCCCTCTGTACATCACTTTTATAATAACTATAAAAAATTTAGGATATAGAAGGAAAGCTATTTTTACTTCAAATTGAGGTTGCTAGAAATCATACATTTAATTCAGCCTGTATTTATGACAAGGTTTCTTGCAATAGAGGTAAGAGTGAACTGAGCTACAAAGAGAAATCACCTGGGGTTCATTTTAAATGTATTTTAGATAAAGATATGTTTAGGATTACAGTTTGGATTTAATATCAAACATATCAAAATGTTTTTCATATTTGTCATGATGCATTTTGGGGGGGATCCGGTCATGGAGTCTGAACTCTGGGCCTGGGCGCTGTCCCTCAGCTCTTCAGCTCAAGGCTAGCACTCTACTACTTGAGCCACAGCGCCACTTCTGGCTTTTTTCGTTTTGCTTATGTGGTGCTGAGGAATTGAACCCAGGGCCTCATTGTCATGATGCATTTTATCTCCCATTGTCAAATTCATTTCTTTGGAATAAATTGTAAAGACCCTCATATTATCACATTAACCTATTTATAACTATTTGAATATGTTTATACATTTGAATACATTTCAGCCATTGTTCACATCAGAGTAACTCCCCTGCCTTTGATTGCCATTTTAATGGTATAGGAGTGACAAAGCTAAGTATATTCCTTAAAAATGATACAAATAGTTAGAAAAATAAAAGAGAAATAGAGAAAAATGTCCAGTACTGGCTTTGATACTTAGATCATTTGCTGCTCTACTAGAAGGGCAGGAGCTCATGAGTATTGTTGTATTATTTTCTTCCATGTCATAAGAAAGAAGTAATACAACAAATATAATTGATACATAATATCAGAGACAAAATGTTTATTGCTATCATTGAAGAGACAAGTGGGCAAATATGAGTCATCAGTTATGTTTCAAGTCATAGTTTCTAAAAAGGAATTATATGGAAATTTTTATATGCTTTTATTAGTCCTAGTAAGTGCAGCAAGACTATATTTTAGAATCAAAACAAGTCCCCTTGCATTCCCTTCTGTACTCAGGAAAACTTAAGTATTCTCAAATACTTAGATACTCTAAAATAATCCAAAGACAAAAGGCTATTCTTAATTAAAATAGTAAAATAATCCAAAGAGAAAATACCTATGCTTAATTAAAATAGCTAACTAATGTTATAAAAACATCATTCTATTGTAGAACTGTATCATTTAGCTCTAGGTCTGGACACTTTTCTCCCATATATTCAGGATTTTACCCTTGTTTACAACTCAAAGAATTCTATTCTCTTATTTATATGATTTCAGACAACAGTCATTGAACAGCCCTACCATATAAATTAAGAGTGAAAATTGTCTCACCAAACCACCATGGCTCACTTCTGTAATACTAGCTACTTGGGAAAGAGCTCAAGTATTCAAGTCCAAGGCCATTACATACAGAAAAGCTCTTCAGAACACTATAGATAGACTCAAGTTGGAGAGCAACATCCTGAATTCAAACTCCAGTATGTACACACACACACACACACACACACACACACACAAATTGGGAGAGACGGGGAAGAATTGATGAAAAGGGTAAAATTGATCAAAACACATGGTATTCATAAAATGACTTGTTGAATTAAAAACCCCTTTATACAACTACTGCTTAAGGAGTATACAAATAAATAAATACATGCTTAGCTTCCTCTTTAAAAATAAAACCAAAATGAAAACTAGAGTAAATCCTATTAAGCTTAGTAATTGTGATTGGGTCATCTATTACCACCAGTGAAGTTTCTAAATAGGTAAATTAAAATGTAGATAGTCCTGAAAGCATAATTTTGGAAACTAGGAAGTAAGTTCTCAGATTATGAATATATTGTTATAGCAATCTGTTATTAGAAGGAATATTGCACATATGGAAAATGTGATTACAGAAAAAGGTATTACTTTAAATCACCCATGAGAGAACTCAACCACACTCACAGTTGTGTGCACACACTTCCTTTTCCACACAGGATGTGCATAGGATTTCTATTTTCATCAGAAAGAACACAAGTTGTAAAATCTCTAATAGAGAAAAAGGCCCATGTCTTCATTTCATTGTCATACTAACAATATTTAAAAGTCAGATTCCTTTAAATGAATCTTTTCTTAATTTTCTTTTCACCAATAGGTTTTGTTGGGAGAAACATGTTAGCATGAGAAACCACACTACGATCACAGAGTTTGTACTCTTGGGCATATCAGATGATCCAAAGCTGCAGGTTGTCATTTTCATT
>NW_012267219.1:502099-508918 GCF_000151885.1 Dipodomys ordii
GTCATCTCCATGTCTTATGGAAGCTGCATCTTCATGTATGTCAAGCCTTCAGCCAAGGACAGGGCCTCGCTGACCAAAGGAGTGGCCATTCTCAATACCTCCATTGCTCCCATGTTGAACCCTTTCATTTACACCTTGCGGAATCAGCAAGTAAAAGAAGCCTTCAAAAGTTTGGTTCATAAAGTAGTGTTTTATAAGAACAAGTGAACTTGTGTTAACATGAATGAATGAATGCTTGCTACTGTGAAGATTCAAAAAGTGTTAATGAAACTTTCATTGTCCCCTATCACGTACAATTGCCTGCATGCCCATCTTCTTGGCTTTAGGGAACCTTTAGAAACTGAAATGATTAAGTTGAGTCTTCCTGAAGGGGTTCAGGTTAATTGTAATCATTAGTCTAAAACTCTGTTCAATTTTTGTTTTGGGGTTTTGGTTTTTGTTTTTTTTTGAGACAGACTAGCTCTGTAGTCCAGGTTGATCCTGAAATTCCTGATTTTCCTGCTTCATCCTGTAGAGTAGCAAGGATTACAAGCTTGAGTTCTAGCTCTCAGCTTGACTTAAAATTCTAAATAGAAAACCAATGGCTGTTGAAATCCCTTGGATGGTTACTCACATGATAAAAATTATTTATAGCACAATGACTAAGACAACCCTATATCGTTCTAATAAGTGAAGTCTTGAATGTTCTCTTCTCTATTATTAATATGAGAAACCCCTTTAAAATTTGTGGGAAATGCAAATTCATTAAATAATTAAATTTACTATATCTACCCAAATCTAGAATTCAATCATTGTAACTGATCTTTTGTTTTTCTACTTACAAATACTTTGAATATTTGAATTATATTGGTAGTTTTACATTACCTTCTATTTCTAGTTGTGCTGAAATTATGTGTTATATCTAGTTTCATATGTTGCTCTTATCAACATTTGTAAAATTAATATAAAAAGACAAATATATAGATGGACATGGTATTTCTTATTTAATCTGAAAATCTGATAGGGATTTCCTAAAACTATAATACCCTTTAGGTACAGAACTCAAGGGAAAAGTGGTGAAAAAATAGCAACAGTGGAGCTCGCTGGACACTGATGAAACTGAACTATACAAGGAATTCATAGGTGGAGACAGAAGACACTGTACAAAAGGAAATGTACTCATTACCTGACTCATGTAATTGCTGTGTACATCACTGTTATAATAACAATAAAGAGAGACTAGAAATGTTCTATAAGCCTATCATACTTAACCCCTTCATGTTATATGGACAAATAAACATTTTTATAAATAAGTTAGTTTCTTCTCAGAAAAGTTCAGCTATTTGATAAAGTCATTGAGTAATAGTATATAACCCAACAGCTTGATTTAAAAAACACACAAAGTCTTTGTTCTTTTATATTTTGCATAGTTTTTCCTAAGGACCTGAACAATTTTTTTGGCTTTTATCAGAGTCTCTTATTTGGTAATGACTATATGATTTATTTTTGGTCAGGAAAGGTACTGAATCATAATAAACTACCGGCATTTAAATTAGGGAACTAATCAGTTAAAGCAAGAAACTCATCTACTACCATTATTATACACCTACAGATTGCCCAGAAAAAAAAAAGGAAACGTATCAAGTGTTAGCAGTATCATGTTAATGGAAATTCTTTCAACGAGATAGTTTTTAAGTAATGGAGATAAGAGATATATTAGCACACTGTAGCATTTTCCTAGTTTGGAACATGCTATGTATTTTCTGTTCAAATTAGTTATTAAGTGTTATTTGGTTGCAATCTCTGTCTTATAAAATTAGGCCAAGGGGAAAAAGCCTTCACACTTAGTGTTGGTATTTACGCTTTTACTTCTTTTTCCTCTCTCTCTCTCACTGGACACCATCTCCCAAGCTTCCTTTTCCAATTTTGATACTATGTTCAGTATGATTTAATATTCCTCTGTGTTTTGTATACATTCCTCTTCTGGCAATTTTGACCTACTGAATTAGTTCCCTTGAGCCAGTTGTAGAGAGAATGGATAAAACATTAAGTAAGCCCAAGATACATGAATTCTGTATAAAAACCATAAAACATTCCAATATTTTTTCCACTTCATATTTTTGTCCTTCCCCACTTTCTTCAAAGATACATTTCCGTTCTAGATGGAATGGGACTATACATAATACAAAACCAAACTAGTCCAGTAGAAAAGAGAGAGAACTTTCACAGAAATGCTGCTTTCTCTAGAACACAACATTCTCAGTGCTAATGAAAATATATGAAATCACAGGTATGTTGGATATATAACTGGTGTGACAGTCTCTCAAATTTCAGCACTACTTATTTACTTAACAGCTTGCCTTTTAATCATGATAAATGACATATTTTAGAAGTATGTTTTGAAACTTGATGTGTGAAAAATGATAAATTGCTAGGCACTCACTGGTGGCTCACACCTGCAATCTTAGCTACTCAGGAAGGTAGAGGAATCCCAGGTCACAGCCAGCCCAATCAGGAAAGTCCATGACACTCTGATATTCTACTAAGCACCAAAAATCTGGAATAGGAGCTATGGCTCAAGTGATAGATAGGGCACTTGCTTTGAGGAAAAAAATAACTCTTAGGAACAGTACTAAGTTCAAGCTTCAGGACCAGCACACACACACACACACACACACACACACACACACACAGGATAAAGTTATTAACTTGATGTGTTTCATAGTATTAGTTTATATTCATTTTCTAAAATTTCTATCACTGTATCTGTGTTTTAATAAATGCACAGTAAGTTAAGGGAATGCACTTTCATTTTTGGAAACCTGAGATTGTGTATTTACTATATTTATGAGTTAGTAGAAATTACAAAATTTATAAAATTTCTCGAACTTCAATGCTTTATTTTAGAGTAAACATAGAAATTTCACATGTGTAAATGAGGTAGTTTTAAAATGTTTAGTCATTGCTACAAGTAAACACACTGAATAGTAAAAAAAGAAAAATACACTGGGACATGATAAGTAATATGTTTCTAGGCATTCACACACAATGAGACCAAAGGAGAAAATTCTTAAGAGAGGACCATAAAGGCCCAATACCTATGTGCATCTAGTCATATAAAACAATATTTATCCAAATAAGCTCTCTAGGAAATGGAAAAAGAAGTATTTTCCTTGTTTTTTTTGTTGTTGTTTTCTTTTCCTTTTGTTCATTTATCTGTATAAATGAGAATAAATGGGAGCATAGAAATGGTGGGGCAGAGAGTGAACAAATGCAGTTCTGGTACTCTCTAAGCACTGTTGAAAATGAACTACATATGTTGTAGGTGGACATGAGAGGGAAAAACTAGGAGAGAGCTAAGGAAGGCATTACATTGTTCAACAAATGTACTCTTTATCTGACTAATGTAACTATAACTACTTTGTACATCACCTTTATAACAATAAAAGTTCATGCAAAAATTTAGTTATTGTCGTAAGCAGCACCTTTAATAAATCACAACTACTCTAAATGTCCTGTCCAAATTGCTGAGAACTAATTCCAATAGAAATAAAAATAAACATACAGCTCAGGTGCTACCACCTGTATAACACAACTATTTATATGATACATCTAATCCGTAAATCTACTCTAACACTTTATTTACATTTTAAGAGGAGCAAATCAATCTTAGAAAGTTAATCCAAACCCAGAGGTTTATTAATTGACCCATTTGTATTTTTAATCTATGTTCTTACAGTGGTAAAGCCCATGTGCTTTGTGATACTCATAAGGCCCTAAAAAGAAATTTTTAAGGCAGTAGAGTGGGCAAAAGGAAGGTACAAGAATGGAGGGAAGAAGAGTGAGCAAATAAAGATATAATATTCAATGTACATATTTAAAAAGTGAAATATGTGACTTGAAGGTAGGTACAAAGAGATAATAAGGGGAAAAAAGGAAGGAATGACATTGATTAGGAAACTTTGCATTCAAATCCAGAGTTAGAGATTGTATCCATTTGACAATTCCTTGATAATAATGATTTTTAAACAGAATTAAATTTTAAAAAAGAAATTGATAGTGTTTTGGTATGAACATTTTATTATCAGTTTATTTCACTTTCCTTCCTTCTTTAAATTATAGCTATCTAGTTAAAGAATAGACACCAAGAGGTTTGGAATAGACGTTTACCAGAGTCCTTACACAGATGAATGAAATGTTTCTGAAATTACTATTTCATGTCATTGTATGGTCTGTTATTCCTTTGATGTGTTTCCAAACAAACCAGTAGAAATGCTGTGAAAATAGAACTTTTCCAACATTATTGAACTTTATTAATATAAATTATTCATATTTCGCTAGGGATAGTTAAATAAAATGGTCATAAAAAGTACTAAAAAATACAATAAAATCTTCTAACCACTCACTAGGTATTCTTGAAGAGTCTTTTTGTCATTAAGGCTAACAGAAATTCTCAAAGAAACCCTGGTGCTCTGATCCAAAATCTGGAATATGTAAGCATTAGCAAAAGTGAATTCTTGGCCATTACAAATTACTGTCCATAGAGTAAATTAAACAAAAATCCCTTCCAAAATATTATAACTTAAACTCAGAGTAGGTGCTTCAAACTCATAAAGTAGAAAAAAGGGGAGGTTATTAATGCATTTGGAAAAAAAAAAGAGCTGGGAATGATGAGTTCAGTGGTTGGCAACAAGCTTTTCCCCTTCTGAACAAATACATCTCTGGAAGAATGACAGACTCTAACAATCAGATGCTATATATTCACTATTATTATTACTATTATTATCTTGAGGTAGTTGTACAAAGGTTTTGCCATTCAACTAATCGCTTTATGAGAACCATACATTTTGTTTGATGGGACCCTTTCATCATTCCCCTGCATCCTTCCCAACTCCCATCTTTAATATTATCTTTAATTCTTTCAAAGAAAGAAGCCTGCTTTGTGTTGGCAAATGGATACAACCTATTGAATTTTCATGACTATTTCCACATGAAAGCATAGTATGCTGACATTAGTTTTTATTTTGGATCACTTTATCAGAACTTTTTAATCTCTTTTGCTGGTCTTTGAAGTCTGACTAAGCAAATGCTCAAGTTTTGGCTACGCTCTTAAAATCCCTTAAAATAACTATGCATATTATTCCTAACTGCTCTTTCTACCTTCCCTCACATTTACAATCACTAGTAATAAAAAGAGGGGAGGGGTTGAGCCACAGTATTGTCCAGGTAATGCTTTGAAATTAATTGGACCTTTAATAGTAAAAGTAGATATAGAATGAACCTGGGACAAACTTTACAAAGTAATGTGTAACTTTAAGTGTAAGCCTCCGATATCAATAACTTATCTTAAAAATGTAACCTTAATACTAAAATCAAGTCTTGTCTATTATAGGGAACTCATACTTTCAATCTTGACATAATAGGGCTTGAGAAGTTAATTGAAAGAATTATCAAGAAATGTTAGGAGCCAGGCGCCAGTGGCTCACACCTGTAATCCTAGCTACTCAGGAGGCTGAGATCTGAGGATCACAGTTCAACACCAGCCCAGGCAGGAAACCCCAGGAGACTCTTATCTCCAATAAACGACTAGAAAACCAGAAGTGGCACTGTGACTCAAAGCGGTAGAGTGTTCACCTTGAGCTGAAAAGCTGAGGGACAGTGCCCAAGCCCAGAGTTCAAGCCCCATGACTGACAAAAAAAAAAATGTTAGGAAAGTAACTTACAAATATTTTTTGAAGTTTCCATAAGTTTATGTTTCAATAAAATTTAGTACATTTTAAATTTAGTACATTTAAAATGCCCTACATTTTAAATTTTTTCTGTATGAGGAATTTGAGGCAGATATGTAAATTTATCCTGTAAGTAGTTGGAGAAATCCATGTGATAACAGAAACATAAACCTAAGTAATATGCAGGTTAGTAAGTAGAATAAAAAGGAGAATTGTGGGGCTGGGAGTTCAACTCAGCAGAAGAGCACTTGCCTGGTAAGCACAAGGCCCTGAGTTCGGTCCTCAGCTCTAGGGGGAAAAAAAGAGAGAGAATTGTTCCTGGTGGCAATATGCAATTCAATGACAAATTCAACAGTAATTAACTAGACAAATGTTTCTTTTAAACCAACTGTAACTGCCCTGGACACTGCAGTCTATTGAAATAGTTTTGATGATAAGAACCACGCTCACCTTTCAACAGTTCACAGAGTTACTACAGAATCCCCAAGAGAGCCTAGGTGTGGTGTGAAAGTGAGAACAAGAGTCTTACAGTGTTATGCAATTGGTGATTCCTCTAGGGTCATTGAAATAAAGGAAAAAACGCTTTGGGATTTCATCATACATATAAATATATATATATATATATATATGTACATGTGTAACTTACATACAAATGTATATAGACCATACACATATTGCCATATGTATACATACAAGTTGCTCCAAGATTTACAACCACTATCAGAAATCTAATGATTAACAAGTCCACCACCTATGATGTGTGGGGAAGATTTATAAATAAATATTTTAAAGTAATTGGGTACATCCACCTAGTTGATAGCACAGTGTAGATAGCACCAAATGAAGCTAAGTACTCCTTACATGAGGGTAGTCAGTACTGAAAATAAAATAATCTACTAACTTTTATTTCTCTTTTCCATAATTATTTACTTGTAAGCCTAAACTCTTTGCTTATGAGCTTAATTGGAAGGTTTTGTCCCTGTAAAGACTAATTAAAAGGTGAATGTAATCATTAGCTGGCTTTAAATGTCCCTGGGAGGTAAAAATGGCATACTACTTCACCAAAATTCTGACTCTGACACTGTTTCATCCTACATTAAGTTGTTCTCTC
>NW_012267219.1:509718-520561 GCF_000151885.1 Dipodomys ordii
ATACCTCAGTAGCCCCAATGCTGAACCCTTTCATTTATAGCCTAAGGAATCAGCAGGTCAGACAAGCCTTCATGAATATGGCCAGGAAGACCCTGTTTTTCACCAGTACATGACACGAACTATTGTCATGATTTAGATGCACATTGGAGGGGAATTTTTAAAAAGTGAAAATCTAGTGGTCCATTCAAATCCATGTGGCTATACTCGTCATCCTTGTTCATTTCCTCTTGTTCTCAATGTGAGCAAGCATATTTGTTTCACATAGTTATCATTCCATTAAAATCACAGTTCTCATATCATTCTGATTTTCGTCTGTCTTCTGATATTTGATCATCTCAAGTTCTAAAGCATTAAAAAAATTTTCAGGTAAAATCGCATTTGACTTTTGCTCAGGAAAAAAATGTACCACCAGCTGAGGCCGGAGCCTGCATCGTTCTGCCCCTTCAACATAGACCCTGAGTCTTCACACACCAGAAACAGCAGAGAAAACATATATAAATAAAGAATTACAACAAACAAAATCTGCAAACAAAATCTTCTGATTTCATTTATTTTTTTGAGAAGTGTTTTTTATCATCTTGCAGGTCCTCTAGGAAATCTCCAGATGGCATGTAATTAAATAATATAAAAATAAAAATATAACCAAAATTTGAGATGAGAGCTCATTACTTGAATAGAATTTGTAGCTTCATATATGTATTTGGAGAATAATTAAATCACACAATCCAAAAACAGTCTATGTGCAAAAATAAATGTGTACAGTTGAAATAAAAAAATTATTTCTACTTCAAAAACTTAAAGAAGAAAAGTTTAAATAAAGAATCAGGTAGTGCAGGAAATAGTAAATATTACATATTACAGCAGAAATCAATGATGTAAGTGAGAAAATAAATGAAACTAAAAACCACAGGAGGAAAAGGAAGGCAGGAAGGAAGGAAGGAAGGAAGAAAAGAAGGAAGGAAGGAATCAAGCAAATAAGGAAGGCAGCAAGGAAGGAAGGAAGAAGAGAAAAAGGAGGGAAGGAAAGGAGGAAGAGAAGGAAAAAAGGAAGGGAAGAAAGAAAGGAAAAAATACCAGGCAACAATGCCTAGGTCCCATAATTCTAAGATCCCATTATGAAATTCAGAAATCTGTATATCACAGATAATGCAGACAGAAAGAAAATCGGTTTTCTAGAGACAAATCTCCAAACTAACCAGCAAAAGGATTAATTCAAGGCATTATTCAAGTGGTAGAGTTTCAGTCACACAAATAAAGTGATCCACCAAGTCCCCGATTCTGTCCAAGTCCCACTACTATTATTTTATTTTTTAAAATTATGTTATTTTGTTATAAGGAGTTACATTTATATAAGTGAGGTAATGAGAACCTTTCTTGTCAAACACCGTTATACATCCCTCGTTTTCTCCCACTTTCCTTCTCCCAATCCCCCCAACAAGTTGTAAAGTTCGTTTCCAGCATAGTGTCTTATAGCTGTTGCATTGGTTCACCCTTTGTTCTTTGTCTCACCATTTTATTATTCCTCTTCCCTTCCCCAAATCAGATAAACATATATACAAGACACAGGGTACCAAAATCAAAAACAGTGACAACAGGGGATAAACCAAAGGAAAATAAAAACAAAAGAAAAAAGAAATAACTTCACAGAGTATATTAAAAACTCCACTTGTTTCCATATCTTGACATTCATTTCCTTGGGCATCATTTTATATGGTCATAGGTACATAGCTATTGAGCCATTGTGATCCTCTGCCAGGACTATCCTAGACATATACTAATTATTACAAGTAAGGGAACCCATGGAGCCCATGTTTCTTTGGGTCTAGTTTACTTCACTTAATATGATTTTTTTCCAAGTGTTTCTATTTGCTTATGGGCGGGGTGATGTCATTATTCCTGGTGGAAGCCTAGAATTCCATTGTGTGTGTTTATATACGACATTTTCCTATTCATTCATATACTGAGGAGCATCTGGATTGATTTTATATCTTAGCTATGGTAAATAATGCAGGTACTTATCCACTACTATTTTTTAAATTTCATTGAGAAATAAAATCTTGATCTACAAAGTCTTACCAAGGAAATGAGGGTGAGGGGGGAAGGAGGAAGAGAAACTCATTGAATTGTGAAGGGCTTAGGATTGGTAGAATCAACATCTGTGAAAGCACACTTAGAACTAAACAGGGAAAACATCCTGAATGTGCAGCACCATTCCATAAGTTTAATAGAACAAAAAGGGGAAATAAAGAAGTTGCTAGCTCATTCCCTCTCTCTGCTTTGATCACCATAATATGCACTTCTCCACTCTGCCATGCCCTTCTCCCCATGATGAACAAACAAACTGCATCTGTGAGCCAAAATAAATCTTTGCTCCCTGAAATGGTTCGTCTGATATATTGTGAGAGCAAGGAGAGAGCTAACATTTAAAAAAGTGTATCTGGTAGTGGAGTTGCTTACTTAGCTGGCACTCTACCACTTGAGCTACGTGGTCCAGCTTAATATTTTGCTTCCAAGTCGCTAGTGAAAGTAGTAGAGATGGTTTCCAGGAGTCTGTCTGGCCAGTTCATTGGCTAGTTCATAGATGAAGTCTCCATTAGAGATGGAATCTCTGGTGAGGCGGTTTAGAAGCATTTGAAAATGGGTTGGGGGGGGGGCGGGTGGCTGGGAATATGGCTCAGTGGTGGACTGCTTGTAATGCATGCATGAGGCCCTGGATTTGATTCCTGGGCACTGCATAAGCAGAAAAATCTAGAAGTGGTGCTGTGGCTCAAGTGGTAGAGTGCTAGCCTTGACTGAAGAGTTCAAGGACAGCACCCAGGCCCAGAGTTCAGGCCCTACAACCGACAGAAAAAAGAAAAAGAAAATGGGTTAGGGAAGTATTGATAAGCATGTAAGAGAAGCCCTCAGGTGTGTCATAGAATTGGATGGACAATTCTTGGGGAAAGTCAAAGATCAGATTCCAGGAGGATTGTGGATCATACCTGTAATCCTAGTTTCTCAGGAAACTGACATCTGTGATCAGTGGAGGTTCAAAGCCAGCCAACACAGAAAAGACCATGAGAGTCTTATCTCCAATTAACTACCAAAAAGCTGAAAATCGAGCTGTGGCTTAAGTGGTAGAATCTCAGTCTTGAGCAAAAAAAATAAAGTATAGTACCCAGGCCCTGAGTTCAAGCCCCATTACCACATACACACACACACACACACACACACACACACACACACACACAATTAAAAAATAAGGAGGATAGGTTCTGAAACATATTGAAAAAATACAAATATGCACAAAGTATACAAATATATCTCAAAAATAAATGCAATGAAAAGCACTTTAGGAAATTCACTGGTATTCAATATAAATATTTAAACTATTATTTATAAAACATGAAATTTTAAAAATATGCCCTATTTATATCATATTTCCATACTCTGCTAAGCACATTCTTAAATTATCTCGTTTATTATTTTCAGTGTCCTATGAGTTAAACCTATTATTCTTATGTCTTATGGGTAGGAAAACTGAAAACCAAGAAAGACCAAATACATTTTTAGGTGGGTAAAATAAGAGCATCTGGTGAACCTAAAAGCCCATATATTGTGATATGGTCTTTATGATACTTATCTTTACCATTCAATGAATGTGGCTGCCATATTTGTCTCCATGCTTATAAGTTTTTAAATAATTTGTAGTATTCAGGGTGGGATAGGGTACACTGGAAAGGGAACACTCTTCTCAAAAGGAGGAAAATGGTGAAGTAGCTAACAAAAGTTCCATTTGCATGTCATACCAATTGAGTACATATGCAATAGGAATACATGAGCATTTACTACAAACTTGGTTCCTGTGGTTTACACCCATATTTCATCCTTGCTACCTGGGTGGCTAATGTCAGGAGGATCAAAGTTCCAGTGCTACCCAGGAAGAAAAAGCTATGAGGCTCCATCTTCATGCAGGGAAGCTGGACGTGGTGAAGCATGTCTGTGATCTCAGCAACTAGGTGAACTCTGAAGTAAGCAGATCACTCAGGTGTGTGCCAAGACCTTAACCTAAAAATAACCAGCAAAATAAAGGCTGGATTCATATCTTTGCAGTAATGTGTCATTCTAGCAAGTTCAAAGATTTGAGTTTTAACCCTGCTACTGCCAAAATAAGATTTTTAAGTGAGTATATTATAACACATAATACCCTGATTTTTATCAACAACGAAATTGCTATTCTAAGCAATCAGTACAAAAAAAACTATAGTTACATAATACTTTTGTAGAGAAAATTACATAATTTGTCATACTTATTGCATCAAGTACATAAAGGAACAATATCTCTGAATGTGTAAATATCCTTGTGGCTAAATATATAGAAAAAATACCTAGTGGAACATCCCATAAATGTTCAATGCTGGTTACTTTGAATTTAAGAAAAAAGAATGCTGGTCAAGAGAGATAGGAGGCCTCTCTTGTAGGTTTGTAGAGACCACATATTTGTATCTCAGAGCATTACGCTTCTATTAACTTTAAAATCAGTTTTAAAAAAATTATAGTACCCTTCGGATATGTAATGATGCTGGCAGAAACATATAAAATAAGTAGTACACCCTCAAGGAAGTGTCCACTGTACAAAAGTTCACTCTTGGATTTCACCAGACTCCAAGGAATTGAGAATAAATTGCCTCCTGAGTGTCCTCTGAGTCCTCATTAGCAAAGTGCAGATTGGCCAAAGGGAAAACAGGTTGATTATATCCACTGATGGATACACTTTGGCATTTAGCTCCCCATATTGCTTGGCTTTTCAGAAAGTTTGTCATGACATCTTTACATCTCCTGACCTATTCTCTGTTTGCACACCTCCTTGTTCCAATCTACTCTTTCTGGGGTTCAAATAGAGACCAGCGAAGGTAAAACATTTTATTTGTTATCTTTATCTTATATTCAGAGAGTTTTGAAAGGTTTCACCTTCCAGCTTCTTAAGGCTGCAGTTTCTGGAAACTTACTTACCAACACATTAACAACAGTAGGTATTAAAGTACAGATCAGAAGAATATTTCTATTCACATATCTAGATAAATTATATAAATGGCGAAGTTATTTTTACTTCTAGCTGAAGATGTTAGAAACTAAATATATAATTCAGCCTGTAAACATGACAGGGCTTTCTATATTAGAAGTGAGAGTGAAGTAAGTTAAAAAAAATACAGTCTCCTGGGGTTTAATTTAGATATATTTTATATAAAGGTTTATTTAGAATTACATTTCTGATTTAATAGAAGACATATCCATATTTGTCAATGTATTTCATCTCCCACTGTCAAATTTATGCTATGACCCCCAGATTATCACATTAACATATTTTAACTACTGATTACCCATTTTAATATTTTTCAGCCATTGTTCAAATCACCAAACCTTCCATGCTTTGGATGTGCCATTTTAATGACATATGAATGACAAACCTATGTATATTCCTAAAAAAATGAAAACACTGATATTTAGAAAAACAAAAGAGAAAGACACAAAAAACATGATTAGATTCCTATTTTTAAAGAAAACTAATGTTAACATAAACCATATAAGGCTTAGTAATTATGACTAGGTCCTCTCTTGCCACCAGTGAATTTTCTATCTCAATAAATGACTCAGAATTAATACTAAATTGTAGACAATCTTCAAAGCATAATTTAGGAAACTAGGAAATAAGTTCTCAGTACTCTGAGTATGAATATATTGTTGTAAAAATCTGTTATTAGAAAGAATATTACACCTATGTAAAATATGACCACAAAAAGGTATTATTTTAAATCACCCATGAGAAAACTCAACCATACACACAGATCTGTGCATGTACTTCCTTTTCCACACAGGATGTACATATGATTTTTGTTTTCATCAGAAAGAACACAAGTTGTTCTAACAGAGAAAAAAGCCCATATCTTCATTTCATTGACAATACTAACAATATTTTAAAACAATATTTAGAAAGAAAATTTTAAAATAATTTTTAAAATTCCTTTCTATTTTCTTTTCACCAATAGGTTTTGTTGGAAGAAACATGTTAGCATGAGAAACCACACTACGATCACAGAGTTTGTACTCTTGGGCATATCAGATGATCCAAAGCTGCAGGTTGTCATTTTCATTTTTCTATCTATAACTTATATACTAAGTGTCACTGGAAACTTAACCATCATCACGCTCACCCTACTAGACTCACGTCTGAAGACTCCGATGTATTTCTTCCTCCAGAATTTCTCCTTCTTGGAAATTATATTCACCAGTGTCTCCATGCCTAGATTTCTGGGGTCAATCATTACTAAAGTCAAAACCATTTCTTATAACAACTGTTTGGCTCAGTTGTTTTTCTTCCTCTCCATGGGTGTGTCTGAATTTTTTCTTCTGACTGCCATGTCTTATGACCGCTATGTTGCCATCTGCAAGCCTCTGCACTATGCCACCATCATGAGTAAGAAAATCTGCATCTTGCTGGTCTGTGTTTCCTGGCTGGCAGGATTTCTGTTTGTTTTTCCTCTGCTCATGCTGGTCCTTAAGTTAGATTTTTGTGCTTCCAATGTCATCGATCACTTCTCCTGTGACTATTTCCCCATTCTACAACTCTCCTGCTCAGATACCTGGCTTTTAGAGATGCTTGGCTTTTACTTTGCCTTTATTACTCTGCTGTTCACATTGGCCTTGGTGATTCTGTCCTACATAGGCATCATGAGCACCATTTTGAGAATTCCATCAGCCAACCAGAGGAAAAAGGCCTTCTCCACCTGCTCCTCTCACATGATTGTCATCTCCATGTCTTATGGAAGCTGCATCTTCATGTATGTCAAGCCTTCAGCCAAGGACAGGGCCTCGCTGACCAAAGGAGTGGCCATTCTCAACACCTCCATTGCTCCCATGTTGAACCCTTTCATTTACACCTTGCGGAACCAGCAAGTAAAAGAAGCCTTCAAAAGTTTGGTTCATAAAGTAGTGTTTTATAAGCATAAATGAACTTGTGTTAACATGAATGAATGAATGCTAGTTACTGCGAAGACTCAAAAAGTGTTTATAAAACTTTGTCTTTTATCCACCTCACAAATGCCTGCATGGACATTTCACTTCAGATTTTATTTTATTCTCAGTGTATCCCTGTGTTGTCTTTTCTTGAAGCTATTTATTGGCTCTATGCACTCATTGATTAAAATTCCCCAATAGAAAACTTTATAACTCATATAAAGTATGACATCAAGCAATCAAAACAGACTTCTACTGCTATGGATTTTCAGCAATGAATTTATGTGTCTGAGCACCATTATCATGATAACAAATACTTCCAGAAAAACATATCAAAATAATCAATAATATGTTCATATTTACTTCAGTGTAATTAATTACCACATTAAAAATGTCTTGGAAACTCAAGTAGAGACCCAAATAAAGAAGTTGCTAGCTTTATAAATTACTGAAATTTAATAAATTTCACTGACCTTCCATACTTTATTTGAAGATAATGTTAAAATTTCCATAAGTGTACAATAAGAACTAATGTAGATCAAATATGAAAATATTTAGTCATTGAAGAGAATAGTGTCTTTAATAAATCACAAATACTATGGATATCCTGTCCAAACCTTAGAATTGATCACAGCTCAAGAAAAAGAAAATAATTGCTACAGTTATACTGAATGTCATACCATTTATGGAGCAAATTTAGTCATGAAATTTCATTCAGTCCTCAAATATACTCTCAATATTTTAATCAGAGAAATAGGAGCTTGAAAAGTTATCATATATAGTCAAAAATCCATGAAAGAAGAACTGGGGGTATGGCTTAAGGGGTAGAGAAATAGCTGTAAACAAACCAGCCAAGCAAGAGCACAAGGCTCTGAGTTCAAGCTCCAGTAATAGCACAAAAGTAAAATAAGGAACCTCTAAAAAAAATAATTGAATAGCCCATTCATGTGTTCAATCTGACTCTTCGCAGTAAAGCCTATATACTTTTCATGATACTGAACAGGATCCTCTAATCTCCTTCTGAAGAAATTCTGTTATTTGATATAATCATTTTACTTTTACTTCATTTCTTTTTCACTTCCTTGTTAAACTGTAGATGACTACTGAAAGAATTGAAAGTCTGTAGCTTAGAGATTTACAAGAATTTTTACAGTTATTGTTGGGTTACTGTTGAGAAAACTATTGTTGCATGGGCTGTCGCTTGATTTTATTTGTTTTTATACATACTAGTATAAATAATCAGGACTGGACCTTTCTACCATTACTAAAATTAATTAATGTATTTTTATATTTCTTTAAAGAAAGCCACCTAAAATAATTATAGAAAATAATTAAAAAAATGTTTATATTTTGTTAGCTTTATTTGTTATATGAGGATTGAATTAGGATATTTCATTTATCCATACAAAATATCTTGATCAAATTCATTCTCTTCTGACTCTCCCTTAAAACTCTCAAACCTCTTAGTACAGCCATTTCAACAGGTTTCATTGTTCTATTTTTACATATATATTTTATTTGTTTTTTATTATTTTTATTGTAAAGGTGATACACAGTGGGGTTACAATTACATAAGTCAGGTAATAAGTGTATTAAGTGTATTTCTTTTTGAATAGTGTTACCTCTTCCCTCATTTTCTCCCCATTTTTTCCCTCCTGGCTCTCCTCTCCAACAAGTTTTATAGTTCATTTTCAATGTAGTGTCTAGTGAGTATCTCTGCTTCATTTGTTCACCTTTTGTCCAACCATTTCTCACATAGGTATATAAAGTATTATAATAACCCTCCTTGACCTCCATTTGACCAATCCTCCACTGGTATTCCCTTCAAATAGAACCTGCTTTACCATTCTATTATTTATTTTTTAGTGTATGTTAATTGTGCCCAAGAGTTTCACCATGGTATTATACACATGCATATATGAGAATGTATTATACTTAACATTAACCCTCTTTATTTCTCTTTTCCCTTCCCTCCTCTTTATTATTCAAGAATGTCAATGAACTTCCCAATGACTTCTCTATGCAGAAGCAATGTATTTCAATAGCCTTCACCCTCCATCATCCTTTTCCTTTCTTTTTTTTCCTCTTTCTTTTCCTCTCTTGTCTCCCATGTAGTCCTCAAATCATAATCATGTCTGTTACACACACACACACACACACACTTGATTTTTTTTTATATATGAGACCTTTATCTTTTATTCTTCTAAGCCTGGATTACTTCAATTAACAGGATGATCTCTTCACTGTCATCCATTTACCCACAAATGACTTATATTCTTTCTACATTCTATAGTTGTGGGGCATCTGAGCTGCTTCCATAGCTTAGTGTTATATGGGAATTCAGTCATGAGATACAGAGAAGCCACATTTTGAGAGGGCAATTGGAAGTCTTTAATAGAACACTGGCAACTGTGAACCGATACATGTCTCCCCAAAAAAGTTGCAGCTTCGAATACTCTTAAAGCTGTTAGAAAACTGAGCCACAAGGGTAGTAAAGGACGAGCAGAAAAACAATTTCAATAAAGCAGATCAACTATAATGGAGAGCTGAACTGGGACGCCATGGTGACCTGAGGAGAGTCAGGAGACAAGGCATGGCATCAAATGGCAGCTGAAGTGGTCAGGGTCTAAACAGGGTCATGGGCAGGGGCAGGGTCACAGGGCACTTGAGAGTTCAGAGTCTCTCGAGTTCATGGCACAGGTCTGGCAGGTCCAGTAACCTGTTGTCCACATCCCCGCCTCTGCCTCTAGGAATCTAGGCATGCACATCACCTGGAAGTGGGATTTCACCTTCATCCACCAAGACACCAAGATGACCCCAGTTAGACCCAGTTCCCTATTACCCACCAAGATGGCCCCAGTAACACCCAGTATCAATGTTTCATTAGCTGTTGTAAACAGTGCTGATGAACATAGATGTATAGGTGTCCCAGTGCTATCCTGACTTACTTTTCTTCAGATATATACCCACGCATGGTATCACTAGATCATAGGGTAGTTTTATTTTTAGTTTTATGAGGGACTTCTGTACTGTTTTCCACTGCTGCACTAATTTATATTCCTATCAACAGTGTATGAAGGTCCTTACTCCCCCGTATTTCCATTTGCATTTGTTGTTTATGGTCTTGTTCATGGCATGTCTCACTGGAGAAGAAACTTCATTGTTGTTTTGATTTGCATTTCCTTTAAGACCAAAGTTATTGGACATTTCTTCATGTATTTATTGGTCATTTGCATGTCTTCTTTAGAGAGCTGTCTGTTCAGTTTATTTACCATTTCATTAGATAAGTTGTTGATTCTTTGGGAGTTTAAGTTATTATGTAGCATAAGGAAACTCACAGAAAGCTGTTGGGTAACAGGGGCTAGGAGGAAGAGGGAAAGAAAAAGCAATAAAGGGATTTCATCTGATTAAAATATAATGTATGTATATGTGAAAAACTGTAATATACACTAAAAAATGAAAAACCAGAATGTGAAACTGGTTCTGTGATGAGAAAGATACTTGTAAAAATATAATATCATCTATTACTCCTATAAAACTGACCAATAGGAATTAAATTGGTAAACGTATTACTTCGAAAGTAGAGCCGTGGGGCTGGGTAGTTGGCTCAGTGGTAGAGTGCTTGACTCAGATGCATGAGGCCCTGAGTTCAATTCCTCAGCAGTGGCACTGTGCCTCAAGTGGTAAAACACTAGCCTTGAGCTGAAGAGCTGAGGGACAGCACCCAGGCCCAGAGTTCAGGCCCCACGACCAGCAAAAGGAAAGAAAGAAAGAAAGAAAGAAAGAAAGAAAGAAAGAAAGAAAGAAAGAAAGAAAGAAAGAAAGAAAGAAAGAAAGAAAGAAAGAAAGA
>NW_012267219.1:520611-543996 GCF_000151885.1 Dipodomys ordii
AAGAAAGAAAGAAAGAAAGAAAGAAAGAAAGAAAGAAAGAAAGAAAGAAAGAAAGAAAGAAAGAAAGAAAGAAAGAAAGAAGGAAGGAAAGAAGGAAAGGAAGAAAGAAAGAAAGAAAGGAAGGAAGAAAGAAAGAAAGAAAGAAAGAAAGAAAGAAAGAAAGAAAGAAAGAAGGAAGGAAGGAAGGAAGGAACGAAGGAACGAAGGAACGAAGGAAGGAACGAAGGAAGGAACGAAGGAAGGAACGAAGGAAGGAACGAAGGAAGGAACGAAGGAAGGAACGAAGGAAGGAACAAAGGAAAGAACGTAGAGCCATATCTGTCTAAATGCTTCTTTATCCAGTACTGGGTAAAGAAACTTGTATCAATACATAGTTTTATGTGAATGACTGCAAAAAACATCATACTAGCCCAGAGCAGTGGCTCATGCCTGTAGTGTTAGCTACTCAGGAGACTTGAAATTGAGAGAACTATGCTTCCAGGACAACACGAACAAAAAGTTCATGAGACTATACATCAACTAATGAAAAGCTGAATATAGAAGCATGTGACTGTCATCTTCCAGAAGCATAAACAGGAGGGTCACAGACCATGCCAGCCCTGGCAAAAAGCAATACCCAGTTCAAAACTAAAAACAAAACAGGCTAAAAACATGGCTCAATAAACAGATGATGCTAAGTAAAATGAACCCTAAGGTATGGACACAAGAGGTTCTTCTTTGTTGTTGTTTTTAATGTACTATATGATTTTTTTTGTTTCTTTTGTATGTTCTTTATGGCAAATCCCTTGGTGTCACTGTATTTGATTTTGGTGCCTTGTATCTTGTATATACACTTATATCATTTGGGGAGGGGAAGGAGAATAACAAAATTCTGAAACAAGGACACAGGATAACCCACTGCAACATGATACCTACAAGACACTATGTTAGAAATGAACTTTACAATTTTGGGCAGGAGGTAGAGGGGCACAGGGAAGTGGAAGAAAGAAGGTATAGTAGGAGAAAAACAAAGGAGGGGGTAACAATGCTCAAGAAGAAATATACTCATTACCTTACTCATGTAATTGTAACCCTTCTATACAGCATCTTTAAAATAAAATAAATTTTAAAAAAGAAGCAGAGCCCCACCTTTTCATTGGAAGGATGGAATTTGAACCCAAAAATAGGGATACCTTTAATTCTAGCTTCTCACAGGCTTAGATCTGAGGGTCACAGTTTGAAGCTAGCCCTGGAGATTCTTATCTCCAATTAAATACTAAAAAGCCAGAAATGATATGGTTCTAACCCTGAGCAAAAAAGCTCAAAGACATTTGCACTGGCTCTGAGTTGGAGTTCTTGGACCAGCAAGGAAAAAAATGTTGTATACTCTAAATGCATTGAATTTTGTTAGTCATACTTATAATGGCTGAAAAAATAAAATAAACTATTATTTAGTTATATAAATTTAGTATCTTATTTTTATAGATTGACTAAGTTGTTAAATAACTTTTAAGTAATTTATATAATAGGCATCACTAGTTTTATATTTGCATATAAAATGGCTTGAATATAATATTGCATATACTTTATTGACAAAATATTTTAGAAATATAGCCAAACATGCCTATAATCCTAGCTACTCAGGAGGCTGAGATCTGAGGATTACAGTTCAAAGTCATCCTGGGCAGGAAAGTTCATGACACTCCTATCTCCATTTAACCATCAAAAAGCTGGGAGTGGTAGAGAGCCAGCTTAGAGTGGAAAAGCTAAGGGACAGAGCCCAGGTCCTGAGTTCAAGTTTCAGTACTAGTTTACACACACACACACACACACACACACACACTGAAAACAAGAATTAATTGTAATCCAGTGACCAAAGTTTCACAGAATGAAAGTTTCTCATTTTGGGGGATTTCTTCTTAGAATGTCAAGGAACTGATAAATAAATGTGCAAGCCAACATGAATATCAAGAAGGTTAAATTGATGATGCAATTATGTATTATAATTACTAATGAGAATAATACTACGTTACATAGCTTTCTATTGAACTATGTAAAATATATGGATAATCATGATTGGGGGTTTTGTTTGTTTGTTTTGACTGGTTGAACAGCTTGAACTCTGGGCCTGGGTACTGTCCTTGAGCTCCTTTTTCTCAAGGCTAGCACTCTACCACTTGAGACACAGCACCACTTCTAGCTTTTTTTGTGATTTAATTGAAGATAAGAGTCTCACCAACTTTCCTGCCCTAGTGTAGTTTCAGACCAAGATCTTCAGATCTCAGCCTCCAGAGTAGCTAGGATTACAGGCATGAGCCACCAGTGCTCAGCTTATGGTTATTCTTTAACTTAGCACCATAGCATTTTTGTTTCTAAATACTATAATACAGATTAGGAAGAAACAATCAGAAAGCTTGTATAGAAAATTTATATTTCAAAAAGATGATGACACATGATTTGGTTATGAGTTTCAGCTTTGAAACAAAGCAGATCCCATAAATATTTTTTATTATTCATGAAATATTAGGAAGGCATAAAATGTGGAGTGATAACAATTAATAGAACTAAATATTTTGTAATGACAACACTGTAAGATCTCTGTGGGGTACTAAAATGAATATAACTATTCTCTAGAGATCCATTGTTGAGAAGAGTTATAAGACTACTGAGATATTGGAGGATGGCTTTGAGAAATTCCTCATGGTCTATAAGACAGCAGAGTTCTGACCTGGATTTTGTCTTGTTCACCCAATTTCAAATCTTATGAGGTCAAAAGCAAGCAGACTGGATATTTATAAGTACAACCAGTCAGACATAGAATTTAACCTAAGCATCTATATTCCTAATACTCAATACTGTGTTATCTGCTTAAGTAGTACTTCCCAAATATCTATGTGGGATTACTAAAGAGAAATATTTAATAGTATAAAAGTACGCTCATGTTTCACTTTTTATTTCCTGAAATACTTTGCTTCAACCTTCACAAGAAAACATCAATACTGAAAGCTAATTACTGTGAACTTCGCTAGTGTATGACAGAAAAGCAATGATTTTACACCTTGTCCATCACAGCAGAAACTTGACTATCTAAAACAGAAGAAACAGCTGAATACCACATCAAACCCAGTGTTTGAATAGATGGGAAGTAACTTAACAGGAGAGGTTTTCTTACATATTTCTAGATAGCTTTGTGGATGATGACTGAATCTGTGTGTTCTCTGGGGACAGAAATCCAGCGGAATAAAGCATAATATAAGGAAGAAGGAAGTTCAAATGGAAAACACACTATACTACAATCCCAGTGACAGAGCTGCCAAGAATTAAGGCAAGTATTTTTCCAATGTGTGTTTTAGAGAAAAATGAAAAATAAATAAATATTGTATATCCCTTTAAACTCAAAAATAAGTATGTCTGTATAAGCATATATGTTTCTCACGAAGCACACATATATGTTTCTAACAAGACAACAAAGTTAAAGATTTTGATGGAATTATAAGATAAACCAGTAAGTAAATAAGATCCCTAACTGTTAAATAAAAGAATTATTTTATATGCTCATAGTAAATATACATACTACATAGAATGTTTTTGTTTTGTCGTTGTCTTAAAAACTAGCCCAAAATGTTAATAGTAAAAAGTGAGTTCCATTAAAATTTAATAATAATGTTTTTAATTTTAATATTTTATTTGCTGAGATAATCACTCACAGGGATCTTGTATATAAAGAGACTAGTGAGTTGCAACATAGTCTTGTTATTTTTGTTTTCACCGCTTGACAGAATTAACATGACCTACTTGCCTTTTTAGGTGGTATAAATCTCTCTGTGTATACAACATGGAAAAAGAAGGAAAACACATGTTGCACATGAATGATTCAACAGAAAAGGTAACATTTTTGCATTCACTGGACATGGGGCAAAAATTCCTTCTTTTGCTCGCCCTTTCTCAATGATGTGATGACTTCCTGTGAGAAGATTTCCTAACTTTTTCTGTATTAAAATTATAGACATTTGTCAATGAGGATCATAATGAGCTATAGCTTTCAACCTCTCTTTTTAATTCTTTTCCCTTAAGTATTTTTAAAAGATTGGAAAGAGAGATGGAGAGAGAAAGGGAAATGAACCATACAATAATCACGGAGTTTGTACTCCTTGGCCTAACTGATGATCCTGACCTTCAGATAGTAATTTTCCTTTTTTTATTTATCACGTACTTACTAAGTGTTGCTGGAAACCTGACTATCATCACTCTCACCTTGGTGGATCCCCGTCTACAAACACCTATGTATTTCTTCCTCCGGAATTTCTCCTTTTTAGAAATCTCATTTACAACTGTCTGCATCCCTAGGTTTCTAGTGGCTATTATTACCAGGGACAAGACAATTTCCTATAATAATTGTGCAGCTCAGCTCTTTTTCTTTATCTTCATGGGAGTGACTGAATTTTACATTCTAACCGCCATGTCTTATGATCGCTACGTGGCCATTTGCAAGCCCTTACATTACACCACCATCATGAGCAGAAAACTCTGCACCCTCCTTGTGTTGTGTGCCTGGCTGGGGGGTTTTCTGACCATTTTCCCACCCCTGATGCTTCTGCTGCAGCTGGATTACTGCGCTTCCAATGTCATTGACCACTTTGCCTGTGACTACTTCCCCCTCTTACAACTGTCTTGCTCAGACACATGGCTCCTGGAAGTAATTGGTTTCTACTTTGCTCTAGTGACTCTACTCTTCACTCTGGCCTTGGTGATTTTATCTTACATGTATATTATCAGGACTATTTTGAGAATCCCTTCTGCCAGTCAGAGAAAAAAAGCTTTCTCCACCTGTTCCTCTCACATGATTGTCATCTCCATCTCTTATGGAAGCTGCATATTCATGTATGCTAATCCCTCTGCAAAAGAAAAGGCTTCATTGACCAAAGGAGTAGCTATTCTCAATACCTCTGTTGCTCCCATGTTGAACCCCTTCATTTATACCCTGAGGAATCAACAAGTAAAACAAGCCTTCAAAGATGTGGTCCACAAAGTAGTGTTTTCCATCAAAAAAATCCAATAGATGCTTGTGAATATAGAGACGATAAAAAAAGCAGCTAAGTAAAATCTTAAAATTTATCAATGTCTGTCAGAACTCTCTGTTCTCTTAGATGTTTGTCATATACCACATCATACTGAATTTTCCGTTTCCCAGTCTGATCTGTGCACTTCCACATTCAAGTATTTCCAACATGTTATTTTAAAATAGAACAAATTTTATTTTCTCCATAGAATTTCCTGGAAATGTATTTCATAGTATATTTTAAGACATGATACAATGATACATTTGTGCACCAGGTTGTATTTCAAAAGTAGGGTGTCAAGTTTTGCATACTCTCTTCTCTATTCTCAAGATGAACATTGACAATTTCATAACAGTTTTCAACAATTCACATCCTGTATTTCTGCTCATTAAATTCAATGACTACAGGTCATGTGTTACACATTGCATTGAGTCTTACTTTGAAAGCGTGTGGACTTTAAAGTGTGCCACTTTTAATTTCTGTATAAACTGAGTTTCTTGTTTTAAAATACAAAAATAAATTTAGCATATATTGTGATTATTTTCATCATAGGAGCATCAATTCAAAAATCAATCTTTTGGAATGAGTTATTTCTTGTCCCAGATGCAGGTGAAGGTTTGTGAAGTGTCCCTCTAAAAGTAGGGACTCTTCACTTAGGGTCCTTGACTTTGATTACAAAGTAAGGATTTCTGGACAAGTCACAATGCTAAGAAAACGTGGGAGAGCTTTGTTCTGTAGACAAATGAGCAAGTAAATAAGCAAGTAGGGATGCAGACAAACAGGCAAGCAAAAAAGTAGAGACACACTCTAACAGAGTGTAGGTGCTCTGGAAGGGAGAGACACATAGCTCTTTGGCCTCAAGAGTATTTTTGTGGCAAAAGGGGGTGTCTGACTTAAACAAAGGAATTTGTCTTTGCTCTCAGTCACTCCTAATATTATTAACACTTTCTGTTTCTGGCTTTTGTTAACCATTCTGGTTGTTTTTTTGGGGGGGAGAATTTCTCTCAGAAAGGCATACATCCATTCTTGGGATAAGAAATGAATCTCTCAGGAAGAAATGCATCCTGTTGTCTCTCTGAAGCAAAGATAATGCTTCTGCATTTCTAAATACCATGTTTCTGAGTTGCCTTCACAGGAAATGCCTCATTTTCCTCAATTTATCCTGTCCAATTTTCCCCTTAAAAAACTTTGGTCCCTTAATCTTAAGTGAAGTAAATGAATGAATATCTCCTGTATTTGCTTTAAGCTTAAGTGTTTTGAACTCCTGGTAGCCATGTACCATGCCTCATTTTCCCTAGTCTATCTTGACTCATTACGTACTAATTAACAGTTGCACTGAGAGAATTGCAACTTCATATGTTCATTTCCTCTCTTGTTCTCCCTAATAATATTGATTCAAAAATTTTACCATATCTCATTTCTATGCTTGTAGACCACTATAACTTACAATCTAAAATATAAAAAGTGGCTCCTAATGTTTCTAAAATAAAAATATTTTGTACAGATTTTTACATATTACAAAGGACTTTTAACCGTTATAAAACTCCAACTATTCTTGAGATATAGAAATTTAATTATGCCA
The DNA here is from genome assembly GCF_000151885.1 of Dipodomys ordii. Classification (NCBI taxonomy): domain Eukaryota; kingdom Metazoa; phylum Chordata; class Mammalia; order Rodentia; family Heteromyidae; genus Dipodomys; species Dipodomys ordii. The sequence goes on from NW_012267219.1 coordinate 527,233, forward strand.
ATATAAGAAAGTAACATCTCTTTGAGGGATTTAATCTTTATAAACATTTATGATACTTGAGATTAACACATGCCTCAAATTTATTTTCAGATACCTTTCACTTTTCTATTTCTTTGTTTAATTCTTTATTTTACGAATGTATCCAATAAAGAAGTGCTTCCATGGTGTAAGATATTTGATCTTGTCCTTGTGTAAATCTCAGAGAAAAAAAAGTAAATAAATCAATATATAATTTTATTTCTTTTTCTCCATATTCTGTACCAATTGCAAATACATTGACTTCGAAACAAAAGAACATTTGTTTATACCGTTGATAATTTACAAAGTTATACCAAGAAGGCATTCATTTATTATTACCCAACAAATAATAAGTAATATGACACTTTTTTATTATTAACTTTAAGTATGAGACAGGAAAAATACAGGAAAATGAGACCTGGTGAAGACAACTCAGAAACACTGGTATTTAGAAACTCCGAAGCACTATCTTTGCTTCAAAGAGAGACAGCAGGATGCATTCCTTCCTGAGAGATACATTTCTCATCCCAAGAATTAGCATTTGTCTGGTAGAATGTATGCCTTCCTGAGAAAAATGCTTTCACAAAACTTAAGCAACTTCCTACCCAAAATGCAGAGAACAGGGCACCTTTCTTTTTTGTGGCAGGATGCATTCTTACCTGGAAAAAAATGCCTCAAATATCCAAAAATTCAGAAAGTGTAACACCAGGAGTAATTAGAGCATAAGACCCCCTGACTTTACCATATAAATAACCCTGAGGCCAAAGAGCTGTGTCTCTCCTCTAAAGTACCTACACTCTTTGAGAGTGTGTCTCTGATTTTCTGCTTTTTGTCTGCTTGCCTGCTTGTTCATTTACTCAATAAATCTCTGCCAAGTTTTCTTACCATTGTGACTTGTCCAGAAATTCTTATTCTGCGATCAAAGTCAAGGACCCTAAGTAAAGAATCCCTCATTTTAGAGGGAAACTTCACAAACCTTCAACTGCATCTGATGACAAGAAGTTGTTCAAAGGAACTACCATTTTACAAAGCAATTTATGAATGCTGATCAGTTTGCCTGGGAAAAGGGTCACTTTTCTCCATGCCAATCTGCACATAGACTTCACCCTTCCCTACTCACACCCCATCCCTGTTTCCATGCAGGACCCTATGTACCCTACCCTAGAAGTCTCCACTCAGCACCTGTGTTGCCCAGGTGACTGGCACACCTGGGGGCAGTTCCCTCCTCTTTCTCTGAGGCCACATTCTGGATCACGCTGGTCATGCCTCCATCAGACAGTAGGAGGTTCCCAGAGGTCACATCCACAGTGACCACTCTCCTCCCCACCCTTTCCCTACATAACCCCAATCCCGCAAGGTGTCGACCTCTTTCCTTTCCTGTGCAGCTCCAGTGCAAAGGCCAGCAATTCAGAATAAACTTTTCTTTTTCCGACTGAAGACTACGTGGTAGTTTCCTATCAACTCAACCTAACAAATAAAATATATCTCGATTAACATTCTCATTCAACATTCTCCCTCATACCTCTTCTATCCACCCCTTCCCTTACTCTTCTTAATCTTGTAGGATATACACTGGATTCATGTCTGCATTTTCCCCCTCTTCTCCTAATCCCCCACTACCTCTTTTCCCTGGCCCCACTTCACTTCTTTCTAATACCCACTGGTCTTTTATTTTGCTGAACTTTGCCTTGCTATGGAATTATACTATATGAGTTCTCCCTTGCATCTACTGCATTTCAATTAATACATTTGCATACAGTTGCATACCACCTAATGTATCTATTTATGAGTTTGTAAGCAAAATCTCATGTCCACGTATAAGGGAAAACATGGATCCTTTCTCTCATATGTCTCATTTTGTCTAAATACACGAAGAACTCTTTGTTTAATTATTGATTTCTGAGATTTATCTTCAATTGACAGTCCATAAAAAGAAAATTAGGTACATTTGTTTCAGTGGACTTCAATTGTGAGATACAGAGAAGCCATATTTTAAGAGGTAAAGTTGAAGGGGGTGGGGGGGAGGGGGGAAGGAGAAGGATTGGGATGGGGGGGAGGGGGGAGGCTGGGAAGGGATGGGAAGGTTAACCAAGGGGGGGGGTTGCATGCTTGGTAAGAAATGTACGCATTATCCTGCCCATGCAATTGTAACCCCTCTGTACAGTATGTTCACAAATAAAATAAAATAAAATTTAAAAAAAAAAAAACAAAAAAAAGAGGTAAAGTTGAGCGTGTTTATTACAAAGCCAGCTACTGCAAGTGGACATATGTCCCCCCAAATCTTGCAGCCTCTACTGCACTTAATACTGTTAGGAAACTGAACTGAGAGGAGAGTGAAGCAAAGAAAAAGCAGAAAAACAATCTCAACAAACCAGATCAATTCTAATGGAGATTTGACACCATCGTGACCTGAGAAGAGACAAGAGGCATGAAGCAAAATGGCAGTTGAGGTGCTGTGGCCTAAACAGGGTCAAGGTCAGGGGACAGGGTCACAGTGAGCTCTAGAGTTCAAAGAGTCTGGAGAGTTCATGGTATATGTCTGGCAGGTCCAGTAACCTATTGTCCAGGTCCCTGCCCCTGCCTCTAGGAATTCAGGCATGCCCATCACCTGGGGGTGGGAGGAGGGCTTCACCTCCTTAAGAATTTTTGGAAAGTCTCCCCTCCACCAAGATGCCAAGATGACAACAGTGAGAAGACTGGGTTCTTGTCAGTATCCATATTTCACATTCATTTTTCAAGTCTAATTCTAAAGTTGTTTCCTTTTTGCTAAATTAATATCAGAGAAATGTACATAAGAACCACACTGTTGTATTATGGACCTCCTCCAGTAAGAATGGCTACTACCAAAAAAAAGACAAAAGATACAGGGATGTGAATATGATCCTGTCTGGGATATGAATATTAATGGGAGTGAGGAGGCCAAATGAAGAGAGTGAAGGAGGGAGAATTGATCAAAGTCAAAGCATTTTATGTACATGTGTGAAAATGCAACAAGGAAATTTGCTGAGACTGGTTTGAGAAGGCAGTCCAGGGGAAAGAAGGAGCATGATAGAAAGGGGATCAACATACTCTGCATGTGAGGATGGATGGACATGTCGACATGAACAACATGAAACTTCTTTGTTCAGTTAGTTGATGCTAATAAAAACATTGTTGAAGAGTTTGTGGAAGAAATCAGGAAACTAGTTACTACTCAATTTTTTTTTAATTTATTTTTGTCAAGGTGATGTACAGAAGGGTTACATAAAAGTACATACAGTTACATAGGTAAGGTAATAAGTACATTTCTTGTCAAACTTGTTACCCTTCCCCTCATTTTTTCCCTACTTTTCCTCCCCCCATCCCCAATAGTTATAGATTATTTCCAACAGATGGTCTTGTTTATATTGCTGTTGCATTGGTTCCCTCTTGTCCTTTGTCTCACCATTCTGTTGTTCCTCTTTCCTTCCCTAATTCAAATAAACATATATTTCGGGCTGGGAATGTGGCCTAGTGGTAGAGTGCTTGCCCAGCATGCATAGAGCCCTGGGTTCAATTGCTCAGTACCACATAAACTATTCAGATTTTTTAAGTGAGGCAAGGTAATAAGATTTTCCCAGAGGTAATAATTTCCATTATTTCTACATAAATAAATGAATCAATAATTTCAGTATTCATCTTGTTGTGTGTCAATGATCAATTCAAACATATATTTTTCTTTTAACTCATCTGTATTTGCTCTTTTAAAGCACACTGTGAGCATACTACATCTCCACACACAAGCTCTGCTGCTGAGTGGCTTTAATGTTTTACAACACAATGTCTAAGGAAGTTTTCTCTAAATAGTACACCTTTTTTTTAGAAAACAAGCCCTGTGGAGTTCCATCGAGTTGTGTCAGCCTAACACATACATATTTCTAGAGGACTAGCACATGCAGCATTAACTACAAAGGATGGAAATTTAATTGGACCCTCTCTGATGAAACTTAAGCCATTTAAACAAAAATTTTCTTTAAATATCAAGGTAATGTGCCCGAACACATCAGTCTGCTAAGGAATCTGGCTTTAATAACTAAACACATTAAAGACTATAAACAAGTCACATTACAGCTTACAACATCTTCACCTATTAAAAACCAAAGTGAAGCTAGAGAAAAAAATTACTAATCTTCTTTGCCTACAGTATCACAGTATCACTTAAAAGTAGAAAGAAATCTTATCCTCCCCTTTAAGTACATAATAGATTGTCCAGGATTTTGTTTATGTTAACATTTTAAAAGTCTGTATAGCATCAAATACATTGTTTTAATTAGAGGTTTGTTCTCCCATTTTTGTTGTCTTCATCTGTTCCATTTGCAGATACATTTATTTGAAATCTGATTAATGATCAGCATTTTTGGAATTAAATGAACATATTCTTTTTTATTTTTTTATTTAGAGAATACTTTTATTGGTTTCTGTAATCAAACCCACATAGATAATCCCTTACATCTTTTTTCAATTTTTAATTTTGTAATATCTTTAAGTAGTTGTACAAAGAAGTTCCCATCCCACAAAACAATATATGAATACAAAGTGTCTGACAATATTGTCGCCCATTGCTCCTAATCCACCCCTTCTCTCACTTTCCTTTTTTTTAAATTGAGATTAGGTGATACATAAATTTCACATATTTCCAAGTATTGTGGAGTAGTGATACTTAGTTAAAAATCACAAACAAATTTTAATCTTCACAAGGCAAATCGTCATTATCATGGTTTATAAAGTTTGTGAATTCTATGAGCTTTGACAATACAATTATTTCTTGTACATCAGGTGATGTTTACATTTCTTTCCTTTTGCTTGGTATAAGCTGTTTTCTTTCCCTCTCATTCCTCCCTTCCCATCACTGTCTTTGGGTTGCTTAGTTCATTCTCACCTATGTCCAGTGCAGCTGATGGACCCCTCTGTTATATGTTTTCTCATTTCCCACTGATTCTGTGTCCTCCTCTTAGCTTCCCTCCATTTCACACATATATATATCATATATGGAGTCATTTAGCAATGATATGACAGAATGAGTGGAAGTCCTTTGTTTCTCGAATCCTGTTTACATTGTCATATCTCCTTGCATTTTGGCTTTAGCATCCACATAACAGGGAGCCATGTGCCATTTGTCTCTTTGCTCTTGGCTTACTTTGCTCAAAATGATTTGCTCTAGTTCCATCCATTTCCCTGCAAATGCCATTATTTTGTCCTTTCTAATGGCTGCATAATATTCCATTGTATATAGGTACCACAACTTTTGGATCCACTCATCAGTAGTGGGGCATGTGGGTTGTTTCTATAACTTGGCTATTGTGAACAATGCTGCAGTGAACATGGAGGTGCATATGTCCTTGTATCTTGGTTCCTATTGCTTAAGGAATATGCCTAGAAGTGGGTCATAGGGGAGGTCTATATTTAGCTTTCTGAGGTAACTCCAGACTACTTTCCAAAGTGGTTGTATTAGTATACATTCCCACCAGCAATACAGAAGGGTTCCTCTTTCTCCACATCCCCTCTGGCATTTGTTGTTGGCTGAATTTGGGATTTGAAGCCCTTACATCTTTAACACAGTGCATTTACCCCGGTACAAATAGAAAAAAAATAAGTTTAACATTTCTAGATGAAGAACATATTCTTTATACAGTTATTTATATTAAAAAAAGAATATAGGGAGAAATTGTTGAATGTAGTATAAGTTGAAAGTATGCAGCATCATATTTCCTAACATATATTTTCTTGGCTCATAACTATCCTTACAATGAGAATGCTCCCTGCACAATTATATACAACAATCTAATGAAAATAAATAATAACAACAAATGAACCTTGTCAAAAGGTAGTAAGTTCAGCTCTTAGTAAATTTCATTGCTGTATTAATCATGGAAGACTCACACTCATAATTTGTGTAAGAGTTCCCTAGTGATGTCTAATCACAGAATATTTAGATGAATATGTATGGCATGGGTCCACAATTATATCATGGATAGTGTTTTCATTGCCCTAAAATTATTGTATCTTCTACCTGTTTATCTATCTCCCTCCACTGGTTCCTAAAAAAATCAGTCATCTTTTTCTTATCCTGGCTTTACCTATTCCAGAACATCATCTAGGTGCAATCATATGTATGTAACCTGTATGGATTGGCTCCTTTCACTAAAAAATATGCATTTGTGGCTCCTTTCACTAAGAAATATGCATTGGAGTTTCTTCCTTGTCTTTCCATGGCTGGATAGCTTATTTATTTTTAGTGTTGAAAAACATTTTGTTTATTTACCTGGTTTATAGATCCATTCACCTGTCAAAATCCATCTTCCTTGCTTACCACTTTGGGCAACTCTAAATAATGTTGATATATATATCCATGTTCAGGATATTGTATGGGCATAAATTTTCAACTTCTTGGAGTAAACACCAAGAAACATGATCTCTCCATCTATAGAATAATTACAATTAAGAAAATACCCAGCTATTTTCCAAAGTGGCTGCACCATACTGCATTGCTATCAGAAGAGAATGAGAGTTCCTGGCTCTCTCTGGAGAACCCCAGGCCACCAGCATGTGGCCTAGCTAGCCCATATAGGTGGCCATCCTGACAGTGCTGCACTTACCAAATGGCACAAGGCGTGTAATATCTTTTCACATTGCTATTTACCATCTACAAATGATTGAAAATATGTGATTGCTGTGGATAGTTTTTCTCTTTGACTATCATATATTAACTGTATAAAGAGACAATTATAAACTTTCTTATCAATATTAATAAAAGCCCAGTGTCAATGATTCAGCCACATCTTTTAATGATGTGTCTCTTTGGCACCATTTGTTTACTTAATCAGTTCCCTGGAGGAAACAAAAAAAGACACAGATAAAATAAGTCCAGTTCTAATAGTGCAACATTTCTAAGGCAGAGAATTCTTTAATTTCGGTTGGCCACAGCAGCATTTTCATGGAAATGAAACATTCTCTGAAGACTAAAGAAAGTGTTTCCAAGGTTTTGTGAATGTGTAATTATAACGCTACAAAAATATTCCTTGGCAAATGCCAAGGAAAATGTTTTACTAAATGGTTTGAATTATATGGAAGAAACAAAGAAAGAGTACATGAGTCAACACAGGCTTAACTGTGTTCACACATTGATTTTGTGGGAGAAAGGAAAAAATAAGACTTACTTGTAATATGAGAAATATGTATAATATGATAAAATATTCCAAATATTGTAGCATAATAGTGACTAAGTGGTATATTCCAACCTAAGCAAAAGAAATATAATTCCAGAGATGCATAAAAGTGTGAAATTGTCACAACTACTTTGAGAGTGAGGAGGAAGCCAAGCAAATTGCTAAACTAATTTTCCAGCTCTAAAAATTGTATGAATATTTAAGAAAGCCAGATAGTAGAATCCAAATTCACTTAATAAAAAGTAAGTTTGATATTTTTAATATAATACACATCATTATTCCATTTCACTTAAAATTTTAATAACAGTTTAATGTACTGGCTTTATTTCATAGCATTTTAAAAGTTACCTCTTTTTTCTTTTTTTTAACTGTAAAGGTGATGTACAGAAGAGTTACGGTTATATAAGTCAGGTAATGAGTACATTTCTTTTTGAGCAGTGTCAGCCCCTCCTTCATTTTCTCCCAGTTTTTTCCCTCCTAATTTTTGTTGGTGGTGGTGGTGGTGTTGGTCGTGGGGCTTGAACAAACTCTGGGCCCCGGTGCTGTCCCTAAGCTCTTCAGTTCAAGGTGAGCATTCTACCACTTGGGCCACAGTGTCACTTCCTCTCCTAAAAATTTTTAAGAAATTATTTGTACATACAATTTGTGGCTTTGAAACTCTTTTAACATTACAAAATAAATTGTTATCTAATTGCTGTTATTAATGGAATTAGTGGCTATTAATGGAATCCCAAGACAGGAACACATCCTGAATTGTTCTTTATTTCTTCATTTCCCATAAATCTACTTATTTTTTTTAGTTAGTTAATTAGTTAGTTAGTTATTTTTGCGGGGTGGTAGAAGAAGGAAGACCCTATGCTTGGGACTGTGCTTCTTCCTTATGTCCCATAATTTTAAAGGTTTGGTTTGGTTTTAAAGTAATTTTAGTTACTTGAAAGACCATCTGCTTTCTAGTAAATATTTTATCCATCTGCTCATTTCATCCATCCACTCATTCATATGTTATAGCAATATTGAAAATGTTTTCAGAATTTTGTATGTAATGAATTAAAATGTGTCTAGGCAATGAATTCTTTTTAGCAAACACTGCAATTTCTCTTTCCCATCCTGTGGTCTTTTCATTAGAAAAAGAAAATGTGAATGAGGAAAAGAGAGAAACTGCATTACCAAACCTGAAGCAAGAAATTTAGAATGCCAGTACATTTCATGAATATACATGATGCTTCTGTTGTAAAATGGCTATTGTGTTTTAACCTGCAATGCTTCCTGAAACAACATGAAACTGAGTTTTCCAAAATACAACATCTGAAGGTAGGGCTTCAATTTCCACATTTATATAGATCATTCTCTATTTTAGATATATTTTATAATATTCAGGAAAGGAAAAAAATAATTACTATATTTTCGTTCACTTTATAATATAGCTAAGTATTTTCATTAGACTGATAATTTGCCGAGTGAAAGCAAAATCGTAAGAGATTGCTTCTTTTTAAATCTTAGCACCACAACTTTTTGTCTGTACTTAGCACATATTTTCAACAAATTGAGACCAAGTAATTTTTTTTTACCTGACTATAAGAAAGAATGGAAGTCAAAAAAGGTTGCGGATTCAGGACACCTGTTTTATTTTCTTTCAACATTTTTTCATCTTTATGGGTTTTTGAATGGCAGGCTCTAGTTTCAATCCTGTTTCTGCTTTCTGTATTATAGGGAGACACACATTTGACGTTCCAAAGGGAAGAAAAGAAAAAATCAACAATGAAAAACCACACAGTACCCACTGAGTTCATTCTCTTAGGGCTATCAGATGACCCAGAGCTTCAGATTGTGATCTTTCTCTTTCTGAGTATCACATATATGCTAAGTATTACTGGAAATGTGGCAATCATCACTCTGACCTTGGTGGACTCTCATCTACAGACCCCTATGTATTTCTTCCTCAGGAACTTCTCCATATTAGAAATTACCTTTACCACTGTCTGTATCCCTAGATTTCTGAGCACAATTGTTACCAAAGACAAGACAATTTCTTACAATAATTGCACAGCTCAGTTGTTTTTCTTCATCTTCATGGGTATCACTGAGTTTTACCTTCTAACAGCTATGTCCTATGATCGCTACGTGGCCATCTGCAAACCCTTACATTATACAACCATCATGAACAAAAGAGTCTGCATACTGCTTGTCTTTTGTGCTTGGCTAGCAGGATTCTTAAACATCTTCCCACCAGTCATTCTTTTCCTCCAGTTAGATTACTGTGGCTCCAATGTCATTGATCACTTTGCTTGTGACTATTTCCCCTTATTGCAATTATCCTGCTCAGACATGTGGCTACTAGAAATCATTGGCTTTTATTCTGCAATAGTAATTCTACTTTTCACGTTAGCACTAATAATTCTTTCCTATATGTTCATCATTAGGACAATTTTGAAACTCCCTTCTGCCAGTCAAAGAAAAAAAGCTTTCTCTACCTGTTCCTCTCATATGATTGTCATCTCCATCTCTTATGGAAGCTGCATATTCATGTATGCTAATCCCTCTGCAAAAGAAAAGGCCTCCTTGACCAAAGGAGTAGCTATTCTCAACACCTCTGTGGCTCTTATGATGAATCCATTTATATATACCCTGAGGAACCAGCAGGTGAAGCAAGCCTTTAAGGATACCATACAAAAGGTTATGCTTTTCTCTGGTAAATGAAAGTGTGAATGATGTTAAAAGAATAAACTCTTTGTCAAGTTCGTTGGAAATGAAGAAAGAGTCTTCATGATTTGACTGGTCTGACAGGATTTATGGAATTTTCATGTTTAGACAAAACATTAGGCTCTGTACATTTATGCTTACTTCTATATGCATATAGACCAATCTATCTATTTGTTTATTATCTATTGATGTATCTGTCTAGGATCTATGTGTTTACTTACATGTGCATTTGTTTTGAAAATTGAGTACAATAATCTATTATAAAATAAATGGTGTATATGACTTACAGAACATCCTTTTAAAAAACTTTTATCTTCATTGCACTCATTGTTTTTCCATTTCTTCGTTGGAATTTGCCCCCAAATTTTACTCAATAAATTTTGTGAGGCCATTATTCAACTATTTTTTTGATCTTTCAAATATTTCATTCAGATGTATGTGGAGGAAGTAGAAACTTTAGGCTAAAGATTAGGATATGGGATAGAAATAGGTTTCATACTAAAGACATGGGACATCTGGCTTGATGTGGGGAAAAAAATGGTCAGGATAGATGTAGACTTAGAATTAGTCATTCTTACAAGACTATTTCACAGTCCAAGAAAATACACACTAGGAACTGGACACTTGAAAAAGGGAGGTGGGGGTCAATTATACACACACATATATGTATAGATATATATACATATAATTGCTCAATATATATGGCTAACATATACATATACATAGGTATAATTATATATGTATATATTATATATGTATAATTATATTAGTCATTCCTACCCTGAATTAGGACCAAATAGGAAATCTGGATCTACTTGCCACTTCTGTAAAACCAAATAAGTACAATCATTACAGAGTTCAAAATAAAATATATAAATATTCATTTAAATACATGAGATTCTAAAAACTTAATGTGTATCACATTTCTTGTAGTAGTAATCATTATAATAAGTAATAAGAGAGAAGAGAAAAGTGATTGTTTCATTGAAAATTTTTTTTGTCCATTGTGGGGCTTGAACTCTGGGCCTGGGTGCTGTCCCTGTGCTCTTCACTCAAGGTAAGTCCTCTACCTCTTGAGCCACAGCACCACTTCTGGTTTTCTGGTGTGTAATTGGAGATAAGAGCCTCTCAGATTTTTCTGCCCGAGCTGGCTTTGAACTGTGATCCTCAGATCTCAGCCTCCTGAGTAGCTAGGATTACAGGCGTGAGCCACCAGCACCCGGCTTGTCTCATTGAATATTTATTCAATTATTTTCTGTACATTGGATCATTTAATTCTTTCAACAATTTTACAAGATACCTATAATTTATGTTCTCCATTGATCAGAGGTATTTTTCCTAAAGCACATTAAATAATTCCAAGCATACATACAGAGAACAGAAAATAAAAACGTATCAACAAAATGTATGCCATTATGATAAATTTATGATAGTTTAATTTCTGGAGAGCCGAGTTTCAATCTCGAGCTCCAGAAACAATTTTATAGAGCTTCTGACAGTAGAGAAGAAAGCATCTTTTCTCTCTCTCTGTGTGTGTGTGTGTGTGTGTGTGTGTGTGTCTAGATAATGTACACACTTTACTTTGTATCTGGTAAGACATATGTAATATTTTTATAAAGTCTGTTGGAAAATTGCTAGTGATTGAACAGACTAAAATCAGTGTTAAAAGAGATCATCTCTTGCAAGTATGAGGTTTGTTTACTCTCGAATCAAAACTCTGGCTTAGAGTTACAATACACTGATTGATTTGTAATGATTTGGCAGGAGTTTGTGTTTTTAGAATTGTTAAAGGACTTGCAAATGTGTGATTACTCATTCAAAGCATATGATTACACTTATCTTTTTTAACATTTTTATTATCTTTAAGTAGTTATACAAAGAAGTCACCCTTTAACAAAGCAGTTTATTAATACAACATGTCTTAATCAATGTCAGCTTATGACAGGCAATGGTCATATAGTGATGAAAAAAGATGAGTCAATCATAATTTTCTAAAGTTCTTTCAGTGGGGAGTATAGAGTTTGAAATCAGAGCCTTGCACTTGCGAGGCAGATGTTCTACCACTAAATCACATTTCCAGGCCTCTTTATTTATTATTAAGTAGTTGCACAAAGAGGTTATAATGCCCTAAGTCAGGTTATGAGTTTGTGATCTGCTGAGTGTTTCTCTGTCCTTAATCTTCTCAAATTCTGCCTTTCCCCAAACAGCAAATGATGCCCCCCAAACATAATAAAAGTTAATGTGATTAAATGATGAAACGAAAATTGTGAATTTGTTTAAAAATGTCATGTCATTAACAAGAGCTGGATGCTGTTACAGAAAAAAATGAATCCAGCATCTTCAGTACAGCCCTGAACTCGGCATCCTGAGCATTTGTGGATTTTCTTCAATGGTGCTCAGAGACTAGCCACCTGATGAATTATATTTAAATTGCATTAAATCTTGCATGTATCCCTCTAGCGTTTTTCTTTGTTTACTAGCATAAATTAATTTTACAAAAGGGGTTAGCTGTGATACTCACATCCATGTATAATACATTCATCAAATCACTCCTCTCTTCTATGTTACTCTTTATTAATCCCCACCCCTTTCTACATTCCTTTTAAGAATTATAGTGGGTTTCATCATAATAATTTTATATGTACAGTGTACTTCCATATTATTCATCCTCCATCCTTTTCTCCTTCGCCTTTCCACATACTATTTCCCCCAAACAATTCTGCTTTGACAATCATGTCATATTACTATGTTATTATTGTTAAATCTAGATTCTACATGAGTAAAACCAGGTGAAATTTGTCTCTCCATGCTTAGCACCTTAACATAATGATCTCCACATCCATTTGTTTTCCTACAAATGACATAACTCCACTTTTCTTTATGACTGAATAATACCCCACCATATATACGCACCATGTTTTCTTCATGTTTTACTTTGTATTTATTGATTTTTCATGTGTTCAGCCATTCATACATCCCTGGAGTAAAACTAGCTTGAACTTTATATATGATCTTTTTCCTGTTCTATTGAATTTAATTTGTAAATATTTTACCAATGTTCATCAAGGAAGTTGATCTCCTTCATTTACTGTTGTGTCCTTGTGTGATTTGAGTTTGAAGGTAATAGTGGCTTCATTGAATGAGTGTGGTAAAGTTCCATCCTTCTCTCTTTAGGGTAATATGTTGAAGAGTACTCATTCTTCCTTAAAATTCTAGTAGAATTCAACAGTAAATTTTTTCCCTGGTCTGTGTGTGTGCGCACGTGTGTGCATGCCCACGCACATGCACATGTACATGTCTGTGTGTCTGTGCTTTTGAACCATTATCCTCCAATCTCGGCCTTCTGGGTAGTTGGGATTACAGTCTTTTGCTGTGGCTGACCTTGGATGTCTTCTATTGCCTTTTTTCATATTTCTTGTGCTTTTGCATTGAGATTTATGTACAGGCTTTACTATACAGGTCCTCCTCCATGTGTGTCCCTTTGTCAGCATATGTGCAAACACAGCAGTCCTACCTGCCCTGCTGGTGCACAGGGAGAACCAAAGGACTAAGCTGTGCTGTCTGTGCTATTCAGTTCTTTCAGACCCTTCCTGGAGGTTCATCATCTTGGGGAAGCAGGGAGCTGGGAGAGGTCACTTGAGCACAATGCCTGCTGTTCAGAGCTCTCCTCCCCACCTAGCAGCAAATCCCACAGCCAGCAGATGGCTCCTGGCTGTGGAGAACTCTGCCAGTTGTTGCTGTTGCTGCTTCTACATGGGTCCTCAGACACTGGGACTTGCTCAAGGCGGGAAAGCAGGGCCAACAACCACCATACCCTACGCCACCTCCACTCCTAGCACTGCTTTGATGTCTCCACTCTCCTACTTCAAAGTCCCTCCCCCTTGTAGTGACTGTCTCATTCTCAAAGGCTGTGGTTGGCTGTCTGCACTCACTGAGCTATGAATGTTCCTTATTTTGATGACCCCGGGCTAGTGTGACTCCATTTCTAGCTGGCTGCCTACTCTGTCCCCCATTACTAGCCAGCAGCTCCTGGAACCTGAGGGCTCTGTCAGCCTAGCCCAGAACTCTTTGCCTTGTCACTGAAGTGATGCTCAGGCAATGAATCTGCTCTCACTACATGGGTTTGGGGTTACTGAACCTGGAACCTTTCACCGCTTCCTGAGCTCTGACCAGGAGCTTTCAGTTTGCCCAAATCAAAATCTCTCCCTCTCTACCAAGCACCTCTGGTGACCAACTCCCATAGGGACTGGAGACCAGAGCTGGGTGTCCCAGGATTCCCTGAGCATGGTCACTCCCCTGGATGACTCAGTCTCAAAATCTGCCTGACGATAGACTCCTGTGGGAACCACCAGCAGTCTCAGCAATCCTGCAGCTCCTGGATCCTGAGTTAAAGGTCTCCTTGCCAAAAAAGTGATGCAGCTGCTCTCACTGGGAAGAATGAAGCCACTGACCACTGTGGCTTTTGCTTCCCAAGTGCCCATGAACTTTTCAGCTTGCCCATAGAATACATATGGCCATATAGATCAACATGGTGATTCAGATAGACTCAGGCAGCAAGTCATTGGACCACGTCCTGTGGAAAGGTGCAGCCTTGTAAACTAGAAATATGCAAGCAATCTCAGAATTGCAAGATTACATGCTATTGAGAGCATTGATGCCTTCCAAAAAATGTACTAACTGGGCACATGCAAAACACAAAGATTGCTTGTAGGGCTATCTCTCTAAATTACTACAGCCTTATAAATTAAACATGAACTAGATGTTGAATACCCCACGGATCTCAGCAAGTGTATGGAGCTTGGGTGTGGCAGGTTCACCACTGTCAGAGCTAAGACATTTGCCATCAAACCTTCCCCATGCTGCATGTATCTTTTTGATGATATGTCTCCTGGACTAAATTCCCAAACCCAAGCACTTTTTTGCTTTTGCTCTACCAATATTGTGGAGTATATTGTTATATTTTTATAAATTCATAGGGTCACAGCACAATTATGCTTGTCAAAGCAAGAGAAACTTCTCATCCTGTGTACTGACGATTGCTTTTCTTTTTTTTTTAAATCTTTCTGTCTGTGAAACATTCTAGAAGTTGTGTGCTTTTTTTGCCCTTCTCCTCCACAAATTATACCAACATCAAATAGAGTGAGAGCAGGGGTTATACTGTGGGGGAAGGACATACAAAGCAACAAAGGAATCATCTTATAAATATGTTAGAAACAATTGCATGAAAGAAAAAAAAACATTTGAATACATTTCATTGATTTTTTAATATCTTTAATGAAAAAATATGATTTAAAACAGAAAGAATATTTTGTTCATTGCTGCTTCCCAAGAGGTGTAGTAAAATATGCCGTCAGTCAACTACATGTTAAATTAAATAAAAACAAATTTGCTTTATCAATATAATTTGGCTTCTATGTTTGAATAAGTTTAATTTCTTTTGCTTTGTTTTCTAAAGGAGAAGCACAATTACTTATTTCTTTAATCAATTATTATTATTTTCATGTCTAGGTTTCTAGGATCCTTTTCAATTCAGAACCTTGGATACAAATAACTGCCATCCCTCAACAGTACAAGCCACTCCTTAAATATCCTTAATCTACATGCTGTAGCCTTGTATCCTACCTTTTTAGATGTATTACACCGAATTTCTACTGTAGATATAGCTAAGGCAAAATCTTGTAACTTTATTGAGGTGTTTCTTGGTCAGTTGGTTGGATGACTGGTTGGATAGTTATATTTTATTTTTTTTAGACAGTCCTGGGGCTTGAACTCAAGGCCTTGGCACAGTCCCTGTATTTTTGGTGCTCAAGGCTACCCTCTACCACTGGAACAAGTCCACTTTCACCTTTTTTTGGTGATTGGTTGGAATTCAGAATCTGACAGGCTTTCCAGCCTGGGCTGGCTTTAAATACTGATCCTCAGCTCTCATACTCCCGAGTAGCTAGAATTACAGGCCTAAGCCCCGGGCACAAAGCTGATTGGTTACCTTTATGTTTATTTGTTAGTTTTTTACTAAATTATTCAGTGGGATCTCCGTGATTACATTTCCATGAATTCCATACCTTTGATGTTTTAGTAACTAAAAATGCCCTGATAAAAATAATAGTGAATCATAGTGATGCTAAACAAGAATATTAATGTTGGGAAATTCTGCCTCATTTTTCTAATATCAGTAGAAACTTAAAGAGTGCTGTGGGCTTATAAATCAGAGAATGGAAGCAACATTGATTCAGATATTCTGAATTACAGAATTATTTACTTAGCATTATTACTGTACTGCTTTTATTTCCTTCTTATTTTTTGTTTCAATTTAGTAGAGAAGATACAGTGACTGGACACAAACTAAGATAAAAATTTGTCTTCAACCATTATTGTTTCCTATAAAATACGATTGTCAGAAATAAGAAAATATTTCATTTAATATTTTATAACAATCAATGCACACATGATTTCTCTTGCTATGAAAACAACAGAGATTAGAGATTTCTCTAAAACTTTGTTTCATTGTGGAAAAAAGCCTTACATAGTTTCTAATTTGAAGTAGTTAAAAATGTAGATTTTAGGATAATTGGAAAATGAGGAATTGGTGTTAAACAAACATATGTAACTGAAGGAGTAAAAAGGCACGCTTACAAATAATTTCTGTAATTTTACTTCAGCTCTGTCTCTGGGGCTCCCCATTTCACAAGATCACAGTCCTGCGGACCATGTTCTTGAAGGCTTGCTTCACTTGCTGATTGCGTAGTGTGTAGATGAAAGGGTTCAGGAGAGGAGCCACAGAGGTGTTGAGCACAGCTACTCCTTTGCTCAAAGTCACCCTCTCCCTTGCTGAAGGCTTAATGTACATGAAGATGCAGCTACC
>NW_012267219.1:544366-559127 GCF_000151885.1 Dipodomys ordii
GATGGTTGTGTAATGGAGGGGTTTGCAGATGGCCACATAGCGATCATAGGACATGGCAGTAAGAAGGTAAAATTCTGTCACTCCCAAGAAGATGAAAAAGAAGAGCTGAGCCACACAGCCATTGTAAGAAATGCTTCTGTCTCCTGTCGTGATGGTGACCAGGAATCTGGGAATGCAGGTAGATGTGAATGCTATTTCTAGGAATGAGAAGCTCTGAAGAAAGAAATACATGGGGGTCTTCAGATGGGGATCTGAGAGGGTGAGCATGATAATGGTCAGGTTCCCGGCTAAACTGAGCACATAGGTGACAAGGAGAAATAGGAAATGAACAACCTGCCATTGTGGGTCATCTGTCAGTCCAAGAAGAATGAACTCTGTTACTGCTGTAGAATTTCTCATAATCTTCTCTCTTTATGAAGGTATTCTATATCTGTCAAATCATAGAAAGAAGAGAAATCTATTTCACTAATAAAGAGATATATTTAAAATAGTGCTTTCTGGGGCTGGGAAGGTGGCTCAGTGGTAGAGCACTTGCCTTGCATGCCTGAGGACCTGGGTTCGATTCCTCAACACCACATAAGCAAAAAGAAAAAAAGCCAGAAGTAGTGCTGTGGCTCAAGTGGTAGAGCACTAGCCTTGAGCTGAAGAGCTGAGGAACAGCGCCCAGGCCCAGAGTTCAGGCCCCACTACCAGACCCCCCCCCCACCCAAAAAAAATAGTGTTTTTCTCTTTCTGGTTTATTTCACTTAGTATACTGTCCTCCAGGGGTATCCCCATTGGCCAAAAAAAGAACAAATCTTTCATTTTTTATATATGTATATACACATACATATTTATATATATATGTGTGCAAATACATGTGTATATATAACATTAGATATTATGTCACTTTTATTATAATAATACCAATAATAATCATAATAATAAATTGTATATCCCAGTGACTCCAATAAGTAAAAATATCCAGTAACGGAAGATATGAGTCTAGAGAATGAACAGGAATCATAAGGAGTATTGTTCATAATGTGATATGCATGTTATAATTTTAATATGATAAGTTACTTGACTTCATTAATAAACAAAGAAATTTATACACAAAGGAAGTTAATTTTATTTTGCTTTTGAAAAGGTCTCCCTATGCAACCCAAGTGAACTTGAACTCCTGAGCCTCTTGCTTCAGTCAACATGCATTGCAATGCCCTCTCCAATTTCAATTTTGTAAATGGCAAGTGCTCCTACTTGTAGTATTTTCAAAATCATAAAACAGTTCTCCCAAGCATACTTTGTTCCCTTTTTGTGGCTAATAAATGGTAATCATTCAATAGTGAAGCTATTTTCAGGGGAGAATGACTTTTTATTCAGTATTTTCTAAAGGATATCATATTACACACAAATCTATTGTTCTTTTTTAAGTTGGTTAAAAGCTTTAGATATGCTGGCTTCTCTAATAATTTCTGAAAAATTTCGAGTATCCAAACAATTTATTTAAGTCTGTAACTTTTCCGTTGTTTTCTACATTCTTTACAAGTGTCATTGTATTAAACTGAATAATATTTTCTAAGGATTAACCAGCTGGTTTCAGAGGTGAATGGATTTACACAAACAGTTCCTGTACAAAACTTCTAGGAGGGATGAATTCTCATCTTCTCACCTCATCTCTCCACAGTCAGATTGTAGGAAGCTTTGAGTCTTTTTGCTTGAATATAATTGGTGCAATCTAAAATATAAGGAGGCCATTTTTAAGGGTAGGAATGTTTTACAAAATTGATTCCACGATTTCCAGCTATTGATTATAATATAAATGATCATAACCTGTTATATAGAAAAGAAAATGAAAAATCCTGATATCCTATAAATTGTAAAATGTTCATGAAATAATGGAGATAAAATGTCTATAAATCAGAAAATGTCCATGCAATAAGAAAATGTCACTTGAATCTATTGGTTTGCAATAGTTGAAATTTGTCCACTTATACAATTCGTTGGAATTGTGTTATTTTATTTGTACATAATTTTGTCATTGATATCAGTTCACTAAAATAGAAGTATAGAGTACTAATGCAAATTTTCTATATCTTAAATAATACTTTTGAGAATAATGACTCTTCTGATATGTAGAGCTGATTTAGTTAAAAAAACAGTCATTAGTTTAAACATACATTATTAATTACATTGAACATAGGTCTTTGGGATTTTTCCAATTCATTTCCTCTCTTCTGTCTTATATTTGTTAGCAAATAATACTTTTTAAAGAAGGACAATTCCAAAACATAACCCTCAAGATTTACAGGTCCAAGCTTCAAATTATTTGTATATATGCATCCAAATAAATAGAAAGTGCTAAATTCCCCAGTTACCCTACCTATAACTGTTAAAGAAATATTATCTTGATACCTGAAATAAGTGACAGTTGAAATGAAGACCAATGTGACATGTTTTCTAGCTGATGGTCATGAGGATAGGCTCTTCTGTATACACAACATTAATCCTGCTAGCCATCATTTATTTGTTCTATTTTCAGTGGACTCCTGGGGATTCATTGAATTAATATACAGAAGTTACCATTGAGATGTGTATTCTCAAGATACCAACTGCTAAACAGTAGCCCAAATTGGAATTTAATTTAGAACAGATTACATTATAATGGTCTGAAATGAGAAGTTTGAAAAGATTTGCATTTTCATAATAATGACTTCACAAGGGGAATTTAAAAAGGGGTTTAAAATTATACATGATAAAGAAGCTAATTCTAAACAAAGAGGATTGGAAAATACCTCAAATGCAAATAACTGATTACAACTTGCTCTTCATGAGGAAATATCTTGCTTCTGTTCAAGGCAATTACCACAAATTTCAAGTTGGTCTCAATAATTGAAGACAACTATCAACCGAACATAGTGCTCAAAACACATATATCCAACAACAGGTTTTTGTGTGCTGATAGTAGGCCATAAACTCAGGCTCCAGGCAGTTTGCTCATGCTTCCTGTCTCCCGACTACCCAGGTCACCAGGGCATCCCTCTTCAACTCTCCCTTAGAATTGATGTAGTTTGTTCAGATTGTTTTTCTGGTCTTTCTTTTACCCTTATGGCTCTGTGTCCTAACAGGATTAAGTGTATTTGAGGCTGCAAGATTGGGGAGGGGAGTGATATGTGTCCACCTACAGTCGCTGCCTCTGTAGTAAAGACCTCTGATTCAAGTTCTCAAAATGTGGCTTCTCCATATCTTGCAATTGACTTCCTGTATGATGCCATATCACTGAACTGATGCGCACGCAGTGGATCTGCTCTCACCAGGTCTGTTTGGGGCTGTTGAACCCAGAACCTTTCAATGCTTCCTAAGCTCTGACCAGGAATTTGCAGCTTGCAGAAATCAAAATCTCTCCCTCTCCCAAGCACTTCTGGTGACTAACTCCCATGGGGACTGGAGACCAGAGCTGGGTGTCCCAGGCTTCCCAGAGCAATGGTTATTCCCCTGGGTGGCTCATTCTCAAAATCTGCCTGACAATACACTCCCACAGCCTGCAGAGCACCTGCAGTCTAAGCACTCCAGCAGTTCCTGGGGCCTCAGTTCTTGGTGTCCTTGCCAAAGAGATCCTCAAGGGGTGTAACTGCTCTCACTGGGAAGCATGAGGCCACTGCCCTCTGTGGCTTTTGCTTCCCAAGTGTGCATAGAGTTTCCCATGGCTGTATAGATCAACATGGTGATTCAAACAGATTCAGTCATTGGACCACGTGAAATGTAAGGGAACAACCATGTAAACTAGAAATAGGCAGGCAATCTCAGAATGGCAAAATTACATGTTATTGAGACCACTGATGCCTTTTTAAAAAAGCAGTGGATGATGATATGCAAAACACCATGATTACTTTTGGGGCTATCTCTCCAAATTACTACAGCCTTATAAATGAAATATTCATGAAGCAATTATTCCTCTGGAATTAAATACCTTGGCCAATATGGAAGGGAAAATCATTTAATCCAAGAACTTTAGAATCTCCTGACTCTTCTGTTAATCTCAGATGTCATATGTAACCACATAATGACATAAATGATATACTTTCTGTGTGTTTTATGTTCATTTTCCTTTGGTGTAAGATCCTGTCATGTTTGCACTAGGTCCTCAGTTATTCCAGCCCTGCCACTGACCTCAGGGAGAGCTTTGGGAATTGTGTATGGCAGATTCACCACACTCAGAGCTAAGACTTAGTGTAAGCACATCTCTTTCTGATGATATGTCTCCTGGGTTAAATTCCCAAGTCCAAGTCACTGTTTGCTTTGCTCCACCCATATGATGGGGCATATTGCTACATTTTATGAATTCATTTGGTCACAACAGCTGAGCTGGACTCATGTAGTTATGTTCATCAATGCAAGAGTATTTTTCAAACTATGGATGGGAGATATAATTTTTAAAGTAGCTCTACTGATGAAAATGTGTTTTTAGGCAGAGAGAACATTTTGTTCATGGTTGCCTCCCAAAGGTCTTAGTGGAATATACCTTCAATAAAATACGTGTTAAATTAATCAAAACAAATTATAGAACTGTCATTATTTCTATTTCCCACTTGCATTATCAATATAATTTGTGTTCTATATATCATGTCTCCCTTCATACTTTTCTGAACAAGTTTAATTTTGCTTTGCTTTGTTTTCTAAAGGACTAAAAATACAAGTACTCATTTCTTATTTCAATTACTATTCTTTTCATGTCTGGGCTTTCTAGGGTGCTTAGTTTTTCAGAACGTTGGATACAAATCACTGCCACCCCTCAACAATGCAAACTTCTCTTTAAAAATCCTTAATCAACAGGTGGTAGCCTTTTATCCCACTTTTTTAGATCAACCATATAGAATTTCTAATTTAGATATATCTAAGACAAAATTGGTTGATCCGTTGGTTACTTATATTTTTACTTTGTTATGCCAGTACTGGGCTTGAACTCAGGACTTGGGCACTGTCCCTGAGCTATTGGTGCTCAAGGTAGCACTGTATCTCTTGAGCCAGAGTTCTAATTTTTGTTTTTGGTGATTCATTGAAAATTAAAGTCATAGAAGCTTTCTTGTCTGGGTGCTTTAAACAGTGATCCTCAAATATTAAGCTCCTGAGGGGCTAGGATTACTGGGATGATTACAGCATGTGGCTAGTTGATTACTCTTGTTGTCATTGTTGTTTTAAGATTTCTTGTTTGTTTGTTTTTTCTTTTTTGTTGGTCAGGGACTTGAGCTCTGGGCCTGGGCGCTGTCCCTAAGCCCTTCAGCTCACAGTCAGTGCTCTACCACTTGAGCTATAGAGCCACTTTCAGCTTTCTGGTGGTTTATTGGAGATAAGAGTCTCAAGGACTTTCCTGCCCAGGCTGGTTTGAACCGCAATCCTCAGATCTCAGCCTCCTGAGTAGCTAGGATTACAAGTATGAGCCACCAGATCCCTGCTGACATTACTTTTACTCAAATATTCAGTGTGATTTCTATGGTCAGATTCCCATGAGTGCTAAACTATTGATGTTTTCTTAACTTAAAATGTCCTCATATAAACAGTAGAGAGTAATAGTGATCCCAAAAAATAAAATTATTTTAGGGAAATTCTGCCTCACTTCTCAGATATCAGTGAAAAGCTAAACAGTATTGTGGACACATAAATCATGGAGAATGAAGGCAACAGTGAATTAGATATTCTTATTTGTAAGAAGGAGTATTGGTGTCAATATTGCACCATTCTTTGTTCTTTGCTACTTTTTTCTTCATTTCAGTTCAAAGGATACAGAAGGTGTAAAAACACAAATAATAATTGGTGTTTAAAATCATTATTTCCTATACAATACAATTGTCAGAAATAAAATATTTCAGTTAAACAATGTATAGCAAACTGTTTAATGAAAGAACACATGATTTGTCTTGATATGAAAAGCAACAAGGATTAGGGTTTCTCTGAAACTTTGTTACACAGCTAAAAAAAAGGTCTTGCACATTTTATATAATTCAGTGTAGTTAACATATACATTTTAAGCTAATGAGGAAAAGAAGTATTGGTGCTTTACAACCATACCTAACTGAAGAATTAAATGACAAGGTAAGAACTAATTTATGTAGTTTTACTTCAGCTCTGTCCTTGGGGCTCCACAGTTCACAAGATCACAGTCTTTTACTTGTAGAAAAGACTACCCTGCAGACCAAGCTCTTGAAGGCTTGCTTCACTTGCTGATTGCGTAGTGTGTAGATGAAGGGGTTAAGAAGAGGAGCCACAGAGGTGTTGAGCACAGCTACTCCTTTGCTCAAAGTCACCCTCTCCCTTGCTGAAGGCTTAATGTACATGAAGATGCAGCTACCATAAGAGAGGGACACAACAATCATATGGGAGGAGCAAGTGGAGAAGGCTTTCTTCCTTTGGCTTGTAGAAGGAATTCTCAGAATTGTACGGATGATATTTGCATAAGATAGAATTACTAGTGTCAAGGTGACCATGAGTGTCACCACGGCTAAAAGGAATGCCATGAGTTCTAGAAAGTGTGTGTTTGTGCAAGAAAGCTGCAGAAGTGGAGAAGAGTCACAGAAAAAATGATCAATAATGTTGGAGGCACAAAAATCTAATTGTAGCAGAAGGATGACTGGGGGAAAGACAATGAGGAATCCAGCAAGCCAGCAACTAAAAACCAGAAGCATACAGACCTTGCTGCTCATGATGGTTGTGTAATGGAGGGGTTTGCAGATGGCCACATAGCGATCATAGGACATGGCAGTAAGAAGGTAAAATTCTGTCACTCCCAAGAAGATGACAAAAAATAGCTGGGCCATACAATCGTTGTAAGAAATGCTTCTGTCTCCTGTCATGATGGTGACCAGGAATCTGGGAATGCAGGTAGATGTGAATGCTATCTCTAGGAAAGAGAAGCTGCGAAGGAAGAAGTACATGGGGGTCTTCAGATGGGGAACTGAGAGGGTGAGGATGATGATGGTCAGGTTCCCTGCCACACTGAGCATGTAAGTGACAAGGAGCAATAGGAAAAGCACAACCTGCCACTGAGGGTTGTCTGTCAGTCCAAGAAGAATGAACTCTGTTACTGCTGAAGAATTTCTCATAATTTTCTCTCTTTATGAAGGCATTCTCCATTTATCTGCAAAATAGTTGAAGAAATGAGAAATCTATTCCACTAATAAAGAAATGTAGCTAAAATAATGTTTTTCTCTTTCTGGTTTATTTGACTTAGAAAAGAGAGCAAAACTTTCATTTTATATATGTGTATATACATATATATTCATATATATGTATGGGTGTGAGTAGGTGTGTGTGGAAATACATGTATACACATAAATAACACTTATTATATTGCCTTCTAATTCAATTATTATTGTTATACACTGTGTATACCAATGTCTCCAAGAAATAAAAACTTCCAGAATGTAGCATGTATATGTTCTACAGATGAATGTGAATCACAAGGATTATAGTAAAATAATATCTTATTGTATGCTAAAATATAGGTATGAAAACTTACTTCATTTCACTAGTCATTAAAGTATAAATATATATATATAGATATATATATATACATATATACATAGCAAAACATAATTGTAAGACTTCTTTATATATGTATATCTACATTGTGTGAAAAAACAAACCTTAAAAGTACATCTTGCTTTTTGGTTCTGAAGAAACTTTATTTTTATTATATCAAAACATTTTTCTATTCCATATTACCTCAAACATTAATTATTCCATTATTTCCTCCATTGTATTCTCATATATTTTGGTATTAATGTCTTCTGAATGATTCCATATATTTCCTAAAATTAAGAAAAATTATTTTTTAACTCTGTAACTCTGTAACTAAGTACTTTTCGCAAAAATCACTTAGAACGTGTTCCCTGTTTCATACAGTACTTGAGTGTAACTGTGTTGATGTCCTCTTAGTTTAGATATGCTGGCCTCTATAATACTATCTTAAAAAAACTGAATATCCAAACAGCTGCCACTATTCTGTTGTTTTCTATGTTTTTTTGTAGGTTTCATTGTATTAAATGGAATAACATTTACTAAAGATTAACCACTGAGTTCATAGGTGAAAGGATTTGCACAAATACTTTATGCACAATACTTCTAAAAGGGATAAATTCTCACATTCTCACCTCATTTCTTTGCAGCCAGATGGTGTGCAGCTTTGAGTCTTTTTGCTTTAATATGATTGGTACTGATATATACTGTCTATGAAACACACATTGTACTAAACTAAAATTTAAAGAGGTCATTTTTCAGCGTAGGCCCTTTTTTACAAAAAGGATTCCATGGTTTCCAGATATTAATTATAGTACAAATTAACATTACTTGCTAGCTAGAGAAGAACATGAAAAATCCTGCTTTCCTCCAAATCACAAAATATTCATGCAATAGCAGACAAAATATCACAGAAGCTATTGGTTTGCAGGAGTTGAAATTTGTTCATTTATACAATTCATTAGAATTGTGTTGATGATTTTATTTGTATATAATTTTGTCATGAAATCATGTCACTAAAATACAAGTATACACTACTAATGCAAACTTTTTTATTTTTATTTTTTTGACGCCCCTCTCCCCACTAATGCAAACTTTTTATACCTCAAACATTACCTTAAACAATAGTGACATCAGATACACATGACTGATTTACTCAAAGTCATTTTCTTTTTTTTGGGGGGGTGGGGTCCAGTCATGGGGCCTGAACTCTGGGCCTGGGTACAGCGCCACCTCCAGCTTTTTTCTTTTTGCTTATGTGGTGCTGAGGAATCAAACCTAGGGCCTCATGCATGCAAGGTAAGTGCTCTACCACTGAGCCACCTTCCTAGCCCCCAAAGTCATTTTCTTAAACATACATTATTAATTCATTGAAAATAGGTCTCTGGAATTTTTCCAGAGTTTAACAATTAATTTCCTCTCTGCTATCTTATATTTGTAAGCAATTATCCAAAATATTCAATTTTTTAAAGAAGACCAATTCCAGGAAATACTCAATAATGTGTATAGGTTCAAGCATCAAACCATTTGTATACATGAATACAAAGCAATAGAAAGTTTAAGGCCCAAGTTAGCCTACCTATGACTGTTAAAGCAGTATTGTCTTGACACTTGAAACAAGTGGCAGTTCAAATGAAGACTATTGTGACAAGGATAGGCTATTCTGTGCAGAAACCACATTAATCCTGCTAGCCATCATTTACTTGTTCTATTTACAGTGGACTCATGGGGATTCACTGAATGAATAAACAAAAATTGCCGTGGAGATGGGTGTTCTCAAGATACCATCTGCTAAACAGTAGCCCAAATTAGTACATAATTTAGAACAGACTAGATGATGATGGCCTGAAATTAGAAGTTTGAAAAGAAATTTGTACCTTCATAATTATTTGATAATGGGAATTTTAATACTTGCATAATAGAAATTTGAACTCTGCAAATAGCAATAGAAGACAATTATCAACAAGTGGTACTTTCTACTTTAGGGAAAAATAAGCATTCATTGTAATGTTTTAGAATATCTTTAGGTTTCCATTTTTCTATGGCAAAACAATATCCCAGATTTCCCTTTTTTAAGATTTAAATCTTTCCACTGATATACAACAAAGAAAAATTGATCAAGACTAACAGTTATTACCATTTATTTATTCACTAATTTATTTTGGATACTTGTTAGATGTTGAGTTCTAATTTAGTTATACAGCAATGATAAAACATCCTTCGACATAAGTTTTACTTTTATATAAATTTGAAACAATATTACATGATTTTGCAATCTCACAGTTCTTTCTCTGAATCAAATGTAAGGAATATTTTTTGGCATCATCGCCTGGCAACTCCTTGATTCATAAAGACATATATAATCACCTCTTCACTCATACTTTAAGACTTTACTTTGGTTGATATTTAATCTAAGGAGGTCCATAAACAAAATAAATATTTTTATCTAAATGGAAGTTAGAATTGTCTTAGGATGCATGGTAATTTCTAACACTAATGTAGCATTATTTTTCTGTTTCTTTCAAAGACAATTATTCAAAATATGATGCTGCTGAAGAAAATAGAGTAAGGAATATGGAGTGCTTACCCACCATCATAGCTGGCATTCTACAACAAGATATCTAGGCTCAATTTAATGTATTTTCAAATGATTTCTTTATTTTAATCATTTATTCTGCCTTTACTAATTGTCATTCTTTTTGTTTGTTTGTAATTTTTTGTGTGTGTGCCAGGCCTAGGTCTTGAACTCGGGGCCTGCATACTGTCCCTGAGGTTTTCTGCTCTACGACATGACCCACAATTCCAGTACCAGCTTTTTCTGAGTAGTTTACTGGAGATAAGAGTCTCGTGAACTTTCCTGCCCAGGCTGGCTTAGAACTGCTTAGCTGCCTTCACGGTAGCTACATTATAGGCATGAGCCACCCATACCCAGCCTAGTTGGCATTTTTGTATGAAAAAGAATTATTTCTTTTTATTTCTCATTAAACATTCAATCAGTTTTTCATAGTTTTCACTTACAAATATTGATTTTGCTCTTTGGCTCATAATCAGATACTTTATTTTCCTCTAATTCTTTGGTCATTGTTCTTCCAGAATAATGGCTGTTGCCTTCTTATAGGCTCCAGGGTTAGTTCTGGCTTTTTGGTGAGGTTTTCATAGTGTCTTAGTAAACAGGTATGAGAAACCCGGGAATGTATCATTTGCTCCATGCATGAAAATGCTTATGTATGTATTATTGTGTCAGCATATTTATAGACACAACTACACACAAGCACACAAAAACAAAGCACAGCTTTAGGTCTGTATGCATTGACTGGTAAAATTAATTTATATCTCACTTATATTGCCTTGTGCACCCGTAATTAGTTTCTATTCAGTAGAAATAGAATTCTTTAATATGATATGCCATTTTTCCAT
Source organism: Dipodomys ordii (assembly GCF_000151885.1). Classification (NCBI taxonomy): domain Eukaryota; kingdom Metazoa; phylum Chordata; class Mammalia; order Rodentia; family Heteromyidae; genus Dipodomys; species Dipodomys ordii. The sequence continues at coordinate 555,275 of NW_012267219.1, forward strand.
TCATTTATTAGCGAACATGAGGGCATTTTCCAGTTTATCGCTATTATGAAGAGAGCTGATATATGCAGTAATATAGATGTGTTTGTGTAAGTATAAAAGTGTCATTTCACTTGCATCAAGAAACTAGGAATGAGATTTCTATGGAGGTTTTGTTGTTGAGAACTGAAAAGATTAGGCTCACTCACACATGAGAATTCAAGCCTCTCAGGAGGCTGGAATCCAGAGGCTCAAGGACAGACAGGAAAGAATACCTTCCTTTCTACTTTCAGCAATTCCACTCCTGGGCACTTTCTCCAAAAAATAACAAGCCAGGAAACAGTAAAGCCACCAGCACAACCATATTTATTGCAGTACTATTCACTATAGCCAAGATATGGAATTAGCCCAGATGCCCTTCTATGGATGAATGGATCGAGAAAATGTGATATAGGTACATAGATGTAATGGAATTTTACTCACCATTTTAAAAGTGATATTGTACCATTGGTAAAGAAAAAGAAAGAAATGGAAAAAATATATTAAGTGAAGTAAGTTAGACTCAGAGAGACTGGGTATATATTTGATTCTAATCCTAGAGTTTAAGGGTTAACGTATATTTATGATCTCTGGTGCAGTATTATCTTTTAGTATTGTAAAACCACAAATTTTACATTGAAAACTGAGGTCATATGAAAAATATATTCTAACAGTGTTGAAAGTTGTGTTTTAAAAGCTTTTAATAATGTATTACTTCAGATATATCTTCCTTTAACATTAAAATTTATATTTATGACCAGGTGCCAGTGGCTCACACCTGTAATCCTAGCTTCTCAGGAGGCTAAGATCTGAGGATCGCAGTTCAAGGCCAGCCTAGGCAGGAAAGTCCCTGAGACTCTTATCTCCAATTAACCACCAGAAAACTGGAAGTGGTGCTGTGGCTCAAGTGGTAGAGTGCTTGCCTTGCACTAATGAGCTCCTCAGTTCTTTAGTGCACCCAGACCCAGAATTCAAGCTCCACAACTGATAACATATGTGTGTGTGTGTGTGTGTGTGTGTGTGAATCACTCACAATTAATTTGTCCCATATCATTTTCCATAAACTAACAGCAATTTTTACTACATTATTGTTTGAGGATTTCAAAAAGACAGTTCTTTCCAGGCACCATACCTCACACTTATGATTCTAGTACCCAGGAGGCTGAAAGCTAAAGGATAATGATTCAAGGCCAGCTTAGGTAGCAAAAGTTCATTAGCTGCATTTCCAAAATAACCACTGAAATAGGCTCAAGTAGTAATGCACCAGCTTAGCAAGCTTAAGATCTTGAATTCAAACCTTAGAACCAAATATATCTTATATGTATGTGTATTGTATAGTGCATAATTATCTTGGAAATTGGCTGGAGCATATACAATTAAATGGTTACTAATAATGAAAACATCTTACTATTCGTTAATTGAAATCCCTATGGAATATTACTCAACTCATAATATTCAAAAATTACTCTCCAAAAAATGACAGATAGATAGATAGATAGATATGGTAGATAATAGAGACAGATAATAGTTGATAGATGTTGGATAGAGATATATACTATTCAGTCTGTTAGTGAACAGATATGGAAACTCTGAGTATAAAATAAATCCATATATAAGAAGCATATCATTAATGTGTCAGTAAATTTATATACACATACATATCCAAATGTACATATGTATATGTACACACATATATGTATATGTATATGTAGCAACAATAACCCAAATGATAAATAGGCAAAGAGCTGAACAGGCACTCCTAAGAAGAACTACATATTGCCAAAAGCATATGAAGAAATGTTGAACATTCTGGCCATAAAGGAAATGCAAATCAAAACTTCGTTGAGTTTCCATCTCATCCCAGTGAAAATGGCCATCATCAAGAATACAAACAACAACAAACACTGTTAGGGATCTAGGGAAGAAAGGAACTCTATTACAATGTCAGTGTGAATCTAAACCAGTGCAACCACCATGGAACACTGTTTGGACATTGCTCAAAAAGCTAAACCAGTGTTACCCCTTTTGAGCATTTATCCAAAAAATTATAAGTTAGGATACAAGACACTTGCACACTCTGTTCATGACTGAACTATTCACCGTAACATGCAGTTTGATACAATGAAAACCAGGAAGCTGAAACACATTTTGTCATGTTATGGAAAGTGAGGTCAAGAAGAGAGAGGACAGATGAATGGAAAAATAAGAAGTGGTCATTCACCCATATTGATTTGTTCATTCACCCATATTGATTTGGTCATTCACTCATTGATTCATAGCTACTTGCTTCATAGTCAAAGACAGATTCATCAGTCTGGATATTATCATGAGTCTGCTATATAAGAAACAAGATAAATTTCCTTGTCAGAATTTATTGAATAACAACAAATTCACAAGCTATGTCAATTTCATCACAATACTACTGAAGAACAGGAGTTCTTTCATTCCAATCTTAATTAAAAATATTAACATTTGAATCACACATGACACTTTACAATAATATACAGATTATAGATTGGCTAAGAAAGGATTCATATGGGTTATGTAAAGGAGAAGAAAAATAAATCTGCCCTAAGTTGTAAAAGACAGTAATACATTTGCATTTGAGATCATGTTACATTGAAAAAAATGCACACATGGGCTGGGAATATTGCTTACTAGTACATGCTTGCCTAGCCTGCATGAAACTCTGGGTTTTATTCCTCAGTACCACATAAACAGAAAAAGCTGGAACTGGTATGTTGGCTCAAGTGGAAGAGTGCTAGCCTTGAGCAAAAGAAGCTCAGGGACAGTACCCAGGCACTGAGGTCAAGCCCCAGAACTGGCAAAACACACACACACACACACACACACACACACACACACACACATCACACATTACCCTTCACAATAAAATACAGGTTACAGAGTTTGGCACTCATTTCCTAGCTTGGACACAGATACAAAGAGAACCACTACAGGTAGTCAGATGTGACACTAGAACCATGTACATTTCTGCAAAACACATTTCTGTAAGAGTAAAAACTATTGCAGGAGATGTTTTTAATCACCTCTGTTTAGAATGAGTCTAAACTCAACATCTAATATGAATCCAAATATAATTATTTTTTCATATATTTTTATTGCAAAAATACTGTGCAGAGGGGTTACAGTTAAATGGGTAAGGTAATGAGTACATTTCCTATGAAGAATCGTTACCTCCTCCTTTGTTTTTCCCCATCATTCCTTCCCTCCCCACGTCACCACCTCCCTCAAAGTTATAAAGTTTGTTTTCAACATCGTGTCTTGTACATATTGTTACAATGGGTTAACCTGTATCCTTATTTCACCATTTTGTTATTTCTCTTCCCCTCCCCAAATTAGAAAAATGTATATACAAGATGCAGGTCAACAATGCTTTATAAGAAATGTACTCATTGTCTTGCCCATGTAATTGTAACCCCCCTGTATGGGATTTTCACAATTAAAAAAAAAATTGGAAAAAAAAGATGCAGGGCACCAACATCAAATACAGTGAAAACAGGGATTACAATTTGGGGGAAGAAGATACCAAAGTAACAAAAAAAATTGCATAGTGCATTATAAATAACTCAAAAACAATAGCAAGAAAGAATAAACCACTTGTATCCCTATCTTGGAATTCAGTTCACATAAGATCATCTTATATGGTCCTATGTACATAGCTTTTGATCTTTTCTGCTTGTGCTAGACTAATACTACTTATTGCAAATAAGGGAAACCATGGCACCTATTTTTCTTTAGGCCTGGCTTACTTTACTTAATATAATTTTTCCAAGTATTTCCATTTCCTAAAAAATGGGGTGGTGTCATTCTTTCT
>NW_012267219.1:559244-575336 GCF_000151885.1 Dipodomys ordii
ATTCTTTCTGATGGAGAAATGGAATTCTATATACATATATATATATATATCACATTTTCTTGATTCACTCATCGACTGAGGGGCATCTGGGTTGGTTCCATATCTTAGCTATTGTAAATAATACTGTGATATCCATAGTTGTGTTGGTAACTTTAGTATGATCTTGTTTATGATCGTTTGGGTAAATGCCCAAAAGCAGGATTGATAGGTCATAGAGGAGGTTTATGTGTAGTTTTCTGAGGAACCTCCATACTGCTTTCCAAAGTGGTTGAACAATTTTATACTCCCACCAACAATGCAATAGGGTTCCCTTTTGGCCACATCTCCTCCAGCATCTGTTGTTATTAGAATTCTTGATGATAGCCATTCTAACTGGGGTGAGGTGGAATCTCAATGTCATTTTGATTTGCATTTCTTACAACTGATGAGAGTCTCATATTTAAAATATAGTTAAAATTCAAAAATTAAATCCCAAACAATAAATCCTCAAAGAAACAACGGCCTGATAAATAAGTAGGCTAAGGACGTAAGAGAAACTTCTCTGAAAAGGAAATAAGAATGGCCAATAGACACATGAAGAAATGCCTCCATTCTCTAGCCAAATATAATTATTGAATGAATACATGCTGGTGATTATAACCTTGAACAAGGTTTTCTGTAGTGTTAGTCAATGGGATGCTATAAAATCTTAGAAATAACTCTAAAAGCTCAATGCTGTAGTACAGTCTGAGAACTCAGACCTTTCTAAAACATTACTACTGCATTCTTAAATCCCCCTAGAGAAAAAAAACCCTTGGAAATATCCCTTATTCATAGTTTTACTCTATTTCCACTTGAAGACTACACATTTCTATTATTTCCATGCTTCAGTCTTTTTCAGTGTTTACGACAATGTAAATCTTTCCATGTCTGTGCTCTGATTTCAGACCACTATCTCCTCATTTATTCTAAACTGAATACTAATTGGGGATGTTGTTTAACAATTAATACACTGAGAACACCCATCTCCATGATGCCTCTTGTTTATTCACTCAACCAGTCCCCCTGGGTCTACTCTAAATGGAACAGATAAATTATGGCTAGCAGGAACATCACTGTGTCTGCACAGAAGAGCATATCATCCATCAGCTGGGAAAGAAATTACAGTACTGTTCATGTAACTTGTGTCATTGCAAGTGTCAAGATAGTACTTTGTGAAGTGGCATAGGCAGGGTAACTTGGAACCTTAGAACTTCATCTTTATTTGGATTCATGTTGATGCCTGTCTTTCTTATAAACATTGCAAAGCATTTCTTTAAAATGTCTTTTGTTATCAATATTTGGATATTTGCCTACAAATATGCTGAGATGCTACAAAGATAACAGAGAGGTATGTATGGAGTGTTAAACTCTGAAAATTATCCCAAAGATCTCATGTTTGTACAAATTAATAAACTATGGCAATGACATGGACCAAACCAGTCATATGTACTAAGAGTAAGTATTATTTAAGGAATACAAATTTTAGCATATATTTTTATTGTAAAGATACTATACGGAGGGGTTACAATTACATGAGTAAGGTAATGAATACATTTACTATCAAGTATTGTTATCTCCTCCTTTGTTTTTCCCCTACCATCTCATCCTTCCCCACCTCCTCAACTCCTCTCCCCCAGCAAAAGTTGTAAAGTTCATTTTCAACATAGTGTCTGTACATCTCATTGTTATAATGATGTTTTGTGTTTTTACTCAAGTGATTTATGTGCAAATAAAAGCAAACATCATTTTGATGAATTATACAAATGGAAAAAAATCTAATGCTGAAAGTCAGAAGCTTCATACACTTTTCTCCATTATAGCATATATACATTTTGTGATTGGTAGGACAGCAGGATTTTTCATGTTCTTGTCTACATACCAAGTTACAATCATTTCTACTATAATCAGTAGAAGGTAAACATGGAATCATTTTTGTAAAACATTGAAGAAAATGTATTGCATGTATTTAACAGTGGATACCTTTACTTCTTTTGCACAATGTGAGTTTTACATAGAAGTGAATATTAACACCCTCTATATTAAAGAAAGTAAACAAAAACTTGCTTGCCATCTGAGAGAGGATTATGAGATGATATTTATCTTTCCAAGAAGTGTTGTACAAAAATATTTGTGTAAAAACACTCACTTAAATATCCAGCTGGTTAATCATTAGAAAATGTTATGCAGTTTAATACAATGGTACCTATAAGAAATAAAAACAACAATAAAGGAAAAGATACAGATTTAAATAGTTTGGCTACTTTTTCTTTTTTTGTCGTTTGTGGGGCTTGAACTCTGGGCCTGGGCGCTGTCCCTCAGCTCTTCAGCTCAAGGCAAGCGCTCTAGCACTTGAGCTACAGCGCCACTTCCAGATTTAAATAGTTTGGATACTTCAGCATATCTAAAGTTTTTAACCAACTTTAAAGGGAATAATTAAATAAATTTTTGCCTACCATATAGAGTGGATTTTTATTTTTGATAAAATACAGGAACAAGAAAAATCTTTCTTCAAACCTTACCTTCAATGTTGACCTATTGTTATTGTCTACTCAAGAAAGAATCAGGAATGTTTGGAAGAATTATTGCATGATTTTGAGTAAAAAGGCAACAAGGAGCATTTACAGTGCATAAAACCAAAATTACAGATGGGCACTAAGTATAAGGTAGTTGAGACAGGAGAACCATGTGACAAAGGTCACCTCAGGTACAGAGAAATTTCCTGAAAGGGAGAATAAGTTTAAGTCATCTTATGAAAGGATGGCTTTATATATCAAAGCTCTGGACCATGGTGGATTGGTGGTAAATGAACATGACTCAAGAAGAGTATTCTCACTATGTTACAAAAGGCCTGTCTTAGAGAAAGTTAATTTTATTGAAGTAAAAACAATGGATTTAGTCTGGAACACCTGCCGTTTATTAGATATCTGGACATAGAATGTCAAGACTTACTTATGCCAGTCACTGAGTTGGTTTAGTAGGTAGTAAAAGTTTGAACAGAAGCAGAGAAATACATGTTTCTTAAGATAAAGTAAAAGAACCAGAAATCAAAATTTAAAAAGCAGGGGCTGGGAAGGTGGCTCAGTGGTAGAGTGTTTGCTTTGCATGCATGAGGCCTTGGGTTCAATTCCTCAGCACCACATAAGCAAAAAAAAAAAAAAAGCCAGAATTGGCGCTGTTTTTCAAGTGGTGGAGCACTAGCCTTAAGCTGAAGAGCTGAGGGACAGCGCCCAAGCCCAGAGTTCAGGCCCCACGACCGGACCCCCCCCCCAAAAAAATTAATAAGCAGTCTGTTTTCAATTGTAGCTTTAAGAAGTTTTCATTCCTTCTCAAATTTTAGGGAATATGTTGGAACATTCAGAAAACCTTTATTAAAAAATGCAGAAAAATATAATGAAAAAATATTTTTAAATATTATATGAGGTTACAAACAATAGATTTTTGTAACTTTTGTTTTTCTGTACACCAAAATAATCTCTAAGTAGCAATAAGCATATAATTTAAATAAGTTTTTATATATACTTAATATGTGATTTATATTATAGTTTCAGTTTGGTGTTTGATTTTATATTGTACTAGAACTCTTTAGCTAAAAGCTCATCCTCTTCCATTTAAACCACAACTCCATTTCTTGCTTTTCATTAGATAACTGAAAATAAGTGTCTCACAAACATTCCAGCTTGGTTTTCTTCAAACTACAATCCTCAGATCTCCACCTCCTAAGATCATTGGCAGAAGCCACTGGCACCTGACTTACAAACATGTTTTGATATGTATCCATAATAAGATGATGATTATAAGCAAAGAAATTACTATGTTCTAAATTTCAGCATACAATAGGATACTATTTACTATAAACTTCATAATTCACTTAGAACACTAAACTTATTTATCTTACTAACTCAAATTTTTACCGATTGGAAATATGGAATATATAAAATTATTATGAAAAGGACATAATATGCTGGATGCTGGTGGCTCATGCCTGTTATCCTAGGTACTCAGGAAGCTGGGATCAAACAATCACAACACATACACTCTTATCTTCAAGTAACTACAAAAAGTAGAGCAGTGCTTCAACTAGGAAAGAGCTACCCTTGAGGAAAACAAGCTCAGAGAAAGGACCCAAACCTGAGTTCAATACTCAAGAACAGCATCAAAACAAAAGAAAAAAAGAAAGGTCATAATGAATAATGTTGCTCATATGTGTGTATAACACAATTGATAGCTTTGTTGTTATTATAACATGAATGAACATAAAAGATGTTACACTAAGTAGAATAAATCAGAAGCATAGTAAAATTATGTTTAAAGAACGTTTTTTTCATCACTTAAATATATTTTTTTATTTCTTCAACTCTTCACAGCAAGAAAAAAAGACGTGCCATCATAACAGGAGAAAATCATGAGAAATTCTACAACAATCACCAATTTTATTCTTCTCGGATTGACAAACAACCCTCAGTGGCAGGTTGTGCTTTTCCTATTTCTCCTTGTCACCTACATGCTCAGTGTGGCAGGGAACCTGACCATCATCATGCTCACCCTCTCAGATCCCCATCTGAAGACCCCCATGTATTTCCTTCTTCAGAGCTTATCATTCCTAGAAATAGCATTCACATCAGCCTCCACTCCCAGATTCCTCATCACCATCACAACAGGAGACAGAAGAATTTCTTACAACGATTGTATGGCCCAGCTATTTTTTGTCGTCTTCTTGGGAGTGACAGAATTTTACCTTCTTACTGCCATGTCCTATGATCGCTATGTGGCCATCTGCAAACCCCTCCATTACACAACCATCATGAGCAGCAAGGTCTGTATGCTTCTGGTTTTTAGTTGCTGGCTTGCTGGATTCCTCATTGTTTTTCCCCCAGTCATCCTTCTGCTGCAATTAGATTTTTGTGCCTCCAATGTTATTGATCATTTTTTCTGTGACTTTTCTCCACTTCTGCAGCTTTCTTGCACAAACACTCATTTTCTAGAACTCATGGCATTCTTTTTAGCCGTGGTGACACTCATGGTCACCTTGACACTAGTAATTCTATCTTATGCAAATATCATCCGTACAATTCTGAGGATTCCTTCTACAAGTCAAAGGAAGAAAGCCTTCTCCACTTGCTCCTCCCATATGATTGTTGTGTCCCTCTCTTATGGTAGCTGCATCTTCATGTACATTAAGCCTTCAGCAAGGGAGAGGGTGACTTTGAGCAAAGGAGTAGCTGTGCTCAACACCTCTGTGGCTCCTCTTCTTAACCCCTTCATCTACACACTACGCAATCAGCAAGTGAGGCAAGCCTTCAAGAGCATGGTCCACAGGGTAGTCTTTTCTACAAGTAAAGGACTGTGATCCTGTGAAATGTGGAGCCCCAGAGACAAACTGAAGTAATAGTACTGAAATTATTTTTAAGCATCTCATTTCCCTCCTTTAGTTAGACATGTGGGTAGCACCAACACCTATTTCAGTTAAACCCTAGGTGTTAACCTTTCTAACTTACATTAATAGTGTTTGCTCCGGTTTCCTGTATCATATATATACATTTTTCTAATTTGGGGAAGGGAAGAAAAATGACAAAATGATGAAACAAAGATTCAGGTTGACCCATTATAACAATGAGATATACAAGACACTATGTTGAAAACAAACTTTACAACTTATGGGGTGGGAGAGGAGGAGATTGGGAGGCAAAGAGGGAAGGGAAGGAGAAAAACAAAGGAAATGTACTCATTATCTTACTCATGTAACTATAACCACTCTGTAGAGTATCTTTACAATAAGAAATATGTATTTTAAAAGATGCCTTGTATTCATAAACTGCTTTTTCAAATGTTAACAACTTAAAGATAATAACAATATCACTTAAAATGATAACAATAAAAATCAGTAATAATAAAATTAAAGGCTCCAAGAATAGCATATGAATTACAAAAACATTAAAAACAATGGCAGTTATTTCTTTGTTTGGTAAAATGATTCTGAAAAGGAAAAACCTGTCATTTTATATTAAATAAATGTGAAATTCTTTTTAAAAAAGTGTTGCTCTTTCAAATCTACTGAAATTGTTTATAAATCCATAATCTGTATTGTTCCCTTATCAAGAAAGATCATCTGTTCATCCATTAAATGGAAATTGATATAAATTAGTAAATTAGCTAAAAACTGCTTCCAAAAAGAAACTTGCTTTATTTGGAATACATAAAGATGAGTCATAATATCTCTCTAAATTCTTCTTGTTCCTAAGAGAATATATTCAAAGCTAAAATCATTATTAAAACATTTCCTTGAATTCATCAGTAAAATCAACTGAAAATGTGTGGCAATGTTAAAAAAAGAAATTTTGCTGTGAAATATATTATTTTTGTTGTGTGAATTTTTTTTTTACTATTTTGATTTTAGTATTTTTTCCTTTAGAGAAAAACAGTTTAAATAGTATTATAGAAAATAAATGAAACTGGCCTAATTTCCTCTCTGGAGTTATTTTCTAAAAAAAGGTTAGTAGCTGAATCTTTTTGTATTTGTCATACTCCCATATGAAAGAATATTATGATCTGTAAAGATATTGTTATCCCACCTGATGGTCAAAAACTTTCAACTGGCACAAAATTTTTATCCTTCTAATGATGTGAAGCATGAGAATGAATAGCAAATGTTGTGATAGTGAACTTTTCATATACTTTCCTTTTCCTTTCTTTCTTTTATTTAACTTAATTTTATTGCCAAGGTGATGTACAGAGGGGTTACAGTTACATACGTAAAGTAGTAAGTACATTTCTTGTTGAACTTATTAATCCCCCCCTCATTTTTCTCCCACTGTCCCTTCTTGCACCCCTTTCCCAAGTTGTACAGTTCATTTCCAACATACTGTCTTGTAAGTATCATTGTTGCATTGGTTCCCTCTTTGTCCCTTGTCTCACCATTTTATTGTCCCCCTTTCCTTTTTATATACTTTTCTGGAAACAATGATGTCTGATTTACTGATACTTTCATTCCCCTCTAAGAGTAAGCCGGTAATACTTTTCATCTTTCCTTTGTCTTTCCTTTTGTCACAGAACATTTTAATCTCCTCACTCCTATTGAAGAAAATAACTCTTGGGCATCATTGAGAACTATAAACCTGTGTCAAAAATGTTTCCTATAGTCAGTGAGTACATCAGCACTAATGTACCTTTTTTAAAAAATCATTTTTAAGAAGGACTCCAATGGCTCAAGCCTGTAATCCTAGTTATTTTTTTCTTTTTTAAACTAAGTTTTTATTGTGAGAATACTGTACAAAAGAGTGGTTACAATTACATGAGCAAGGTAATGAGTACATTTCTTTTTTTTCTGTAATCCTAGTTATTAAGATGACTGAGATCTGTGGTTTACAAAACTAGCTTAATCAGGAAAGCCTGTGAGACAATTATCTACAGTTAACTACCAAGAAAGCCAGAAGTAGAGCTGTGGCTCAAGTGGTAGAGCACCAGCCTTGAGCACAAAAGCACAGGAAGAGTGCCCAGGCCCTGACTTCATTGACCAGGACTGGTACACACACACACACACTCACACACACACACACACACACACACACACATCACGAGAAAATCCATTTTCTTGAGACAGTACCATGAGTTCAACAAAGCAAGTAATTTGACAGTTTTCTTCATTATCATCTTGATGTAATGAAGAGGATGAAGGGAAGAGCTCTCTGTATTTTATAAAGTACCAAAAAGAAACACATCTTCTCATAGGCAACAGTGTCCAGCACTCAAATATTTCTTACCACATGATTATGTAGAATTTCTTGCAGTTTGACCAAACAGATTCTAATCTATTTTTACCACAAAACAAAATTCAAGGTTCACTGTATTTAGCTATAAATTCTTAGAGTTTGACCAAACAGATTCTAATCTATTGTTGCCACAAAACAAAAATTCAAGGTTCACTGTATTTAGCTATAACTTCTCTACTGAGACAATTCTGTAAAGGAATTAAATATTGTATGCTTTATTTTATAAGATTCTGCCAAATAAGGAGAAATGTAAAGTTGAAAATCATTACTATGCCACAGAACATTGTAACACAAAGTAAATGTGTATGCCCTATAAATAGGTGAGATGGAAAGAGCATCGGAAGTTTGTCCTCTTATTATTTTCTATTATTTTGGTAGTTTGGGAATTTGAAATCATGTCCTACTCGTTCCTAGACAGACATTCTACTGCTTGAGCCATGACCTCACCATTCTGGTTTTTTGTGATTTTTTGTTTGTTTCTTTGTGTTGGTAGGGTTGTTTTTCAGTTGAGGGTTCCCATTTATTTTGACTTTATTTTATTTTATTGTAAAGATATTGTATAGAGGGGTTACAGTTGCATTCCAATATACAGTCCAGTGGGTATTCCTGTTGCAATGGGTCATCCTGTGTTTTGTTATTCTACTTCCCCTTCACAGATTAGAAAAATGGATATAGAAGAGGCAGGGTACCAAAATCAACTACAATGACAACAGGGGATATGCCATAGGGGAAAGAACATACAAAGGAAACAACAACAACAAATAAAATCACATGGTACATTTAAAATAATAACAATAAAGACAGACGTCTTGTGTCCATATCTTGGCATTCATTTTAATTAGCATCATCTTAGATGGACAGATGTACATAGCTATTGAGCTTTTCAACTTATCTGATAAGGTTATCATATATGTATACTAAGTATTGTACATAAGGGAAACCATGGGACCTAAATTTCTCTGAGACTGGCTTAGTTCACTTAATGTAATTTTTCCAAGACTTTCCATTTCCTAACAAATGGGGTGGTGTCATTCTTCCTGATGAAAGGAGAGAATTCATATATATATATATATATATATATATTACATTATCTTGATCCATTCATCTCCTGAGGGGCATCTGGATTCGTTCCATATCTTAGCTATGGTGAAAAATGCTGCAATAAACATAGTTGTGCTGGTAGCTTTAGTATGGCTTTGTTTGTGACCATTTGGGTAAATGCCCAGAAGTAGAATTGCTGGGTCATAGGGGAGCTCTATGTGGAGTCTTTTGAGGAACCTCCATACTACTTTCCAAAGTGTTTGGACAAGTTTTCACTCTACCAACAGTGCAGTAAGGTTCCTTTTGGCCACATTCGCTCTATCATCTGTCATTATTAGATTTTTTTATAATAACCATTCTAACTGGGGTGAGGTAGAATCTCAATGCAGCATTATCTACCATAGCTAAGATATGGAACCAACCCAGATGCCCCTCAGTAGATGAATAGATCAAGAAAATGTGGTATATATACACAATGGAATTCTATGCCTCCATCAGAAAGAATGACATTGCCCCATTTGTTAGGAAATGGAAAAACTTGGAAAAAATTATATTCAGTGAAGTAAGCCAGGCCCAAAGAAACATAGGTCCCATGGTTTCCCTTATTTGCAATATTTAGTAGATGTATGAGTCAAGCGGAAAAGGTCAGATAATGTGATGTCAGGAAAATGAACCCTTAGATATGTATTTTAATGTTTTTTCTTTCATGCATGTGTTTCTAATGCATTTATAAGATTATCTCTTTGTTGTTTGTATATCCCTACCCCACAGTATAACCCCTGCTTTCACTATATTTGATGTCAGTATAACTTGAGGAGGAGATGGGGGAAAACCAGTTGTTTAAGGATACAGGTGCATCTGATGCAACAATGAGAAGTACAAGTTGTCATGTCCAAAACGAGCTTTACAACGTCGGTGGGGGGGGGGGGGGGGGGGGGGAAGGAGAAGGATTGGGATTGGGGGGAAGGGGGGAGGCTGGGAAGAGATGTGAAGGGTAAACAAAGGAGGAGGCTGCAATGCTTGGTAAGAAAGGTACGCATTATCCTGCCCATGTAATAGTAACCCCTCTGTACAGTATGTTCACAAATAAAATTAAATTAAAAAAAATAAAATCACAAGTTCATTCTAAAAAAAAACAAGGGTTATACCATTGGGGAGGAACATACAAAGCAATAAAAAAAATCTCATGGTGCCTTATAAATATGTTAGAAACAATAGCAAGAAAGAAAAAAACCACTTGTCTCTCTTTAAGTCTTTAGCCCACTTATTAATTGTGCAGTTGTTTCATTCAGTATTTGTTTTTGGAGGATTTATTTTTTTGAGTTCCAAATATATTTTAGATATGAGACCCTTGTCCATTGTATGGCTAGTGAAGATCGTCTCCTAGTCTGTGGGCTTTCTATTGATCTTGGTAGCTATGTCCTTTGCCATAAAGAAGTTTCATGCAATCCAATTTGTCCAATTTTTCTTTCATTTGTTGTGTTTTCAGCCTGTGCCAAGAGGCCCTAGAGTTTCTCCTATTCCTTCCTGTAATGTTTTCAGGGTGTCTGCTTTGACTTCGAGGTCTTTGATCCATTTTGAATTGATTCTGGTGCAGAGTGATCTATATGGATCTAGCTTTAGTTTTCTATGGGTCTTTAACCAATTTTGCCAGCACCATTTACTGAAGAGGCGGTCTTTCTTTCATGCTATTTTTTTGGCTCCTTTATCGAAGATTAAATGGCTATAGGTCTGTGAGTTCATTTCTGGGTCTTCAGTTCTATTCCACTGGTCTTCAGGTCTATTCTTGTGGCAATACCACACTGTCTTGATTACTATGGCCTTGTAATAGAGTTTGAAGTCTGGTATTGTTATTCTTCCAGCACTGTTCTTTCTGCTAAGGATTGTTTTTGCTATTCAGGATCTTTTCTTCTTCCATATGAATTTTTGTGTTGCTTCTTCTATTTCTTTGAAGAATGAAGTTGGAATATCGATGGGTATTACATTGAATTTGTATATAGCCTTTGACAGTATTGCCATTTTCACAATGTTCATCCTCCCTATCCAGGAGCATTGGAGATTTTTCTACTTCCTTAATTCTGCTTTAATATCCTTTTATAGGTTTTTAAGGTTTTCATCATAGAGGTCCTTCACTTCTTTAGCTGAGTTAATTCCTAGGTATTTTATTTTTGGTAGGGCTATTACAAAAGAAGTTGCTTCCTGATTTCAGCTCCCTTCTTCTCATTATTGGCATATAGGAAAGCCATTGATTTTTGAGGGTTAATTTTATAACCTGCTACTTTGGCAAAGTTTCAAAAGGGTGGAGTCCATGGGATGCTTTAAATACAAGATCATATCTTCTGCAAAGAGGGAGAGTTTTACTTCTTCTTTCCCTATTTGGATCCCCTTTATGTTTGTGTCTTGTCTTATTACTCTAGTTAGGCATTCTAATACTAAGTTGAAGAGGAGTGGAAAGAGGGGACATCCTTATTGTGTTCCTGAATTTAGAGGATATGGTCTTAGCTTTTCACCATTAAGTATAATGCTGGGTGTTGGTTTGTCACACATGGCCTTTATTGTATTGAGAAATGTTCCCTGGATTCTTAGCTTCTCCAGCACCTTCCTCATAAAGGGGTGTTGGATCTTGTCAAATGCTTTTTTTGCATCTATTGAGATAACCATGTGGTTCTTACCCTTGCTCTTGTTGATGTGATTTGCATATATTGAACCAGCTTTGCATCCCTGAAATGAATCCTGTTTGATCATGGTGTATGATTTTTTTGTTGACTTGTTGAAGTCAATTGGCTAAAATTTTGTTGAGAAGTTTTGCATGGATATTCATCAAAGAAATGGGTCTATAGTTCTCTTTCTTTGATGAGTGCCTGCCTGGTTTAGGGATGAAGGTTATGATTGCTTCATAAAAGACCGTTTGGTAGTGAAGTTTCATTTTCAATTTCATTGAAAAGTTGGAGGAGTATTTGTTTGAGTTCTACTTTGAAGGCCTGGTAGAATTCAGCAGTGATCTCATCTGGTCTTGAACTGTTCTTGGATGGGAGGTCTCTTACTGCTAATTCTGGGTTTTTTTGGGGGGTAGGGGGGTTCAGTCATGGGGCCTGAAGCCTGGGCCTGGGCGTTGTCCCTCAGCTCTTCAGCTGAAGGATAACGCTCTACCACTTGAACCACAGTGCCACTTCAGCCTTTTTCTTTTTGCTTATGTGGTGCTGAGGAATCGAACCCAGGCACTCAGGCATGCAAGGCAAGCGCTCTACCACTGAGCCACCTTCCCAGCCCCTGTGATTCTATTTCAATGCTTGATATGTGTATGTTATGTTGGTTTGACTCATCTTAGTTTAGTTTGGGCAAATCAATTTTTGCTAGAAATTCTTCATTTCATCCAGATTCTCAAACTTATTAGCATAAAACTTTGAGAAGTATTCCTTATAATATTCTGAATCTTGGTTGTTTCTGTGGTGATGTTTCCATTCTCATCTCTGCATTTATTTGGGTATGTTCTCTTCATTTTCTGGTAATTCTAAGGGTCTCTCAATTTTGTTAATTTTTTTTGAAGAACCAACTCTTTGTTTTGTTGATTTTTCTATGGCTTTTTTGGATTCTACTTCATTTAATTCTGATTTAGTTTTAATTATTTGTTTCTGTCTACTTGATTGGGGTTTAGCGCATCATTAGGTTGTTAGATTGAGAGCTCTCAAATGTGTTGATGTAAGAACTCAGAGCTATGAATTTTCCTCTGAGTAGTGCCTTTGCCGTGTCCCAGAGGAGCTGGTAATTTGTATGTTCACTTTTGTTGAATATCATGAACATTTGAATTTCCTTTCTAATCTCTTCCATGACCTATTCATGGTTCAACAGTGTGTTGTTCAACCTCCATGTGTTATAGGATTTTCTTTGGTGCCATTTGGTCTTGAGTTCTAATTTTATTCTGTTGTGGTCTGAGAGAATGCAGGGAATAACTTCAATGTTTCTGAATTTGGACAAATTTGCTTTATGACCTAGAATGAGGTCAATTTTGGAAAATGTTCCATGTGCTGCTGAGAAGAACGTGTATTCTGATGCTGTTGCGTGAAATATTTGGAAGATGTCTGTTAAATCTAGTTCATCTATGGAGTTGTTTAGATCTGCTGTTTCTCTGTTGAGTTTTTGCTGAGTTGTTCTATCCAGCGGGGAAAGTGGTGTATTAACATCACCAACAAGCAATGTCTTGGATCTATTTGGGGAAAAGTAGTGTTTCTTGGATAAATTTCGGTACTACAATATTTGGTGAATGGATATTCAGAATTGTTATATCCTCCTGTAGGAGAAATCATTTTATTAGTATATAGTTTCCATCTTTATTTCTTCTCACTAGTTTTAATTTAAAGTCCATTTTATCTGATGTTAGGATTGCTACTCTAGCCTGTTTGTGGGAGCCACTTGCTTGGTAGATTTTATTCCAACCTTTCACTTTCAGAATATGTTTGGTTTTCTGGGGAAGGTGCATCTCTTGAAGCAGAACATAGACTGATTGTGTTTTGTGATCCAACTAGAGATTCTATATCATTTGATTGGAGAGTTAAGTCCATTAATATTGAGAATTAGGATTGAGAGGTGTTTGGAAATTCCTGTCATGTTATCTACCTTCTTAGGGTCTCTGTCATCTAGGTTCTGCCTATGTTTATGTGATTCTTTGGGGATTTTCTCTTTCTTCCTCATGTTCTAGTTGGTTCTGTATGTGTAGGACATCTTTAACTATGTTTTGTACGCTGGTTTGGTGGAGACATATTGTTTCAGTTTTTCTTTGCTGTAGAAGGTTTTTATTTTTCCCTCAGTTATGAAGGAGAGTTTAGCTGGGTACACTATTCGTGGTTGATAATTGGTTGTCTTAAGGCGTGACATGCTTTCTTTGGTGCCATTTGGTCTTGAGTTCTATTTTTATTCTGTTGTGGTCTGAGAGAATGCAGGGAATAAATTCAATGTTTCTGAATTTGGACAAATTTGCTTTATGACCTAGAATGAGGTCAATTTTGGAAAATGTTCCATGTGCTGCTGTGAAGAACGTGTGACATGCTTTTCTTGCTTTCATGGTCTCTGCTGAAAAATCTGTATTTATCCTGATTGGTTTTTCTTTACAGGAAATTGGTCTTTTCTCCCGGACAGTTTTAAGGATCCTTTCCTTGGTTTCTATTGAATCTATGCAGATTACAATGTGGCAATGGCTATTCTGTTCTGGTCTGGTCTATTTGGGTTCTAATTGCTTCTTGTATCTGAATGGGCCTAACTTTTTGCCTGTTTGGGAAGTTCTCTGCTAGGATTCTGGTACATAAATTTCCTAGACCTTTACCTTCTGTTTCTAGGCCCTCTTCTACACCCATTAGCCTTAAACTAGGCCTTCTGATTTTGTCTTCTATATGCTGAATACATCTATCCTATTTTTTGGTTTTGAATAGTTCTCTGTTCTTTCTCTATAATGTCTAGGCTATCTTCTGTACCAAACATATGGTCTTCTGTATGGTATAGCCTACGGTCCAGACTTTCTACTTTTTATTTGTCTTCCTTCTAATTGCTCAGTTTTAATGGCTCCAATTTCCTTGTTGAAGCTTTGTTTTAGATCTCATATGGATTTCTTTGCCTCCTTGATTTGGGTTTCCATTTTCACTCTCAAATCCCTTAGTTGAGTGGCTATACTTTTACTGGACTCCCTTTCCTTTTCTTGGAATTTATTCAGCTTTCAGGTTGTGGATTCCATGAATTCCTCTATTAATCTTTTGTAGGCCTCATCATGCTCATGCATAGCCTTATGTAGGCTTTCAGTTTTTTTATTCAGCAGGTTTACCAATAGTGTTTGTGAAGAGTTTTGAGAAGTATCCTTTGGATTTTTTTTATTAACTGTTCTGTTGCCTGTTTATCCTGTGTGGGATTTGAAATTCCTTGACTTGCCATTTTTCTTGTGTTTCTGTGGCTTATTCTGCCCATTTGGGAATGAAAACAAATTCAATTCCTCACTAGAACACAAGTACCAACCCAGAGCCCTGTAGCTGCACAGATTTTAGAGGTTCAGAAAGAATGATGGGTATTTTCACTCTATCCCACTTTTTGGGGAGTGAGTATATCCAATTACACATGAGAACACAATTCTAAGACAAGCACCTACCCATAACCCTGTAGTTGCATAGTCTTTGGACATTTGCAATTGAAGATGGGTATTTCACTCTATCTCATCTTTTTGGGAGTGTGATTATATCCTATTACACACCAGAACACACATCTAAGACTAGCACTTATCTGGAGCATGGTAGTAGCCCAAACTTTGGGGGTTTACAGTCAACAATGGGAGTTTTCACAGTATCTCACTTTTGTGGGGAGTGAGATTATATCAATTACACACTAAATCACAATTCTAAGACAAGCTCCCACCCAGATCCCTGTAGTTACACAGGAATTGGAGGTTCACACTCAAAATGGTTATTTTCACTCTATTTCTCCTTTTTAGAATTGAAAATATTTCCACTTACCCACCAGAACACAATTCTATGGCAAGCCTGAACCCAAAGCCCTTCAGTTGCACAGATTTTAGAGGCTCTCACTCAAAGATAGGTATTTTTCCTATATCTCTCCTTTTTTGTTAAAGTATATCTAGTTCCTCACAAGAACACAATTGTAAGCACCCTGTAGTTGTGCAATCTTTGGAGGTACACAATCCAAATTGGTATATCACTCTATCTCCCTCTATTGGATATATAAGTAGGACTGATACCACCACTGAGCACAGTTTTAAGATAAAATCCACACATGGGCAGAATCTTTGCACTGATTTTAGAGGTTTCCAATCATAGATAGGTATTCCCTTATTTACTTCGGCTTATTTTTGTCAGGAGAGGAGTATTATATTTTAGAAGTGGGGATTATAAAGAGTTGTAATCTGTGAGTAGCTTTCTTTTGAGGTTTAGGATGGTTTGGCCAAAGGGCTAATACCTTGAGCCACTTTGGCGCAGTCCCACAGACCACAGATATCCCCTAGCTCAATGTTTCACACTTGTAGATCAACAGAGTAAAGAAAGCAAAAGATGGAATGAAGGAGTAGAAATAATTGTAAATGGGTGAGTGGTAGTTAGGAGAAAATTAAGATATACAATGAAATATATGAGGAGAAAAGTCAGATTAGAGGCATGTAGCAAAAAGAAAGAAGCAGAGAGGGGCTGGGAAGGTGGCTCAGTGGTAGAGTGCTTGCCTTGCATGCCTGAGGCCCTGGGTTCGATTCCTCAGCACCACATAAGCAAAAAGAAAAAAG